>NC_037092.1:32221111-32529305 GCF_002994745.2 Rosa chinensis
ACCCCATAAGTATGGAGGCCTTTGATCATTTCCCTAGTTCCATTTCTAGACATCGGTCAGATCCCATTAAGAGCCAAATTACTCATCACTTTCAGAGATCTGAGACTGCTACTGTATCTACACAAGTCAGTAGCTTTGTGGCCTTTTCCTATAAAACCAGTAAACAAGATAGTACTACGCCTAACTTGGTCTTCTTTGCAGAAATTATGTCTTGCTTCCTTTAATTATTACCTTGAAAATTCATGGTACTAGAATGCTAAATATTTTCTTATCTTGTGGATTTATCTCATAGGAATTTAGGATGGAACTGATGAATTAAATACTTATCTACACAAGTATCGCATAGAGTTGGATCAACATCTTGGTGCTCTTGTGGGGGGGTAGTGGTTTTGCCCCTAGTTATCATTTTCTTTTATTTTGTTATCAGTAACTTCACTTCTTTTTTTCTTTTTCTTTTTTGCTTTAAATTTCTGAAGCCATGGCAATAAGACCAGCTACTGAACTACTTCTCACACTTGCTAAATATAAGCACATGAGTACCCCAAGTATGCTTGGTCGTGTTATATTAGTTCATTTCTACAAGACTGGCATCTTAATTGACGAGAAAGTTGGCTAATGAGGTTCTCATATTTCGATGACTTAGAGGTGTTGATGTGTTGTAGTTTTGGTGTTGATTTTGTTCGGGGCTTGATGCTATAAATTTTTTCTGTGGCAGATATATAAGGAAGCTGAGAAGTTTGCTTATTAGAAAGGAGCAAAGGTGGCTGTTGTTTATGGTGGAGCGCCAATGGGTCAGCATGTTTGTGTCTCTGCAGGCTCACTAGCCATTCCGTTTTCTATGACCACTTCTATGATTCGGGTGATTCCATTCATGATCAGATTGTGAAATTGGTACAGTAGTACACCTAGCTAGTTAGTTCCGTTATTAACTTGTGTCTAGTAGAAAATTTTCATTCATTAAGCATTTGAACTTGTATGCAGATCCAGATTAGTAGATATAGGTTATTTTGAACTGATCATGATTAGGTTTGTATACATGAAACAATGGTGGATTAATGGAAATTGCAATGAATGATTTTGGATGTGGATTTTATGGTTTCATACTTTCATTAATGGGCAATTTTAATTTCCAGAATGCATACATACCAATTGTAACATGAGACTACTAATATATGTTGTCTCAAATTGCAAGCTACAACAAAAGCACACCAAAATGTGTGGTTGCAGTTGCACAAAAACAACACAAAAACCAATTAGAAGTCTATTGTCTTTTTAACAATGGGACAACAGAAAATTGTAGTCTGAAAGGCAAAACAACAACATAAGTTAGATGAAAGTATTGGCTAAAGTGTATAACAACAACAAATAAGTGTGACTGGACGTGATCACAGACAATATAAAACACGTACTATTAGTGGTCCTTTTTGTATTCAGACCACAAATATTTGTCGTCTAAATAATCTCAAACGACAGTAAATTGTCATCGTAATGAGACTGACGTAACAGAAAGAATATGATATCTATTGTCTAAACCATTTCCCAACATCACATATGTATAATTTCAAAATCTTTCACACAACACTTAAATGTCATATAAACATACCCTAGAACGACACTTAATTGTCCTCTGATGCTCTTTACGACCACATATAATTGTCGTTTAAAGTAAATTAACACAACCTTTAAGTGTTATTCTATGAGAGAAGACACTACATACGAGTCTTCATATTTCTTATTTAAGGGCATTCAGACCACACAAATAAGTCTTGCAAATATGATTCACACAATAGTATTTAAAAATACTGTGGTTGTTTTGTTTATCAGACAATACAAAACTGTTGTTTGAATGCTTTAAAGATACAGATCACAATGTTCCCAAAATGCAAAACTCATCAGACAACACAAGACTTTTATTTTTTTATGTCGTCTGATGCCCCCAAGAGACGACACCGTACTAGACGACACATTTTTATTCGTTCAGACCACAGAACTGTTCTGTCGTCTGAAGGCCTTTTTGGCATAGTGTAGGAAAACTTTATTCACGAATGTTGTAGACCACATTGATACGAGTTCTTATACATGCGGCACACATTTTTCTAAGATCGTATAAAAAAGTTATGGTCAGCGGAAGATTTTCTAATTTTGGAAATTTTCAAAATTTCCATATCCGGAAGCCCTTTCTCTCTCCAAAAAAACCCTCGATCCAACCTGGATAACGACGACCAGAGCCGGCTTTTTGTTTGCAGTCCAACATCCTCTGGCAGTAGCACCACCACAGCCCAACTAGCCTGACGATCCTCTCCTTCCACACCACCAAAGTTTTGGCCATCAAAAACTTTCAAGCTTGATCTAGCTCGATCTAGGCCAAATTGGACTTGGTGCCATATATGAAACTTGCTCCCCTTGATGTGATCTACAAGTTGAACGGTTTCGATTTTGCTAGTTGTGACTTTCACTTGAGATGCGTCCGCCACCTTTGAAGCAATTCTTTTCTTCATTATCTTGTGTTCGTCAAGACAAACATGTAGATATGTCTTGTTTTACCTTTGCTTGATCTTTTGGATGAGTTAGGTTATTTTCAGTTTCAATTCGTTTGATTTTTTATCTGTGAGAATCAAACCCTTGGATCGTCCTTTCATTTGGGCGATTTGATCTTAGTAGTGTTTCAGATATCTTGTGGGTTGATCTCAGGTGAAGATTCTTCTCAATTGCGTAGTTTTTGGTTTTTAATTCACGTGTTGCAAACTTTAACCTCTTTTGTATTTCGTGTTGTGATGAGTTGTGACCCAGATGATTGACGAGATTGTTTTAAGAGGATTTTTGTGAATTGTGCTTATGTCATTTTGTTTGTAAAGACGCAGAGGAATATAAAGGTGACTAAATTTCTCGTTGTTCTGATTCATGATTGAGTCTATTTTATTATTTTATTTGATTTAATTATTAACTGTAAATTAGACTTATCAAAAACAAATATATGTTTTGAAATATATGAACTTGATCGTCAACCGTTCATAGTTAAGTGAAAATGAAGATTTGTTACAAAATAATTTTTCGCATTGAGTAAATTGTGAACTATAGTTGGATCAAACTGCAAAACTCATGGCAGATCGAACCTTGAAACTCACTACATCACTGACTCGTATCAATCTCCATCCTATGACCATGACTGGGCATGAAATCGGTTGGGTTTTGAAGATATTTGCTTCCTCTTTCGATCCATATAACGATTGAAGACCGATTCAAAGTGTCGAACTCAGAAGTTTTATTTGAAGTTTGGCCATTAGAAACTTTCGAACTTGGTCTAGCTTGTGCAAGGCCAAATTGGACTTGGTGCCTGGTAAGAATGTTGCTCCCCTTGATGCAATCTACAAGTTGAATGATTTCGATTTTGCTACTGTGACTTTCACTGGCAGTGAGTCTAGCCACTTTTGGAGCAGTTCTTTGCTCTTTTTATCTTGTATTCGTCGAGATGAACATGTAGATATATTTTGTTTTACCTTTCCTTGATCTTTTGGATAAATTAGGGTATTTTCAGTTTCAATTCATTTGATTTTCAATACGTGAGGATCAGACCATTGGATCATCTTTTCATTTGGAGGATTTGATCTTAGGAGTGTTTCAGAGACCTTGTGGAGTCTCGGATGAAGATTCATCTAGGTTAACGTAGTCTTTGGTTTTTAGTTCACGTGTTACAAACTTTAAATGCTTTTGTACTTCGTGTTGTGATAAGTTATGCCTTTGATGTTATTAGGTGCTTGGCAAAGTAGTTTTGAGCATAATGTTATGAATTGTGCTTATCTTGTTTTGTGTGTGAAGACGTAGCGGGATATAGAGCTCAGTAAATCTCACGTTGTTCTGAGTCATGATCGAGCTATTTTATTCTTTTATTAGAATTGGTTGTTAGCTGTAAATAAGAGTTATCGAAAACAACCATATGTTTTGAAATATATGAACTTGATCGTCAACGGTTATTTATGGGTAAGTTTGAACAAAGATTTGTTACAAAATGGTTTGTATGGATTGAGTAAATTGTGAACTATAGTTGGATCGAACTGCAAAACTCACAGGGGATCGAACTGCGAAACTCACAGGGGATCGAACTGCGAAACTTACAGCAGCGTGGACTCGGATTGAATCACAAACCTTACTTGTTGCGAACTTTAAACACTTTTATACTTCGTATTATGATGAGTGGTGACCTTGATGTGATTAGGTGCTTGACGAAGTTGTTTTGAGCGAATTGTTGTGAATTGTGCTTATCTCGTTTTGTGTGTGAAGACGCAGTGGGATATATGGGTGAATAAATCAGATTGAGTCTTTTTTTTTTTTTTTATAATTGATTGTTAGCTGTAAATCAGACTTATTGAAAACAAATATATGTTTTGAAATATATGAACTTGATATTGTGAAATTGTGTTAATTTTGAGGAATTACATCTTAATTGTTTGATTTGAGGTGAGGAGACCTGTGTGGTGAATGGCTAATGTGGCAACCCGTGTGGCGATACGAGCATTTATGCAACATTTATATGGTTAATCCCCATATTAATCTTTGTTAGTTTCTTATATTTTCTCTTTATTTATTTATTTATTTATTTTTATGTTTATTAGGTTTTTCAGAGAAAATATACAAAAAGAAGATAACAATGGAGGAAAGATGCAGAAATAAGAAAAAACTTAGGATCTAGACCCAAGCAGGAGACCTTGATGGATCGAAGAGCCTAATCTATGGAAGTGACACAGCAAATTTGGAGGATATTCACATTTATCGCTTTGATGACATGGCAAGCTTTTATTGGAAAGATGATCTGGAGATCCTAAATCAAACAGAAACTCAAGAAGATGGTTTTCTCTACAATTCAAGGAATAGCAAACAAAAAAGGAATCAAAGAGGACTCAATGAGCAATATAAAAGGGCTGTGAAACATATGAAAAAGTTGTCATCTTCTCTCTTCTTTCTTCTTCCCTCGCGACTTCTTCGTTTTCTTCTTTATTTTATTTTGTTTTTCTTTCTATGAGGAATTAACTCTTTAATAGTTAGGGATTGTTGAAGCCCGAATTATGATTGTATTGCTATGCGATGACATTTGATTAGTTTTTATTTATCAAATGGATGAGAACTTAATTTCTATTTTTACATACACTGATGAATACTTTATGTATCTAGCTTCTTTGAGTGCATGCTTAGATTGCATGTTTTAAGGTTCTAATGCTATGAAACATCGTAGCCTGCTCCTTGTTAATTGAGAGTTCTAATTGGTAAATTGTCTATAAGGCAAATGATTAGGTTTCTAGGTTAATTGAGACGTGTCGTACTGGAGATGTCTTGTGATGTCTCATTTATCGATCTAAATCATAATTATTTCTGTGTTAAATCTAGAGTTGTTATTTCTAATTGCTAGTCTATTTGTTTTTATTTTTATTTTTAATTTGTATAGTATACTAACTTTATTTTCTTTTTGTTTTTATTTTTGTTTTGAAATGTGGAATTCTTTCTATGATGCATGTTCTATAGGCTCCTTGGTTGGTCATTCAAAAGTGACATGTCCAAGGAGTGTAATATCAAGTTTACTTCTACCACATAGCATGCTTGGAGGATATCCAGCAAACCAAGTGCATTGGAATGAATGGTATGCGCTTACGTACAATCCGGCATGGGAAAATTCTCCTTGTTTTGAGTGGAAAGATTATCCAAATATCCAAGAAGGATCCTTCATAGGTTTGAAGCTTCCTCATCTTCATACCACGATCACCAATTTCCAACACCTCAGGATATCACGTTCCAATCTTCAAACACAAGTAATAAACAGTTAAACAAACACAAATGCACCGGGCATGATGGTTCAGACATCAACACTAAATACTTGTAACGCCCTGATTTGCACCTCATCAAATTGAGTATGTTACAGCGCCACTTATCATTAGAACCAAAGCTAGAACTTTCCTATCTCAAGTCCTAAGAACTTGCAAGGCAAAAGAAAGAAATTAAAAATACTTTAGTAAATCCATTAGGAAAACTTGACCGCGGAAGCATTTGCTTAAGTGAGATGAACTATAAAACCATTAGAAATTCTTTAAAAACAAATACAAGTCCTTTCAAACACAATTATTGAATGTTTATTTGGTTCAAGGCCGAAGTCCAAAAATATACAAAAGAGGTATTTTACAAACAATTAGAACCTCGATAAATGCAGGAGTAAAGGAAATAAGAGAACCTATCATGCGGATCTAACTCCGTCGATGAACATTTAAAGTACAAGGTAACTAAGCCACACCTTGTGTCGTCTAGCTATCCCGTCTTCGTACATAGTACCTGCATCCACAACTGTTGTAGGGATGAGCTTTCGTCTTTGCTACTCAATAAGACTCTAACCCAGCTAGGAGTAAAAATAATTTAAAAATATAGGTGTCGGCAAAGTAAGTGAGAAAACGATGCACGAAACCACAAAATTTATGAAAATGTAGTAGGGCCCACAAGGAAAAGAGACCTAATCACCAATCTCTATGCCAACTACAACCTTACCAAAATAATTTTGTCCAAACCGACAAGGTATAGCGAGAGTGTCTAGTTATGTCGTATCACCTAGAAGTAGTGCCACACCTTATTAGATGTCAGACACTTTATCATCCATATAGCCCCTCCGAAGGGTTTAGAGGATCGAAACCCAGGAAAGTCGCTATGCTCCTCTCACTCTCAAGTCATCAACAATAACTCATAGAAAAATCGTGAACACATTTTTCATACATCAATAATTTCTATAATATATATGCATAAAATTTACTAAGTGAGGTGAGTCCATAATCCCCTACCTGGAATATCGCAGCTTTGACTTTATTTATTTTTCTAGACCAACACCACCACCTTTCACGTTCCCAGTAACTAGAGTCCCTAAGTCAGACAACTATAGTTTTCGAGTGTTAATCTCTTCAATAACAACGCTTATCAAAATCTAACCAAATTCACGAGACCACTACTTATAAATTAACAATTGATCAATGATAAATAAATACATCTGAAATAGGCATAAAAAAGAAACTAAACAATGCGAAAGGAAAAGATGCAAAAATTACATCTGAAATACAAAGAATTAAAAATGCAAGAGCAGCAATGTCGAGATGCAGCGCTGATTTTACACTACGGATTGCAGCCGTGTAGTGAATTGAGTAGTTAGTGGTTTGACTACCCATCGAACCCCAACGCACAAATTGACAAAAATCAACTTGGCGTCGGAATGAAGGCACTCTCCCACCTAAAGATCGAAGCCGGCCAAGGGTGTCAGAACATGTCCATGTTGGCAGACGATCTTTCACGAACAAATACCATAGCATTGGGTCCCCAATCCAGTACCAGTAGAGAGTAGGGGCCCCATGCCATTCCAACTGTTGAACAAAATCCCAAGGAAAAGAGTGGGCCTGAAACCAAGCCCAATTGCGAAATTGGGTCGGAAGCCAAACCCAAAATTGAGAGTGGGTCAGAGCCCAAACCCCCAACCCCTTACCCCGGTCCCAGACCTGATACTTGAGGTGCACCCCCCAATTCCATTGCCGGCAAGACAAACCCGGCACCACAGCAGCCTCAGTCCCATCTGCACCACGACCACTATGCCTCCACCAAGGCACACCCAGGCAGTTGAGATCCAAATGAAGGACCTCGTTCCCAGCCTTCCAAAACAGCAGATCTGGCGCCCCCCACCGAACACCGCTACCGCCAATCACACCACCGCCACTATCAGCCTCACATCGCCACCAGCAGCCGATAGAAACCAATTCATCCACCAGATCAGAACCGGCAAACAAACCTGTCCTCACCACCCCTGAACACAGCAAAACACCAGCCCCAACAAGAGGAAACAGAGAGAAGAAAATCAGGCCAAGACCTGCAGATTTATCCATGGATAGGAGAAGGTATAGAGCTATGTGCACTAGGGACGACGGCTCACAAACCCTAGCAGAGCTAGGTCATGGTCATATCAGAGTATATTTGATATCTTATCTCTTGTTCTAAGCCTGTTTCTAATTAAGATCCAAGCTTGGACACCCACTTAACATACTCTCACTTTAACCAATATTTTCAATTTCCTTAATGTTTCTGTACAAAATTTGGCATCCAATTGATGGAATTCTACCAGACCTTAGACTACCCACTAAGAGCTTCAATTACTACTAAGCATGTACTACTCAATTGTTCTCAACAATTATACCCATTCATTTGGTTTAAGCACATATGTCAATTCGACAAGTGATTGAACAAAGTCTCAAACATCTTCGTAATTGTACAACAATCCACACCAGAACAGTAGTGCATTTGTCAAGGAACTTAATTAATTAAGAGTACAACAAGTACTCATCCTCGACAAATCCAACAATCAATAATAAGTAGAAGTTTCCAAATGTACAGAACCTTAATTTAAATGTCTTTCAATGGTTGTGATCCAAAACATGATTTATTCTTGTTTTAATTTCCATAGTCTTACGTATTGTATAGTGGTTGAGACCAAAGGCAAGCCTAGGCCTTGTCAACGGACCAGGCCAGGCCCATTCGTAGCAGGCGTGGAGCGGGCCGGGTTGGGCTTTCCTACATTTTTAAATAATCACGGACCAGGTCGGACTGAACTTTATTGTTAATCGCAAGATCCAAGTCTGTCCATATAAAGTGGGCATTGCGGGCTTTATTTACAAATAAATATTTAAAGATATTATTTTTTATAAACCTATATTTATATATCATACACTCTAAAGAGCAACCTCTATCAATTCAAAGAAAATGGGAAAACTGACTGTTGGATGAGATTATTACAATAGATTATGAGTGTTGTAAAAAATTTAGCCAATTTCACCATATTTTCAAATCCGATCGAATTAGATTTTCAAATCCGATCGAATTAGTCAACTGTCGTCACTTGTATGTCTTCTTGGTTGAATGATAGCATGACGACCACATATTTTTTCACATCACATTTATCAATATTCCATCGATGGATGTGCATGGACATAAGATAAAAATTTTAATTTAATTACAAAGATATTAACCTATACCAATTTGCCTCCTAAAGTTTTATGACTCATACCTTGCATTTAAATTGTTTTGATTCATTCTAAAGCAACTATGATATGGAAAATGAATTTGGAAAAACTAACCGCTCGGTGGAGAGATTGTGATATTTTACGGTGGTTGCAAAAAAAAAATCCGGCCAATTTGGTTCTCGTTTTGAATTCGGTCAATTAGGTCAAACTTGGTTACTTTTATAAAACCTATATTTATATATCATACACTCCAAATGGCAATCTCTATCAATTAAAAGAAAATGGAAAAACTGACTGTTGGATGAGATTACTACAATAAATAATTAGTGGTAAAAAATTTAGCCAATTTCACCATATTTTCTAATTCGATCGAATTGGTCAACTGTCATCACTTGTATGTCTTCTTAGTTGACCGATGGTGTGACGACCGCAGATATGAGGCTTCGGATCCCATAATAACACGCACTACATGATGAGTAAGTGAAATTTCTCTTTGATTATTTTGGACACCCAAGCTATTTTTAACAATTTATGGAAGTGTAAATTAAATAAAATTAAGCTAATTAAATTAATTTATATATGGGCTTTTACTGGCCCGGCTTGGCAGGCTGGGCCAGGTTTTAAACCCCTAAACCAAGACTTTTTGGCGAACCGGTCTCCGAGTTTTTACCTATCGGGCTTGCGGGCCTCTATCAGCCCATTTGATCTGCTGGCTAAATGATGAGTCCTCCGCAAGCCATTATGAGCAAATCCACAATTACAACATATCAATTCCATCTCCACTAAAATAGATTGCAGCTTACTTTTAATTAAATAATCAATATTGGACAAAACTCAACTCATGTCGAATGCGGCATTGTCATTCCTGACCTATTCCACGCGAGATATCAAAGTATCAAAAATTCGAATAGCTAAGCTAAAGAGAGCAAATCCTTACCTTGATTTCGGTTTGAACATGATTCAATATCCTTCTATCTATTCCCTCCAGCTTCTACACTAAACTTAGCCAAGTTCCCGGGATTCACGCTCAACTTCTTACTCTGCTACCCAGATTGCATGCCATTTCACAAGTTCAGAAATTTGACACATTCAAGCATCAATTATTTCTCTAGGACAAGATTCATCATTGGAAATGGACCCAGAAGCACCAAAATTGCCACTGTGAACGATGAACTCCGACGAAGCTTGCTGACACCGAAAAACACAAATCATCAAAACGCGATCAAATTCAAAAACCTATTATATTAGTATGTAGAGCATTCAGAGTATTTCAAGTTTCATACCTCATGCATCCAAACCACTGCCGGAGTCGCCAGAAAAAGCATCGGAAAACCGAGAGCTTCTATCCTCTCCTTCGAATCGACTCTTTCTTTCGACATTTGGAGAAACCAAATTCAGCAAGCTGTAGGCGCCATCAAGACGAGTTGAACGCCAGTGGTGCATTGCAATAGCGTCGCCGGACGGAAAAGTTCCAGTACGGTCACCGCGCGGGTCGTCTGGTCGGATAAACGGGTCAAGACTTCTGAGGGTTCTAGAACGATCTGGTTCGTCGGATCCATCCAAGGGGTATTTGTACTCCAAACTCAAAATTAATTATACGGTCCAGATCAACTACTGGATAATTTGACGGCTGAGATTGCATTGCTTTTTTTTTCTTTTTCATTAAATAATTTTCTATAATCCGGAAACTTCAGAATATCACAACAAATAGCTCGAGTGTACGAAAACTTTCGGGAAAATTCACGAACTTGTTGTGTCACGTACTTTATTATTAAACCCTTAAAGTGAAGAGTTCACTTCCTTAAAAATTCAGAATAATTTCAAGAGTGTTCTTAGTACTTATCGAGATTAGAAATCAAATCTCGAACTATTCCACTCTAGCTCCTTAATTATTTTCAGGGTTCACATTTCCTGTAAAATTTTTCTTTAAAAACGACTACTCGACGATGTTCATAACCCACAATGTCAATACTGACTCGTTCTTTAGAGTCATATATTACATTACATAAAGTTTATTAATTAAGTTGCGTTAATAAAATAATAAGTAAACGCTTCTTCCAAGCTTAATTACCACAAAACAAAAATCTAATAAAATCAAAGTAACAAAATTAGCTTTTGACTCCTACAACTCCGACTGCAAGACTTCAACTTTAGCCACGATTACTCTTACCTTGACACACAGGATTAACCATACACCATTGAATAGTGCACGGGTCTGCAACAACAAACCTTGTAAGTTTTTTAAGCTTGTATGAGTAAAATAAAAAAAACAAAACAGAAACGCATGCTTAAGTCATCTCAACCTAAACAAATCGATAAACATATTATCACAACTACAACCATCAGTTTCACATCCTTCTATATTCATGCTAATGTAAGTCAACTCGTGACCAACTCACATGCTCTAAGTCTCAACTTAGCAACCCATTTTACAAAACTTCAACTAACACATTTCAGACACAAGTAACGTTTTAAAACATTTCAAAACGCAACATTTCAATTTAAAGAGGTCACGCATGACCCAAAAATGTTACACAAATCTCAATACTTTTCAAAACAATATAAATCATCATTTCCACAATATATTGCTTTCCCGGAAAGTCACATCTCAAAATAATAATATGAACAAAATCATGCATATTACTTTCATCACATCAAATTCACAAGGAGATATATGTTTCGCGTATATATATGTACACACAACACACACATACACACACAGTCATTCAATCAGGAATACCACTAATAATCAGTAGGGGCCGTGACCAGTTACCCATTTTTAGCCCAATATTTCCCTAATCACTCCACCTTCAACTGTTTGTGCCCACTTACCTAATTCAACAGTGTCATGACTCATCTAGGCTCCGAAAAAAAATGATATTATGGTAGTGCCACTACACTAAAACCGCACGACTCGTCAGTTACCCGTCTCTCTCAAACGTCAAACCGTTTCAAAACTCTTTCTCCCTCCATACCCGATTCTGTCTCTCTCTGCCTCACTCGCTCTCTCTCTCTCTCTCTCTCTCTCTCTCTCTCTCTCTCTCTCTCTCTCTCTCTCTCTCTCTCTCTCTCTCTCTCTCTCTCTCTCTTTCACATCTCGATACTCATCGTTCGACGGCGACGACGCTTCAAGGACTGGCAATAGCTTTCCCTTTTCCGGCTTCGAAGATATCGAAACAGGTAAAAATTCAATTTCCGACTTCTTTTTTCCAGATTTTCATGTTTTCTGCGGAATCTATTTCAAAAATCTTCACTTTAAACTTGTTAGTAGCTTCATTTTGGTTACATATCTGTAAAATTTGTGATACGGCTTTGCATGTCCCAAACTCTGTGAAATCTAGGGTTTCTGGTTCCTCATTGTGAAATTCTATTACGAATGTAGTTTGTCGATGATAAACTGTTAATTGAGCGAAAATGAGGACTGATTGAAAGCCTATTGTGGAGTCCTAATCATAAAAGATATAACATTATTGCCCCCCAGTAGACTTTGGATTGGGGGCCAATGATCACTGCGTTGTTCATTGAAGTACTGAAATATGCTATTTCAAAGAAAATGGAGGGTTTTTTTGTGGGTCTACTGGGGGGCAATAGACAGATTATTGGCTCCCAGAAATTCTTTCCCTGTGGTTCATAAATCACCTGTAATTAAGGCTTTGATTGATACTCTGTTTTTAGGTTTGTTATCTCGTTTTTGGAGTTTGTTAAATTGCAGTAGTCGATAAATGAAAGAAATTGTGTGGTTTTTGTTGGTCTAGTGGGAGGCAATAGACAGATTATTGCCCCCCCCCCCCCCCCCCCCCCCCCATAATGTGGGCTTGATTACTGCCCCCCAATAATATGCGTATTTCATGCAATTTACTTTTATCTTGTTAACTTATACTGTTTTGATGAAAAATCCAATAACCCAATTGCAGGTGATCAGCGTTTATATTGACTTGTTGAAGTCTGATGCCGAAAAGCAAAATGCGCAAGTGGGATTTCTCACAATAGACGCAGGGGTAAGTAGCCTAAACCAAACCCATTGAGTTTTGTGTTTATTGGAGAGCAGTAGTGTGTAAAAGGTTGATTATGGAGTACTTTTGGTTGTCTACTGGGGGGTAGTAGATTGATTATTGCCCCCCAATAAAGTATTGAATATATGTCATTAAAATGTTTTAAAGCTGTTCTGTTTATTTGTGTTTATTGAATGAAAATCAAGTGGTCTATGTCGGTCTATTGGGGGCCAGTAGGCATATTATTGCCCCCAGTAATGTGTTCTTTTGGAGTCAGTAATGGATTATTACCCAATAATTTTAGTTTTAACTTGAAGTAACTCGGTTATGTTGTGTATACAGTACTATGCTATCAAGTATGAACAAACTAAAGAAAAAGATGAGGATACAAGACCTTTTGAGTGTGGTGTCGAGATAATGATTTATGAACCCCTGTGGTCAATCTTCCGTTTCAAAAAGGTGCTAGTACCAATTCACCACCATGAAACTTATCCCTGACATGATGAATATAAGAACTCCACTCATCAGACAAATACGTCTTGTGAACTTTAGTCCTAAATGCATCCCCCAAATAATCATCTTCATCAATAACTTCCGAACAACTATCCACTGAATAAGTTCTGCTGCAACTTCCACCAATCTTTAAAACTGAAATCTCGACACAATTTAACTTATGTATTCTAGCAGAGCAAAACAGCATCTGGAAATCACGATCGTTACGAAGAAAACAAACTTCATAACCAGGAACTGAATACTGAAGCTCAATAACATCACTTGACAAAAACTGGAATGTACGGAAAATGTCTTCATACAACTCAGAGTAGCTCATACATTGATTCAAAGGAATCATATATCCTTTGCCAGAGTAAAGTCACCTAGCAACCAGAGGATCAGCTATAATCCTGAGAAAAAAACACGGGAGAACGAATCTATTATTGAACCTAAATAAACATATCATTGACCCCCAATAAACAGATTAGTGCGGCCCAATGATTTAATCAAAACTACCAAAACACATTAGAAACAGTACCAAATTACTTTGGAAATAATGAAAAGGATAACTAGACAACAATTACAACGACTTAATAACACATAAAAAACATTACTAGCCCCCAATAAACAGACTATTGGTCCCCAATAATATAGTCAAAACTACAAAACCAATTCGGGAAATGTAATAAATTGCTATGTACCCATATAAAAATATTAGTAAAAAACAATTATAGAGACTAAATATCATTTAACATACATTATTGGCCCCCAATAGAAATATTATTGCCTCCCAATAATATAATCAGAACTACAACAACACTTCGGAAACAGCTCAAACCCAACACAAAGCATGAATTCAACAAAAACAACACGAAGTTAATACAGAAATTCAAAACTAACACAATGCACTCAAAAAGACCTGGAAATTCTAATCAAAATTGCAAAAACAATTCAAAACCAAAACAAACATAACACGAAGCTATGATTTAGCAAAATCAGTTCGAAAATAACAGAACAATTCGTACAAAAAAATACCTAAAATCAACTACTCAAAAAAAAAAAAAAGACCTAAAACCAAACCGATTAAATCGAACTAAAAGTCAAACAGATTAGATCGAGCTAAAGAAAAAAAAGCAAACCGCAATGGAGGAACACAAAGAGCATCTCGATCTCGCTCCATGTGAAAATTGCAGCAGTTCTTCTCTCTCTAGGAATCGCAAGTCTTCTATCACCAGCTCTAAATATTAATCGCAGAGCTTCACACATTGAAACCAGGGAGCTTCTCTCTCTACAATTCCAGCCAATCCACTCTCTCTCTGAAATCGGAGAGCTTCGCTCCCTAAATCACGTTTCTGTTACAATTTGAAAGCGTTGCAGTTATAGAGGGGCAAAAGGGTCAGAAAAAATGGATAAAACAGTCCTGTTTTGAAAACGTTGGGTAATTGGGGTTTAAAAATGAAAACTGTTGATTAAGTGGGCAATCTCTTAGAGTGTTTGGGTAAGTGGGGGGTTAAATAACCCCAAAATTAGGTAAATAATCATTATCCCTAGTAATAATTGATTGAAGAAATGGGGAAAAAGTTAAGTATCTAATAAGTGCATACAAATTAAAAGTTAGATTTTAAGTATTTAATTAAAAAAAATTACATATTTTGAACATATTTCTTAAACCGGGCATGCCTAGATTTAGCTAGATTAGTCAAGACGGCTAACCACCTTCGCGCTTAGGAGGCCGCACAGAGGGATTTTTTAAACACTGATTTTTAAATGCAAATATATAATCTAAATTCTAAAACATATGATATAAGAACCGAAACAAAATGAGTTATATATAGTTTAGTCGGTAAAGGTGTTTCTTGGTTTGTTGTACGAGTTGAGTATTCGGCCCTTTTTTTCATGATTTTGTTTTTGTATTTTTGTTTTTGCATGCTGTATTCTCTCTATAAAGTGACAGAGGGAGTGAGGCATATCCCAACTAATAAGTAATAACATATCAACGCAAATTTCTACAGCCCTAACTTTTACTTGTTATATATCTTCCCGATTTCTACATAAATCCCTATCCATACTTCCTTAATTTTTCACGTATGTGATGCCATGATTAGTAAGGTCGGTCTGTTCAACTTTGCATTAGGCTTCCGAAATCTCAAAACCTATTAAAACAGTGATTGATTGCTAGTATATATGCATGCTTCTTAATAAAATATAAAGTTATATGCTTCACTCTTTGTGTTTAGTACTCTAGTATATATAAAAGATTTGAACTTCACTTGCTTAGTTATAAAGCTAAACTAAGATAACAAATGAATCAATGTTAAGTCATATTCTTTCAAAAAAAAGTCATGTCATATCCCAACAAAGTAAGTACAATGAAATTTTTGTGACTTCCATAAATGGGTTGCACGGGCCATTTGGCTTTTTCTCTCATCAGACAGAGGTGTTGTCATGAAGACACTCTAAAATGTCAATTGACAGCGAGGACACGTAAAAGAGCACGGGAAACTTGAACTGTAATCCTCTTTGTTGAATAATCTTTAATAGTTGAAGACAAGAAATGTTCGGTTGAACTGTAAATTTGTTTAAACAGTAGCAAGAAGAAAAAAATATGTTGATGAAGATTACAATAATTTCTTCCAGTCACGTTCAAATATGCCCAAACTCTCGATCTTCATCTCTAAATCTGTTAATTGTGATCATCACCCACATCTTACACAGACTTACTATATTATGACTTGCGGCTTCAGTAGTAGTGCTCTTCGAGCAAAGTGCTTTCCTTCATAAGGCCAACCAAAACTAAAAATATGTACTTCTTCTCCATTTTTGTATCTTAGCCCTTTTGGACTTGATACAGTGATGAGAAAACAAGAGTCTACAGGCTTCAGGGATGGAAAACATTTTAACCAAATGAAAAAGAAACAAGAAGGTACTGATGTGAAAAGCAACATCCACTCCCAGTATCATGATGTCCACGTATTGCTGATGGGGCAGCACAGCTTTAATTCCTGTTGTGAATGCTCCTGCAGTCGATAGTAGAGCAATATATGTAAGAGCAGCGGCACTTGTGAAATAGTAAAGATAGCACCCCTTGCTTTTAACAGCTCCCCAAAATAGGAGGCAAGCTGCACTAATTGAGCAAGTCATAGCAACAGCGTCGAAGATTATGAAATGTTTTAGATATTTGCTCGACTGTAGAAGAGCTAGCCCTCGATCTGATGAGCCTGCATCATTGTTGTAGCCTCCAGGCATTGTGAATGCGGCTGTAAATGTTACAGTTGTAATGAGTGTTGTAACCGTTAAAAGGGTCTGACCCATTTTCTTGTAAGTTTGCATTGCTGAAATTGCTTCTTCGTGGTCCGCTCTTGCTGAAATCTGCAAGCAAAACGATTAAACGAAATTAACAAGCTGTCAATAATTTATTTATAGTTAGAATGACGTCCGTGCAAGGAAGTGGTTTAGAATAAAACCAATTTTTGGCCTGCATCTTAAAATCTTTTAAGCGTTTAATTTGGAACAGTAGTAAACTAACAGCTCTATCAGAGCGGGAGATGATGAACAGTTCTAGTTTATTACACATAAAACCGAGAAACATTCTATACTAGGAAGGTTATATATTAAGTACTCACCATGGGAGATGTAATACTAGATTTCTTCATTGACCTATCATTGTCAAATGCTGTTTGGCCATATTTGTTCTTGGATCTTTGATTTACTCTTCCATCCCACATCAAGTACCAAAGAATCCAAGTTTTTCTTGCAATCGCTGCTAGATGCAAAGGCGTGTTTCCATCAATATCAGACTGATTTATCAACCCTTCTAGTTCTGGTGTTTCTAATATATATGTGACAACATTAGCTTGTCCACTGGAAATAGCAATATGAAGAGCATTCTGTCCATAAGGGTCAATAAGTTCTCCGGAATCTGGGCAATGTTGGATAATCTCTCTAATCACACCAGTATGACCATTCCTAGCTGCAACATGAATTGGTGAACGACCATCTTTATCCAAGACATATGCAGTAGAAGTATCAAGTTCTAGTAATCGCTGAACTGTTCTGTGGTCACCTAGGGATGCTGCATAGTAGAGAGGAGTCCGGCCTTGTCGATCAGCTTCTTTGCCAAGTTCTTGTTTGAATGCTAGCAGAGCTTCAATGACACCTTACAGAAATAGAGTTAGACACGACAACTTGAGTATAGGGAGACTAAATTTATGTATATATATTACAATACATATGGGACCAGAATCTTATTCTGTGAACATGTGCCTAACTCTTCAAGACCAAAATAAAAGAGGAGCCAAACCGAACTATCTAAGTAATAGGAGCATAGCTAAGTGAATGTAACTAATGTTTTATTAAAACTCAATACCACAGGTGTCTATATACAGCAAAAATGTATATAAAATCTCAAAGAAAATGATATAATAGTTGTTGTAGAATATCAGCACAACTAATAGCTAAACCATGTAATACTTATATAACTGAAAGAGATCATAACAGCTGAAGGATCGATCATGATATACCAATATGCCTCTCAACCACAGCAGCATGCAAAGCTGTTTGGCCATCTGAACCACCATGAGCTGATGACGGATTTGTCCTTATAATTTGATTCACAGTCTCTAACATTCCGCCTCTTGCGGCCAGATACAATGGAGACTCACCCTCATCATTTTCAACAGAAGCCAAGTTGGGATCAACTTTGATTAAGAACTCGACCACTTTATAGTGACCATTCCTTGAAGCTTCGTGTAATACTGTGCTGTTCCCCCTATTTCTAATTCTCAGGGTCTCAAGCCCCATGTCTACCTCTGACACTGATGAAATTATATCTCTAACCAGATAGTTGACAATAGAGAAGTGACCAAACCTTGCAGCCACATGTAGAGGTGTATCTCCATCTAAGTTTTGCTGTTTGAGAAGTGACCTGGATCTGCTATAAATCTCAGCCGCGACATTTTCGTGTCCGAATTGCACAGCTATATGGAGGGTTGTGTTTTCTCGAGGTGTAAGTTTATATAGAAGGCTAGGATTATCACTAAGAAGTTTTCTGAGGAAGCAAACATCCCCTGATTTTGCAGATTTGTAGAGCCTTGGATCCATGGTATTTTTGTTCTAGGCACCTACAGTAGTACATAATAATGTCGGTGCTCTATATAATTGTGGGAAGAAGACTTGAAAGACCAGCTTGTCAAGCATTTCAAGTCTTGCGCGCTGACAATTCAATATTATGATAAATCGACCTCTAAATTCTCACGTTGTTTATAAACAATGATGCAGATCTTCTGGACAAGTGGAAGAATCAAAGTCTGCAAAATGTTCAAAGTCTAACGTTTTTTTGGTCAAATTCAACGTCTAACATTGTAACTTGATACCCTATTTCTAATTCAGTCTTGTGGACAGGGGCGGATCGACATTGCAGTCTACTTGGGTCGTCACATAATCTAAAATTCTCATGTTTCATATAGTCTAAGTTACAGGTCTAGAAAATTCACAGAGATCATCAAAAAAAGCAGTAGATTTTCTTCTCCATTTGTTCTTTGCTCACAATACTTTCTTCTCTTGTTTTTTTTTCTTTGCTCTTTCCCCTATTTTTTTTCTCCATGTTGGAAAATTTGGTTGATGGATGCTACTTCTATCACCAGATTTCACCTCCTACAAAATACAATATATTAATAACAAATAATAATCATAATGTTATTGTCATACCAGGGTTTTAAATATCTGTGATATTTCCGATATCTCCTTTTTTTGACGAACTGATATATTTAGGGGGGTAAATATCTTATCTTTTACCGTTTCTGCGAAATTTCTCCGACATCGTCAAATATCCCCGGTATATTAAATATTTGCGATATATCCCCGATAAAGTGAAGAAATATCTGTAAAATTTGAGGTAAAAATAAAAAAAAAACTCAGTAATTCTCTAAATGAAAATCTATGTGAAGAGAGATCTCCTAAAGGCAAATCTGAGTGAGGAGAAATCCCTTCAAGGTGAATCTAGGTGAGTAGAAAATCCCCTCTCAAGGCGAATCTAGGTGAGGAAAAAAAATCCCCTCAAGGCGAATCTAGGTGAGGAGAAATACCCTCAAGGCAATTTTGGGTGAGAAGTAATTCTCTAAAAGTCTAAATGCAAATCTGTGTGAGGAGAGATTTGGTACTGTGTAGTCTGTAACTATGTATGTAGTTTGTAACTCTGTAGTTGAATAATAGAAAGAAGATAAAGCCATAAAGGTAATCGATATGGGAGGAGGACTAGAGGTGCAACTGATGATCAAAGTACCCCATCTGATGTTTCTTCAATTGCCTTAAGTTTTGACTCTATCAGTTTAGGCACAGAGCGTAGTGGGATCTCAAATGAATCTTATGAAGGCAACAATCAATTTGGTTATGATGCTTATGGATATAATCAATATGGAGAAATATATGATCAGTCATCTAGTTGGGTTCATCCTTATTATCCCTTTATAGGGGAAACAGTCGGCAGCTCTAAAGAGATCTATAACTATCATGTTCATCACTACAATTCGCACTATATGGATCATATGTCTTGGTCTGATTATTGCATTTTTGTAGACCAGCGAGCGGCTTTTCAACCACCTAGTCTCTTTTTCAATGTAGATGAAGTTGACATTCATAGTAGTTCTAAATTTCTAATAAATTGACTTTTTTTCAAAAACGACATTTTTCTACCCTGTATCCCCGATATTTCTGATATCTCCCTTATTCAAAGTACCAATACATATGAAGATACCGATATTTAAAACCTTGGTCATAATATGTTAAAATAATAAGAATTATAGGACTTATCTCTTGCATTTGTAGACTTCCAAAGGACACATCATTCCAAAAGAGTTTAAGGTTGAGGCGTGTAAACACTGTCCTTAAGAGTAGATTTCGCTCTTTGGAGACAATGTCTCAGTGTAGCAGGTTAGTGGCGCCCTACCTTCCAGGATACAACAATCGTTAATCCTTGTAAGCGTACACTGGCAAACTTGGATCCTAGAAATACTTGATGTTTTTCTTTGGCATAGGAAAGAAGGAATATTGAGGGCACAAAATTGACAAGAATATGAGAAAAGAACTCTTGAGGAGAATGTATGATGATCATACACATGCATCCATAATAGGAAGGAAACAAGGGTATATATATGACTCAACAAAGAAGACTAGTAATTAAGGTATGATAATGATCATCAATATTCATAATGTTGGCTTTTGTAACTGATATGGAAAAACTTACTGGTCAACAAGGATAAAGAAGTAATTAACATGCCTCACAATTGTAACGAACGTAGTGAAAATAATGCCTCACAATTATAACATATGTAGTGAAAATGAAGGATATACCAACTTATGCAATGAAGGTTTTATTAGAAAATAAAGCACCAAATAATTGGCTATGATTAAACTCAAGAAATTAATATTGTATTTTGAATTATTATAACCAAAATTCCAACAATCCCCCACATATTTCAAAATACAGAAAGTCTAGCAAACTGAGAGAATTGAAAGAGTGCTAAAGGAAAGTGAGAATACAATGCATCTAAACTGGTGTCTTTTCGACTATGAACCAGCCATAGGATAAGTTAGCCGTGACTAACAGAAATTGGGTGAAAATAAAATTTTCTATGAACCAGAATTTCTTGATGTGAATCAGAGAGCTACTATCCACATTGAATCTCTATCAAACTTGTTCTACGGGTGGGCACGAATAGGTCATGCGCCCCTACCTAGATATTCATGAGTGCTCTAGAAGTAGGGCTGGGATTTTAGCCCGAAAACCCGAAAACCGGCCCGGATCCGGCCCGGGACCTGCTCGAACGGTCCGAGCCCTTTAAAAAAATTTGTCAGTTTTATAAAACCCGGCCCGAAATCATTATATAACGGGCCGAGCTCGGGCCTTAAAATTAGAAGAAAAAAAGAGCCCGAAGGCCCGATTCATGTATAATTGCTTTGACTATTTTATTCTTTTTGTTTTTTCTGTTACAACTATTTTATTATTCTCTCTCTTCTTTGTTCTCCATTCACACGTTCTCCACTTCTTTCTCTTCTTTCAAGATATCCCTGTCTCTTCTTGTCCCTTTTCTTCCTTTTATTAATTTTTTCCTTCTCTCTTCTTCTCTTCTTCGTCTTCTTCCCAGTTCCCTCCTTTCTCTTTTCTTTTTCTTTCTCTTTCTCTTCTTCTTCGTCTCCTTCCCAGTTCCCCTTTCTCTTTCTTCTTATCTTCTTCGTCTTCGTCTTCTTCTTCCCAGTTCCCTCCTTTCTCTTTTCTTTTTCTTTCTCTTTCTCTTCCTTGTCCTCCTTCCCATCAGATCAATTGTAGATTTTTAGAGAGATTCTTTCTCTTTCATCCATGTCTCTTCTTGCTCGCAGCTTTTGGTTTCTCCTCCTTGAGTAGTCTCAGAACCCTTGTTCACATCAAGCTATAAACTGATTATTTTGTATACTGATTAGTGATCAGTACAGATAAATCCAGACTTTGGATGGTGGTTGTTAGGCTTTTTGGGGGGCTGACGAATTTGGGTTTGGATGGTGGTTATTTTGTATCTGAGACAGATCTGCTGTTGTTGTTTTTTTTTTTTTTTTCCAAAACCTTTTGGGCCCGAAAAGCCCGAAAACCCGGCCTCAAAAAAAGGGTTCGGGCCCAACTCGGTCCCAAAACTGAAAAAATGTTATTTAGGCACGGCCCGAAAATTCCGGTCCGGGTCCGGGCCCTATAAATTTTACATGGGCCGGGCCCAATCCCAGCCCTATCTAGAAGACTTGCCCAAGTTTCATAGGAAGCGGCCCCACTTCCACACTCATATAGGTTAGTCCATCAAGTGTGTACTGGAATCGAACACACCACCCATGTGTAAGGCCTATGGTACTTAATAAGAACAAAGTTCATCCTCATACGTTCCAGTTAAAGCACTATCTATGCATCATAGGGATGGACTCCAAATTTTATTTTGATAGTGCATCACTGATCAACAAGTGACTTGTTGTTACCCATATGAACCTACTTCCTAGGATCGCCATTCACATAGGTTGGGTTACCATCACTCTTGACCTTTGTTATAGGCATAATCTCATCCCCCTCGATGTATTAGCCACTAGCTTTAGCCTTTAGCCTAGTGGTTTTGTCAGAGTATTGGCCAAAACCAACTCTGACCTACAAAGCTTATTGAATAATCTCAACAATAAATAATCTTCATTGGATTTTTAGTTATCCAATCTCATTTAAATATAAGAGCCTATTTTTTCTTCTTTTTTTTTCCTGACCCCCACATTTTGAGTCTATATGAATTAACCTCAGGCTCATATATATATATAGGCAAGATAATATCAAGTCATATATATTCAGGCAACGAATCTTCGTAGGTCAAGGACTTGAAATTTAATAGGCAACATTGTTTATCCGGTTTCGTAACTTCGGATATTTTAGTCACCCCCACATCAAATGTCTATTTTCTCAAAGCATAAACCACATGGGATAGTTTTTCAGGGCATTAGCTTAAGGGACAATATTGAGGTGTCAACAAATGAAAAGTGCATATATTTATTTGTTTTGAGGCAACATTGACCAAAAGGCAACAAAAATTCGAAAGGCAACATACTGAGCTAATCATCCGAGCAAATACCATAGTAAGCAACAATATATAATTGTGGTAATAATACTGATGTACACCTTCAATGGCTAGGCAACCATGTTTAAAGACTTGTTGTCTCTGAATTATATCCAGAAGCACTGATAATATATAATCAGGCAACTGTTTTCTTGGTAACTAAATTCTCAAGGCAACCATGTTCATTACCATTAAAGTATCGAGGCAACCGTTATATCTAATCCATAGGATAGGGTCCGATTCATCATTCAAGATGTAAATGAGGCAACCCTTATTACTTGTAACCAATCTTTAAGGCAACATTATTATTTTTTTTCTTTTTGAAGGCATCAACCGAGGGACATTTATATTCTGAGGCATCAAATTATCATAGGCAACCGTCAATGTAAAATTGAAAAAATAATTATTCAATGCATTATTCATGAGAACACATTTATTTTTCAGGCAACCGAGGCATCATCTTAATCAAGAGGCAACAATTTTATTATTTCTGAAGAAACAATAACCCGAAGGCAACATTTCAAAAAAAATAAAGTATTTTTTTCTTCCTTGAAGAAAAAATACTTTGAAGGGATGTATTCCGAAGGCAACACCAAGGAATAACTTTTCGAGTTATAACAGTAAAAACTATTTTAATGCATGGAAAATATGCTAAACCATAAGGTTACGTTAATAGCAATGATGCATAATAAATAGTGCGAAAATGGTAAAATGATATTATATATAGCTATTAATATAGAAAGTTAAATTTGAATGATGTGTCCTTTGGAAGTCTACAAATGCAAGAGATAAGTCATATAATTCTTATTATTTTAATCTATTATGACAATAACATTATGATTATTATTTGTTATTAATATATTGTATTTTTGAGATTTTGTAGGAGGTGAAATCCGGTGATAGAAGTAGCATCCATTGACCAAATTTTCCAACAATCTTAAGAGTAGATTTCCCCCCTCGGAGACAATGTCTCAGTGTAGCAGGTTAGTGGCGCTGTTTGGACCCAAAATGAATATTTTGGTCTGACAAGGCACGTGTTAGAGAAATTGAGCCAATACCAGTGGCTCAAGCTATATATTGTCGACAAGTTTGAAATATATTATTTAGAGGCTAAATAAAGCCTACTATGGAGAATTATACGAGCTGTAAGAAAAGGAAATGATGGAAGCATAAAAATGGAAAGTCAACTTTAGCACATTTTCTTACTTCGGCTAGGAGAAACCGAGCTAAACAAGGAAAGAGGGGCGGCAGACTAACCAAATGAAATCTACTTCGGCTAGCACACTTTCCAGATTAATACTAGACATCCCAAGGATCATTTCTTATGAAGAGTGCCAGAGTTAGTTTTAAGTGGAAAGCCTTCAAACAATCAGCCCAATTTTCTACAGAAGCAAAACTGGAAAACTGGACCTGTAAGAGGTCCAGCAGCATTTCCGGCCCAACAATATGGAAATAAATTCTGAAATTTTACCACAGTAATCTACACTCATGGTGGATAATTTCATATGAAGAAGTCGAAGGCTTATACTGAAGTCTTGTTGGAGAAATAATTGAAGGAATAAAGGGGCAGAAACTGACCTAAAACCAGCTCAATATTCACATGTTCATGTTTCCTACCCACATGAAGAAAGCTAGATGCTTTTCTCTTTTTCCTTGGATATATTTTTCTTCTACAATCTCTTTAATAGATCATCATCACTTCCATGTTTCTCCACCTTCATGCTTTGCTTTCATTTCATCATTTCTCTATCTTTTCCATATTTTACAAATCACTTTCATACTCCACTTTCATTATTTTTCTTCCACTCATCATTTCACTCTTCTTTTTCTTCCCTATATAAACACCTTCTCCTCTCATTCTAAGACACACATTCACAACACAACAACATCTCTAAGATGATCTAAGTTCTCTCTAGAGCAACCTCTCTAAGAGCAACTCCTCTCCTTCTCTTTCTCTTACCGGTGATCACACTCCTAGTCCTAGTCTTCCCAGAAGCCGACTTTCAGTGCCACCAAACCCTCTGTCAACGTACTTCGGTCCTAGTCTCCTCGGGAGCCGACGGTAGTGCCGCGACCACAACGGTTACAGAACCAGCTAAGCAAGGGTAACGCCCTAGCAACCCAGCCAAGCTAAAGTCACGCTTTAGCAAGTTCTCCTCACTTCCCAGTAGTTTTCGCTCTACTCAATCTGCAATATTGAGTATCGATTGTGTGAACAAGAAGAAGCTCAGCAAAAGTCCTCACCACGAGGCACAAAGAATCCCACGACGAGGTTGGTGCTCTCCTCGTCCACAATTGCTTGATAGAAGCCAGGTCAAGGGACATCCCCGACGACCGCACCCGAACGGTGCTGGCACGCCCGCGCAGAAAAGAGACTGTTGACCAGCTGCAGCAAAATTGGAGCCAAACATTTTGGCACGCCCAGTGGGACTACACTAGAGTCTTTTTGCATTTGTTGGCCATCATTGAGATGCCAGGGGAAAATCTTTACCAAAAGAAATTCCTAAAGTGAATAGATGGTCAATGTTGCCACCACTGGCGATACTGCCATTAATGATGAGTTTATGCCTATTCCCATCCCAGAGGGGGCAAGCATTGAGGAACAACTCGAGATCATCATGGCCAACATCGAGAGGCATAAAGAAAAGTGAGCCAGGGACATGGCCAGTTTGATCGCCAAAATAAAGTAGAGGTTTCGCTATTGGGACCTACAAATTGAGCAGAACGCTCGAGAAGCTGGAGAACAATTCCATAAGCCTTTCTTGAGCAGCGACAAACAGACCACTCAACATGCCGCGAACATCACATCTGAGTTCACGACCTTGGGCAAAGAAGGTTCCAGCTTGGCTACTCAAGTCAGTTCACATCAAGACAAATTGGAACATCAAGAAGCTGCTCGCGAAGAGGTCATTTCTGAGACTAACTTGCCTATAGGTGGCAATCAACTTAAGGGTCTCACTGGTGAGTCACAGCCTTACATAGAGGCTGTGCATGGAAAAAGTCATCAACAAGATTGTTCTTCTGACAATACAATTGTCTCTGAACAAATATCTGATTTCTCCACTGATCAAGCCAAATATGTGGCTACTGATCAGATGCATGGGGGGCAAGATATGACCCATGATCATCCCTTTGATCAAGAGAAGTTGGCGACAGTTGGCGACAAAGCCGATCTTGGGACACCGTCATCTCCCAAATTACAATTGAAGATCATGCCTTGTCAACCAACAAAGATACTTGGGGGGCAAGAATACCCCTCTCACGAGCCAAATTCCTCCAAATTCTTCAACGAGAAGTATCTTTGTTCTTTTCCTACAAGCTCTCATAGGAGGAATTTTTACCCTACAAATTTTGATACATCGGAGCTTGGAATGAAGCATAGATGGCCTCCCCCGTGGTTTTCTAGAGGTTAGCCAAACGTGTCGCTGCTAGCTCCTTGCTTTGTTGTTAATTTCCTGTCAGTTTTCAAGTTTTTACCTTTATTTTCATAGTTTAAAAAACAAAAACAAAAAAAACAAAAAAAAAAAAGAGTTGAATTTGGTAAGGGGTTGTGAATCATAACGGAATAGGTGAAGTCTCTTTTGTTAATATTGGTCTAAACTCCTTATTGGTGCCTAGTTCAGGTCCCTTAAGGTTAAGGGCGGCTTTTATTAACACTTGTTGAACTGTCTTCACACTTACGACCTTTTTCATCTTAGTAAGTATAGCCTATGTGAAATGGTGTCTAGAAGGGGGACAACGTTCATGATAGGTTCTTGAATCCAGAAGTGCGTGCAAATGGGCCTAAACCACTATGTGGGAGTAGCTCATGCCAAAATGGATTCTACCACTCTTGTTCGCCCTCCCCCACCTGGCCATTTCAGTAAGGTTGCCCAAAGGATTTGAAAAGAAAATTTGTGTCTAGGCGACTATACTTGGGCCGCATGTCTAAACCTTGATTCACATTGTCTTATTGAATTTAGCTACTTATAAAAAATAAAAATAAAAAGTCATAAATACAACTCTTAGGGGACAATTCTTGTGTTCCTACACTAGCGAAGCCCATTCATGAAGGCTTGTTTTTGAGGCCCATAATCATTTCTTCGCTATGCCTAGCAACACTAGGGGGGCAACACTATACAATACTAAGCCCATTTATGGCTATAAAAAAAATAAAAATAAAATAAAAATAATAATAATAATAAAAAAATTCATTAATACAACTCTTAAGGGGCAATTCTAAGTGTCCCTACACTTGCGAAGCTACTAAGCCGAATCAGCGGCTCTGGAAAATTTTTCTAGCTTTGCCCTCACAGGGAAAGGCTGAGCTCAAGGGAAATGTGAGAGCCACCACCGTGACCACCACCTCCATCGGAAGTAGTCTTCATGTTGCCAAAGATGTCTTCACTGTGCATGGGAAACAGTGGAAGGGTTTTGATCTCCTGGTGATCTTCTCCTCGTTGTTCCATGATGGATCCACCAACAAGCTCTAATCTTTGCTTGGGCACTTGAACATCCGAAGTGAGCTCCTTCTTCTTCAGCTTCTCTCGAGCCCTTTGATTCTGGAACCAATAAAAGACGTTCTTGTTCTCGATCTGTCCGTACCATTTTAGCTAGAGAGTGATCCTCTGAACCTGCTCTACAGTGGGGGACTTAACTCCCTTGTCATCGTAAAGCTCCTTGAGGATTCTTATCTGATCTGTAGTAGGAAGCCACCTGGTATTACTCTGCTTGCAATGCATGTTAGGACTACTCTCGGCGGCTTTGTTGCTTCCTCCATCCTCGGTTGGATGCCGGTTTTGTGGTTCCATTGATGATGGATTAAAGAGAATGTGAGAATGAAAGAGTGATGATGATAAGTAATTAAGAAAGATTGATGTTGATGAAACGATTTTGGGATTGGAAATTTGGGTTTATAATATGGAGGAAGATATAGGCATGCAAATGTCCACCCGTGGATGGACGGTCAAAGAAAAGAGTCAAGTGTCAGTAAAGCGTGATTAAAGTTGCCCTAAAATTCGGAAAAGAAGGAATTATTGGCATGTGAGGGAACCGAACGGTTTTCGAGGAGGTAACTGTTCCATTTTCAATATTATCTTCTCACAGTGGAGTTTTCAACAGCTAATTAATGCGAATTGAGTTGGGACCAGCAAGTGGATCCAAAAGATAAATATTTTCTCAAAACCCTCGTCGCGAGGCTCTTTTTGACGCGGAGCATATTTTAAAAGTTCATATTATTTTTAATATGCAACTAGGGGGGCCTATATTTGGGGCCTTGCGAGACACAATTATTGGCTTCTCACGGATATTTGAATATCAGGATAAGAAAATATTATTCATAAAGTGGCTTTGCGGCCAAAAGCAGTACATTCATTACAAAGCCAAAAGTGGCTAGAATACAAAATAGGAATCTGTGGATATCTTTTGAATCTTTGCTCTAGTGGAAGCAGCTATGGAATCCAACGTCGGGTTGAGCCGCGCCATTATCTCAAGGAGGGCAGACTTCAGGGAAGGAAAAAGAGGAGTACCGGAGCCCCCGCGCCCCCTTTACATGGAAACGGCAGAGGAATACAACATAGGCTTGGCCAACGCCAGTATCCATGAGAAGGGGAGACACTTGTAAAAGAAAATGGAGCCTCTAAGCCCCCTCAATTGGAAGCAGCTATGGAATCCAACGCCGGGTTGAGCCGACCCATTATCTCTTGGAGGGGCAGAGAGTGAAGGAACCGAATATCAGCTTGAGTCTCTGCACCCCCTCTAGCCTTGGTTTTACCCATTAGCTGGACGTGAAGTACAGGAACAGCCATTCTGTAGCTTGAACCCATTCCTTCAAAGAGTCCATCCCTTCTCATCCCTCCAAGATTCTATCAGAAGAGAAAGGGGGAGAAGGAGGTGAGAACCAAAGCCCCTTCCATCTGGAGGGCACAACACGGGCCGGGTCCAGAAGGAAGGAAACAGAGGAGGAAAGACGAACCTCAATTTAGCTTCCCTCCCTTCCCCGATTTGCTCCAAGTGGGGATCCTAATAAAGATGATCTCGCATGATCGTGGATCTCACACTCAGAGCCCCCTCGTGTTTCTAAACCAATCTGAAGCCTAGCATTGTTGTTGCAAGATTTCAGAAAGGCGAAACAAGGGGTTGCCTAAGATTACGCCATAAGGCCTAACCCAGGCTTAAGATTACGCCATAAAGCCTAAAATTTAGAGGCTAAAAGTCATTTCATGAGGGGAAGATTTGTGAAGAAGGAGACAGAGAAGCAAGGACTGAAAGACCATTTCTTGAATGTTTCAGAAAATTTGTTGTGAGTATTCCTTGCTCAAAATACAACTATTTAAAGGGACTTCAGGAAAATCTCCACCCTTGGATGGATGGTTAAAGAGTCAAACCGATGTCAGTAAATCGAGATTAGTGATTCCAAATCTCGGGAAAAAAGGGACTGGTAGCATGTGAGGAGCGGTTTTTGAGGAGTTTGCTATTAAAAGAAGGGATTATTGGCATTTGAGGAGACCGACCGGTTTATGAGGGGGCCTACAAAGATTGGCCTGCAAAGCTCAATTTCAAACAAAGTTCCTCCACGTGGCGTTTCGCCTCAATAGCACCAGCTTCGGCCTGAGTGGCCCGATCTCTGATATGGGCCAGGTTGAGGCCCATTTCTTCAGAAGCAGCCAAAGGTTCATCGAGTTGAGCTTCTTCTGCAACAATCGCATTCTCAACAAAGGCTAAACGGGCTTGGAGATTCTCGATCCGAAGTTTGAAGTCGGACCTTTGGATTTGTAGTTCCCGCAGGCGGATGGCTCGCTCATTTAAAATACCGCGAGGGATGTCCATTTCTTGGGAAAGACTATTCAAAGTCTCTTGAGCATCCTGAGCCTGGGTGTTCGCGGCCGATTGACGTCGGCGGGCCATATCAAGTTCATTCAACAGATCATTAATAGCACTAAATTGCTGCAGGGTCAATACCTTCTCTTGGCAAAGATACCTTAGGGCTTCTAAGACTCGCGGGAGAATGTCAGTCTCCAATACCTGAGGACCTAGATGTTCGCGAAGCACCATTTTAGCCTCATCCACAGCAGAAGGAGGAGTTACCTCCAACACCCTCATCAATCTCTCAAATCTGGTAGGAGGAGGAGGCGGCAGAGGCGCTACAGGATCACGAACCACCAATGCAAAAGGATGGACAGCTTCCTCAGTTTCTTCATCTTCAACAGGTTGTCTGTCCCTTCAGCCTCAAGGGGGAAACTCAACTCGCGGCTCACCATGGGTAAGTGGAGCAGATTCAAGCACAGAGCCCTCAGCTTCGACGGTTGTCTCATTTGTTTGCGAGACTTGGGGGGCACCACCACCGTTAGTATCATTTTCCATCTCTGGGGCGACTGTCCCGTCGATAAGACCAGCAGGATTTGCAGCCACCTCCTCTGTACAAACAGAATCCTAGTCAGGTTCAGAAATGTCAGAGAGCAGGGTTGGATCTAAAGGGAAATGGAAAGTATTGGCCAAACTGTGGCTTACCTCTCGAGCTGTCGGGTCGATATCTGGTACGTGGTCACCAAGAGGAAGAGGCCCTGCCTCATTCACCTCTTGAACCTCTAGTGCTGCGAGAATCTCTGTCGTCATCAGTTCCTCATAAGCGGCAAAAGTCTCAGAGTGGCTTTCCACGCTTTCATCCTCCGAGGAGTCGTCATCAGAGATCGTTATTAGAATGGTAGGACCTTGCAGATGCTCTGTAGTGGGAGATGGGAGAGGTGCCACAGGGTTAGTTGATGCTTAAACTAGCGAGATAATTGGCTCTTCTGCAGTGGCTGAGGGTCCAGCCTCGCTCAGGCGAGAGGGATCAGTGGTCCTTTGATGGACCTGTCAAAAGATACATAGTGAAAATCCTGCCCAGATTTCAAAATTTAAATAGGATAAGACGGGGTCGGAGTTTACCAGTCGCATTCGCAGAGGTTCATCATCTTCAAAATTCTCTTCGACGAATTGAGCTCGATCGCGTTTGCAAGCAAATACAGCAATGCCCTGTACGAGAAAAGAGTCATAACTCAAAAGGGGGGGGGGAAGCACCAAATATACAAGTTTGGGATCGTTCTTAACCAAATTACCTCAGCAGGATCTTCATCATGCGAAGACTCTCCCTCAGAAGTCTCCTCTGCTGTTGCCTTTTGTTTCCCAGCCTGAACAGAGGCTGTCCTGCTCTGGGTAGTTTGCTGCAAAACACACTCAGGAATAAGAGTGGGAAAATCAACACAAGGAAATGGAATGGTGGAGAAAGACAAAAACTTACTATTGCCCTAGGCTCATGGATTTGTATCCCTGGACGCAATGAGCGAGAAGGTAGAATAGGACGCGGGGGTTGTTCTGCAGGTTTGGAGAACCGCTCAAGAATCTCGCGGTCCTCCGGACCAGGGCTACTCATGCCACTAAAGATCAGGACGAAGAGTTCGTCATGTGGCAGGTCCCAACAGTTCACTGACACTTCTTTCCACCAATCAGCATAGTCATCATCGACATCGTTGAGAGGGTATAGCGCTCTGACCCAAGGGGGAATCACTATCAAAGTAAACTGACTCTGAAAGGGGGCAGACCCAGGTGGGGTTAATCTCCGCTAAGAAGTGTAGTAATTGGCAGAATCAACCAGAGGCCAGGGTACCAACTGGGCCAACCCAAATTGGCGAGCAAAGTGGTTAGGGGCGTAGAGCTCGTAACTTACGCGATCAGTGGCAAGACGAATATCCAAGCAGGAGATGGCGCGACGAAAGGCCAGGAGGGCTCTTTCACTATGATCCCGTCCACTGGGCAGAAAGCCATCATCAAGGGGAGGAGGGAAACGCCTAGAAAGGACTATTTTTGGGTCCGGCATCTCTCCCAGCAAGTACAAATAAATAAAACACTCGGAGTAGGGTGGAGCTCGATACCTTACATTACGGCAAAGCCAGTTCCCCAAAAGGGAATCAACTGGAGGTTCCTTTGGAATATCACCGCGACGGAAGAGAGTGAAATAAATCTGCAGCCAAAAGGCAAGGATCCAGAAGCGACCACTAGGTATCAAATGGGCGCATTATGCCTCTATAAAGGGAGCGATATAACGCACCCAATACAGGTTGCCCAAGGCCAACGCAAATACCATTGTAGAGAGCAGTGGCCAGAGAATTCCAGGGCCCAGTAGGTTTGTTGGAAGAAGTGCAAAAGATAAATTTGCAAAGCCAGAATTCCAGGAATGCGATACCTCCTGTATGGCCTCGCTGGGTGCAGTAATAGTCGCGCCAGAATGGGTAGGATTTGCTGTAATGCTCTCGACCAGCCATATCCATTCTCAAAGGAAATTGAATGCCATCAAATTGACCATGCACATAGGGGTCAAAATCAATAGGCAACCCCGTGATGGTAAGAACATCCAGCAAAGTTATGCTCATTTGCCCAAACCGGAAATCGAATGTATTGCTGGAGGTGTTCCAGAAGCAAAGAGCGGCGGCTAGCGGTGCAGGGCTAGTATTATAGGGCAGATAGAAGCATAAATCGATGGTTTGGGTGATACCCACCGCGTCCCATCGGGCCAAATCTCTCGCTCGGACCTCCTGATACCAAACCTTTTCCTCGGGAGTGACAGTAGGCCAGAAGCCCACTTTCCTTCTTGGTCCCCAACTGCTAAAATCACCAGGCACTTGCCGAAGAGCCGCTATGGGACGGCGGATGGGAAGCCCATAATAGGCCATAACATCATCTGGCAAACGATCGCGAGGTGTGGGACCCAGACTCGCTTGACTATCACCGCCACCAAATCTCATCAGTCGGCTTCTCTCCTCTCTGGTCTGACGTCTACATCGAATACTCATGTTAGTCCGCCAGTTGAATGCGGCTTTCTCAGTGATTTCATCTGCCTAATCGATAACGAATGGTTTTTTGGATGCCATTTCTAGGTCGCAAGGATTACTTCTCCATTACATCTCGATTTATAGCTCAGATATTTTGGAGATTAATTATTAGTTGGGCCAGTGAGTGGCCCTGGTTGATAATTAATGAGTCATTATTTCATCTTGAGAATCGCATCTAAGGCGACAGTGAAGATACTTCTCCATTACACCTCGATTTATAGCTCAGATATTTTGGAGATTAATTATTAGTTGGGCCAGTGAGTGGCCCTGGTTGATAATTAATGAGTCATTATTTCATCTTGAGAATCGCATCTAAGGCGACAGTGAAGATACTTCTCCATTACACCTCGATTTATAGCTCAGATATTTTGGAGATTAATTATTAGTTGGGCCAGTGAGTGGCCCTGGTTGATAATTAATGAGTCATTATTTCATCTTGAGAATCACATCTAAGGCGACAGTGAAGATATTCCACCTTTTCTTACCACGGCAGGGCCAGCATAGCGGCCTGATGTTTTTTTAATTAAAACATGATTAAAACCGAGGCGGTTTTAGATGCTAAAGTTCCAGCAAGTATGGTGGTTTCACTTGGTCACACGTCATGATGTCGATAGCCATGATCCAATCATCCTCTTCGGCATAAGACTCGCGAAGGATTAAATGACAGCAAACAGTTTGCTATTTTGCATCTTATGTCGCCAAGTACTATAGGCTTTGATCAAGCCAGGAAAGCGGCTACAACCCCTACATTTGAGAAAATCAACAGAGAGCCAGCGAACAAGGCAGATACTTGTTGCTATACACATGGCGAAGCAACCACCAAGGAAGAGAAGGATCCTCATTCGCGATCAAAAGCAGTCTCCTTCGCATGAGGAGCACGCTAAAGTTCTGATCTCCTACAACCTGCCCAAGTTCACCAATTCACTACATACCAGACATCAGATACATAGGGGCAATAAAGTTGGCAAAGGAAGCGTCAGTTCATGACAAAGGCAATTCAGTAGTGGCATTCAAGCTTTATGGCCTATTTAGAGGCCTATATGAAATCAGTCAAGCAATTTCAAGCCAATAAAAGTGGCTTTGGAACAACGACTTTGAAGAAACAATATTATAAGAGCAGTGCTGATTCAAGACCTCTTCAGTCAAGACAGAGACCTTTGACTTCGAGGTCTGGGGGGCAATGTTTGGACCCAAAATGAATATTTTGGTCTGACAAGGCACGTGTTAGAGAAATTAAGCCAATACCAGTGGCTCAAGCTATATATTGTCGACAAGTTCGAAATATATTATTTAGAGGCTAAATAAAGCCTACTATGGAGAATTATACGAGCTGTAAGAAAAGGAAATGATGGAAGCATGGAAATGGAAAGTCAACTTTAGCACATTTTCTTACTTCGGCTAGGAGAAACCGAGCTAAACAAGGAAAGAGGGGCTGCAGACTAACCAAATGAAATCTAAATGAGCTGAAACTTTCCAGATTAATACTAGACATCCCAAGGATCATTTCTTATGAAGAGTGCCAGAGTTAGTTTTACGTGGAAAGCCTTCAAACAATCAGCCCAATTTTCTACAGAAGCAAAACTGGAAAACTGGACCTGTAAGAGGTCCAGCAGCATTTCCGGCCCAACCACATAGAAATAAATTCTGAAATTTTACCACAGTAATCTACACTCATGGTGAATAATTTCATATGAAGAAGTCGAAGGCTTATACTGAAGTCTTGTTGGAGAAATAATTGAAGGAATAAAGGGGCAGAAACTGACCTAAAACCAGCTCAATATTCACATGTTCATGTTTCCTACCCACATGAAGAAAGCTAGATGCTTTTCTCTTTTCCTTAGATATATTTTTCTTCTACAATCTCTTTAATAGATCATCATCACTTCCATGTTTCTCCACCTTCATGCTTTGCTTTCATTTCATCATTTCTCTATCTTTTCCATATTTTACAAATCACTTTCATACTCCACTTTCATTATTTTTCTTCCACTCATCATTTCACTCTTCTTTTTCTTCCCTATATAAACACCTTCTCCTCTCATTCTAAGACACACATTCACAACACAACAACATCTCTAAGATGATCTAAGTTCTCTCTAGAGCAACCTCTCTAAGAGCAACTCCTCTCCTTCTCTTTCTCTTACCGGTGATCACACTCCTAGTCCTAGTCTTCCCAGAAGCCGACTTTCAGTGCCACCAAACCCTCTGTCAACGTACTTCGGTCCTAGTCTCCTCAGGAGCCGACGGTAGTGCCGCGACCACAATGGTTACAGAACCAGCTAAGCAAGGGTAACGCCCTAGCAACCCAGCCAAGCTAAAGTCACGCTTTAGCAAGTTCTCCTCACTTCCCAGTAGTTTTCGCTCTACTCAATCTGCAATATTGAGTATCGATTGTGTGAACAAGAAGCTCAGCAAAAGTCCTCACCACGAGGCACAAAGAATCCCACGACGAGGTTGGTGCTCTCCTCGTCCACAATTGCTTGATAGAAGTCAGGTCAAGGGACATCCCCAACGACCGCACCCGAACGGTGCTGGCACGCCCGCGCAGAAAAGAGAATGTTGACCAGCTGCAGCAAAATTGGAGCCAAACAGGCGCCCTACCTTCTAGGATACAACAACCGTTAATCCTTGTAAGCGTACACTCGCAAACTCGGATCCTAGAAATGCTTGATTTTTTTTCTTTGGCATAGGAAAGAAGGAATATTGAGGGCATAAAATTGACTAGAATATGAGAAAAGAACTCTTGAGGAGAATGTATGATGATCATACACATATATCCATAATAGGAAGGAAACGAGGGTATATATATGACTCAGCAAAAAGAAGACTAGCAATTAAGGTACGATAATGATCATCAATATTCATAATGTTGGCTTTTGTAACTGATAGAGAAAAACTTACTGGTCAACAAGGATAAAGAAGCAATTAACATGCCTCACAATTGTAATGGATGTAGTGAAAATAAAGGATTTACCAACTTATATATGCAATGAAGCTGGTTTTATTAGAAAACAAGCACCAAATAATTGGATTAAACTCAAGAAATAAATATTGTATTTTGAAATATTATAACCAAAATTCCAACACTCCCTTCCTTCTTTGGTTACAATTTTCTTCCCCTGTTTTGCAAATTTTCTAAAAGTTTCTTTACAAATTTTTCCTTGTTTAATTCCTCTTTTTCTGTTTTTGACTTTTTCCCCCCATTCTATATATTCTCCCTTTCTTCTTGGTTTACAATATTTTCTTCTCTGTAAAAGTAAAATGACAATTGGAATTAGTCTCCTCATTTCATTTCATAGCCCCTTTATATAGAGAGAGAATTATAACGGAAATATCAATTACAATGATGACATTAACTACTGATTAGTCATTGATCCATGCTGATTGATGGTGATTGCTAATTACTTGATTCCCTCTCCGTCAATCACTTTGACGAAGGCACATAATGTGTTTTTCCTTTAACACTCCTCCTTGTGCCAAGTCAAAGATGAAATGGTGCATGAGTTGTTGCCTCACTAAAAACCTCACCAAGTAACAATAAAAACCTGTGGGACAAAAAATACACCTTGGTCGAAGGAAAAGAGCACAACTCACCTTCTATATTTGAGGATGACATGTGTGTATTAGACTCCCCCTGACATCTACACCTCCCCCTGATACTTGCATTAATTAAGGGAGTTTGGAAAGACTTCGCATTCCTATGTTTTTCACATGTTTCTCAAATGTGGCCTTGGGCAATGATTTGGTGAACAAATCTGCCACATTCTCCTCAGACTTTACTTGATTCACTTGAATCTTGAGGAGAGCCTGTTGTTACTGATTGTAGAACAACTTTGGCGATATGTGTTTTGTGTTATCACCCTTAATATAACCTAGCTTCATCTGTTCGATGCAAGCTGCATTGTGTTCATAAATGCAAGTATGCTCTTCAGTGGTAGAACTCAAACCACTAGTCCCTCGAATATGTGTAATGATAGTTCTTAACCATACACACTCACGAACCGCCTCATGTAGAGCAATGAACTCTGAGTGGTTCGAGGAGGTAGCCACAAGGGTTTGCTTGGTTGATCTCCAAGATATCGCCTTGTTCCTATTGGTAAATACATAACCAGTTTGAGAACGACCCTTATGTGGGTCAAACAGGTACCCAGCATCAGCAAAACCAACCAAAACGTCATTTGGCGTTTCGGTGTAGTGAGTGGCGTTTTCGCCATCAACATTTCCTTTAGGGATTGCAGTTCCATCTGCGGTCCCTCTTGTCTCTCTGTAGGGGAAGAACAGTCCCAAGTCAATGGTTCCTTTTAGGTATCGGAAAATGTTCTTGATACCATTTCAGTGACGCTCCGTTGGCGCTGAGCTAAATCTAGCTAACAAGTTCACTGAGAATGCAATGTCTGGTCGAGTACATTGGGCTAAGTACAATAATGCGCCTATTGCACAGAGATAGGGAATTTCAGCTCCCGACACCTCTTCGTCATCTTCCTTTGGACGAAATGGATCTTTCTTTGCATCTAAGTTTCGACCGATCATAGGAGTGCTAGCAGGATGCGCTTTGTCCATGTTAAATTGCCTGACTTTTGGACATACGCAGACTGGTGGATTAGTATTCCACAAACTCGATGTTCTAGTTCAAGGCCTAGACAGAATCGAGTTTTCCCAAGATCCTTCATCTCAAATTCAGATTTCAAATAGCTCGCGGTTTCTCTTATTTCATTAACAGTACCTATTATGTTCATATCATCGACATATACTGCTACAATTGCAAATCCGGAACTTGTTTTCTTTATGAATACGCAGGGGCATAATTCATCGTTCTTATATCCCTTCCCAATCAAGTAGTTACTTAGACTGGTATATCACATCCGCTCGGATTGTTTCAATCCGTAAAGTGAGCGTTTCAACCTAATTGCAAACTCATTCCGTGGTTTAGAGTCACTTGACCTAGGTAATGTAAAGTCCATAGAGATATGCAATAACCACATCCATGAGCTGCATTTCCAGTCATTCGGAAACTACTAAACTAACTAAGTAGCGGAACGTTATAACATCCATTACGGGAGAGTATGTCTCCTCATAGTCAATTCCAGGGCGTTGTGAGAAACCTTGCGCCACAAGGCGAGCCTTGTACCTCAGGACTTCATTCTTCTCATTACGGTTTTTGACAAAGACTCATTTATGTCCTACAGGCTTTACACTTGGTGGGGTTAGCACCACCTGACCAAATACCTGTCTCTTTATCAGAGAATCTAATTCTGCCTGGATTGCTTCTTTCAGTTTAGGCCGATCTGCTCTTTGTTGACATTCTGCAACAGAGCCTGGTTCAATATCATCGTGCTCTATGATTTCTTGAGCAACAGTGTATGCAATTTCATCATCCATGTGTATGGAAGATCTTTCTATCAACTCATATGTCGCACTCTCATAATCCATTGAGATTTCTTTGTTCTCGAGAATCATTTCAAATATTGGAGCGTCCTCCAGTGTTGATTCATGGACATAACTATAATCAGAGACAATCTCATGAGAGGGATTCTCTACATTGATGATTAATGGATCGGTTTATGCCTTACTCACCTTCTTGTCAATCGAACCAAATGGCCTCCCCCTCTTCCTTTGGGGAGCCACAGCCTCAACCACCCCTCCACTAAGTGTGGTTGCAGTGCCTCTATCTGCGGCACCGTGCCCCTTGTTGGGGACTTCTAACCTTTCAGGCACATTTACAGCTGGTATATGTGATCTCGTCACTTTTGCGATATCAGTAAACACATCAGGCATCAAATCTGCTACGTTCTGAAGATCGATTATCCTTTTCACTTCACTTTCACATTGTGAAGTGTGGGGATCAAAATGAGACAGAGTGGGGACAAACCATGACAATTCCTGTCGTTCCCTTGGAAAATTCTTTTTCCTATCTCCCCCTAACGACGGGAAGACTGTCTCATCAAAGTGACAATCTGCAAATCTAGCGGTAAAGAGATCGCCTGTCAAGGGTTCCAAATAGCGGATAATTGTTGGGGATTCGTATCAAACATAAATACTTAATCGTCTATGATGACCCATTTTGGTGCGCTGTGGGGGCGCAATAGGCACACATACTGCGCAACCAAATATGCGTAAGTGTGAAATGTCAGGCTCATATCCAGTTACCACTGGTACGCAGAAAATGGTTGGCTAGCAGTGAGTCTGAAACGAATAAGTAAAGCTGCGTGCAATATTGCATAACCCCAGGCAGATATAGGCAGGTTGGTGCGCATAACCAATGCCCTAGCCACCATCTGTAGCTTTTTGATGGTGGCTTTTGCGAGACCATTTTGTGTATGCACATGGGGTACATGATACTCTACATCGATCCCGATAGACATGCAATAATCATCAAATGCTTTTGATGTAAACTCTCCAGCGTTATCAAGCCTTATAAACTTGATAGGGTGATCAGGGTGGTGAGCCCTTAAAAGTATAATCTGTGTTAGGAGTTTTGCAAATGCAGCATTTCTTATGGACAATAAAACGACATGTGACCAGATTGTCGAAGTATCCACCAGAACCATAAAGTACTTGAATGGTCTGCATTCTGGATGGATAGGTCCACAGATATCTCTTTGTATCCTTTGTAAGAATGGAATGTTTTGTTTTGTATCTTTAGCATAGGAAGGTCTCAATCCTGTTTTTGCTAAAGAGCAGGGTTTGCGAAATGAGTGATGTGCCTTTGAAATAGTCAATGAGGCATAATGGGAGGGAGGTAGTGCTTTTGGTACTTCAGAAGGCAATGGCTGCATTTGAGCAGTACTAGGACCGACACCTTGCAGTGTGGCGGACTTTTCTCCCATTTTATTTTTCACTCGAAAGAAGGGATGTCCATATGAGTTCTTTAAAATACGGATCATCAGGTCATGACCGGGATGCCTTAGGCGGTCATGCCAAAGCCTGTATGAGTCAGTGTCCCACATTTCATTGTTGGTGACAGTATAGGATTCAATGATCCGAATCGTAGTGAGGTACAGTCCACTAGATTGACTCATAAGTTCTACTAAAATGCGTTTCCTTCCACATTCATTAGAGTTAATATCAAGGTATTCAGTTCCATTCTCACAGTGTGTTTCTACTGGATAACCATTGGCACAAATAGATTTGAAACTTAACAAGGTTCGATTAGCTCTTGGTGCATATAGAGCGTCTGTGACTTGAAATGTTGTGCCATTAGGCAGCAAAAATTTGGCAGTTTCTCGCCCTTTTATTTCTTGTGATGATCCAATCATCGTAGTCACAGAGGAAGTATAGGCTATTAATTCAATGAATAATTTCGTATTTCTTAATATTGTGTGGGTAGTCCCACTATCAACTAAGCATTCAAGTTCTCCTCCATTCATTCCTACAAATAAATGGGAGGTATTTAGAAAATATAACTCATATTCTTTAGAGTATTTCTATTTGCGTAGAATGGTATTCTTTTCATTCTAATAATTTTTCCTTTTTCTAGATGTATTGCTTTACATCTTTATAGTGTTATTTCAAACCATGCATGTAGTAAATAAAATTGAATAAATTCAATGCTTCAGAATAAAATCTGAAATTATTAGTAAGCCAACGATAATCCAATCAAGGTCTTGTTCAGAAATCTAATTTATCAAACCATTATTGAAATAAACTTTAAGACCAAGTAGTAGTCTAATTAAAAATGAGGCATTATGCCTTCACGACTGTCTTTGGAAAATAAAACAGATCAGTCAAGATTGAGAGCATCCATTGACTTAGCAAGTTCCTCTTTGCCATTGAAGTCTGCAATTGTAAGGTTGACGTCTAGGTCATGACCTCCTTCTTCCATATAGTGAGCCTCTTGTTCTTTAGACTCTCTATACCTCTTGTAAGTGGCCACTACTCTATTGTTTGCTTGGCAGTTCTTGTACCAATGCCCACTGAATCCACACCTATAGCATGGTTCATTGTCAAATCTTTCCTTTTGCATCTTGTTTCCACGATCCCCATGTCCCTTTCCACGTGGTGCATTGTTGCCACGTGGATAGGGATCAGCACGTCTAAACCCCCTTGCATTGGAGTTATTTCCACCTTTCTTTTTTCCATAATTAGCCTCGGGAATTTTCTTTGTCCCAGTAGGCCTGGCATTGTTGTTCAAGAGAACCTCATTATGTCTTTCAGCCGCTTGCAATAGGCTGATCAGTTTATTGAAGGTTGTGATTCTTTTGTTGTTATACTCCAGCCTATACTGGTCCGCTAGTATAAGCGTTGAAGTAGGAAAGGTGGAAAGAGTGTTGTACGTAGATCATATCATCTTCTGTGATTTCCCTTCCACAGAAATTGAGGCGTGCCTTTAGGCGTAACATGTCCTTGTTAAAGTCAATGACCCTTTTGTAGTCAAGCAAGCGGATTCCATTCCACTGAACGGCCAGTTCTGGGAGCAAAGTGTTATGAATGTTCCCAAAACGTCCCTTAAGAGCATCCCACAGTTCTTTGGGTGTCTTCAACTGAAGGTACTCCCAGTGTAGGCTAGGATCAATATGTCGCCTTAGAAACATTAAGGCATTTGCTTTCACCTTATTAGATAGTTCATCATCTTTGGGGTCGGTAATGGTGGCAGTGTAGTCTTTTGCCACAAAGGTAGTTTCCACATCGGAAACCCAACGATGGTACTCAAGTACTTCTGAGTCCAAGATGTCAAATTCAGGTCGAGTTGGATCAGCCATCTACATAAACAAGAGAGAAGATATAAATTACGCAGTCACAAAGACATCCACGTAAATTATTTTCCAAAAATGTGAATTAGATTTCAAGACCAAGATTCGTAGTGGTCACATTTTTTCTTTCGATGCTATGTGAAAATGCTTTATCACAGTAAGTGTGTATGGATAATGCGCATGAATTTTCATTATCATGGAAAAGCGGAATTTATATGTTGCATTCTAAAATTAACCATAACACATGTAATAATAAATAAAGCATATAAAAAAATTAAGTACATGGCATGCTAAAAAATTCACAAATATACACCAAAATATATGTTACACATAATAATAGCAGTAATATATCATGCGTAAAATAAAATGTAAACAATAGCATAATATAAAGCATGCGTAGGCATAATTTATATAAGCGTAAATCAAATAAAACATGCTCAAAATTTCATGATAAAAACATAAACAATAAAATATAGAATCATGCTTAAAAAGAATCATATAAAACAGAAGTAACCAGGCATGATTGAAATGATCAAAATTAGCTAACTAAACATGCTCAATAACAAAATATAATAAAAGCATAAAATTCACATGCTTGGTTAAAATCATAAAATAAAATAAAGAAAATATACTTGATAAGAAAACAATCCTAGCACACGCTCGTGTTGATGCAGGCGTGTGTAGCGATGTTTTTGGGCTTGAGAAAAACTGAGCCGCTTCCTCTTTTTTCAGCAATGGGCCACAAGGTTTTTTTCTTTTGTTTTTTTTGTTTTTTTTTTCCTGGGCTGCAGGCCTGCTTTTTTTCTTTTATTTCTGGTTGGGCCGCAGAGCCTCTTTTTTTTTTTTTTTTTTTTTAAATTGTTGGACCAAATCACACCTTTTTTTCCTCTTTTTCTCTCTTCTTCCTCCTTTTTTCTCTTTCTTTTCTGCGTCTTCTTCTTCTTCTGGGTTTCTGACCTTCTTCTGGGCCGGAGCCGGATGTCGCAGGTGGGAGGCCTCACGTAAGTCTAAGGCTGCGAGGATGCGGGGCTGAGGCTCGCTGGGCAGAGGCTGTTGGAGGCTGGAGCGGGCGGGTATGGGCTGCTGGAGGAAGACGAAGACAGTCTGGTAGGAATCGTGCCAGAATCGGGCTGGAGGAGCGCCTGATTGTGCGGGAATTGAACCTTGTTGAAGCTAGGTGTCGGAATTGAGCCTCGTAGGAGCTGGTTTGGGTCTTTTTTTAAGGTTACTTCTAGAGTGGGTGTCCAAAAAGGGGAAGCTTGGGTGTCCAAAGGGTCGCTCAGGGGGGACGAGAGCGGTCTGGGCTAGCTGTGTCTGTGAGGCCGGTCTGTTGCAGGCGCTGGGCGAGGGTGTGTGCAGCAGTGCGCAGGGCTGGAGGCTGGCAGGGAGGAGGCCCCTGTGGAGAGGTTGATTGGAATCTGGCCTCAGTGCATCAAGCTGACTTGGAGATCTGTTTTATTTTTTATTTTTTTATGGTGGCGGCAGAAAAAAAAAATTCTCTAGGGTTTTGGGGTTTTTTTTTCAAAGCTAAAGTTTTTTCTCTTTGCTTATTTACTCTGAGCGTGCTGATAACGTGTAAAAGTAAAATGACAATTGGAATTAGTCTCCTCATTTCATTTCATACCCCCTTTATATAGGGAGAGAATTACAACGGAAATATCAATTACAATGATGACATTAACTACTAATTGGTCCTTGATCCATGCTTATTGATGGTGATTGCTAATTACTTGATTCCCTCTCCGTCAATCACTTTGACGAAGGCACATAATGTGTTTTTCCTTTAACATTCTCTTATTTTTTCCTGCTTTTCCCCTATTTTTTTCTCTCCCTTCCTTCTTTGGTTACAAATTTCTTTCCTTGTTTTGCAAATTTTCTGGAAGTGTTTCTTTACAAATTTTTTCATGTTTTATTCTTAGTGCATGTCCCAAAGTTCTTGGAAACATTATTGACAAAATAATAGTCTTAAATTAGCCCACCCTAATTTTGTATTCTAAATCCGCCACTGCTTGTAAGGTTCTACATCCTAAAATTTGATAAATGGTTCATAAGTGTAACAAACCGATTTGATGTATGATACCAATCGGAGATTTCGGAGATGAATGTGAGTACAAGTGTACAAGTGTTCCACTACGTAGCTGATACGTGCATAGAAGAAAATCATTTTAATGGTGCTAGGGGAGAATTAAAAGTCAACGCCCTGAAATTTTTTCTGCAAAGTGAGAATAAGCATGGAAGTAAAATAATGCTTGCATGATGATGGCTGAAACACCAAATTATGATGATCCATTTGAACAGTGAATTTTGCAAAGCTTGTCTTTAAGCAGAATTGCTGTATAAAAGTACCATATAAACCTTGGAATTAAAACTCTAAGCTATCATCCTCACAGCAAATCACAATTAATGCATTATTTTACCAAGATATCGAATAAGGGATTCACTATCTTGTGGAAAATGCTTTTGGAGGTAGTGTGCATGCAACATCGATCTATTGCAGTCATATCTCGCGAGATCTTATATATTTTAATTTTTACAGTGATTCAATGCATATTTATACAGAAACTTAGTTAATAATGTATATCAAGCCAACACATATACATAACTACGAGCTTAGGACAATGAGACACAGTAAACTAATGATGTACGTTGCATGCTTTGAGATCACTAACCGATAGAATATACCAATTTTTTCTCCTAGCTGCTCAGTAACTTCTTCCCAGTTTTATAAGCAACATAAGCCTCAATTGTTACACACTCGATCTGCTCCGCTGTCAGAAACTCCTCAGTCCAGCTCATCCAAGCCACCTTCTGAGGCCTCTGCTCAAGCCCCAGCTTCAAAACATCTCTTGCCAAATCCCTTGCTCCATAAGCAAAAAGCCGCGGCTTTTGAAGCCCATATGCCGCCAATTCACTCAGCTCCACCACATTCCTAACCACAACCCCATAATTCTCCTTCAACATCCTCACGTCCTCGTTGACATGAACTCCAACAAAAACAATGTCCTTCATCATGAAGAAGTTGAGCAGCGAAGGGCACACATGGCCTGACTTATGGTTCAATCTTGTAAGGACACACCCGACGCAGGAGAAGAGTTTGATAAGGACCACCCGAGGTTCGACTCGGCCATCTTCCGTGTCTACCAGAGAACATTCCCTGTCAAACCCTACAACCATATTGTCCTTCTCGTCACGGATTTTCTGGGTGATGAGGTAGAGGCAGAGGTGCACTGCACCGTGTTCGCAGACGATCTCAGTGACTACTTTGGTGCTGTCGCTCATGACGTTGGTGAAGCCTCTTAAAGGTTCATTCATTTTGAAGTAATGGTCTATTTTGATCGGAGAACCATGAAGTGAATGGAATGCGAATGATAATGTACGTGTAGCCGGAGTTGGAAAATATGTTGGGTTTCTGTAACACTATTGTTTCTGGAATACATGGTTTTCATGCCAAGAGTAGGGCTGGTGGGTACTCTCCAGTCTGTCACTACATGCTGTTGGATTACATATACCTCTGGTCTGCTGAACAAATTCGTTACTAGTTAGTGAACACAGTGAAATCTCCAATACCCGTAATTTTCATCAGTTGAGAAAAAAGTTTGTGGGCAATTAGGCCGTAGAGCAATTATTATTATTATTATTATTATTATTACTACTACTACGGTAGTTTCAAAATCCACCATAGAGCTCCAACGGATATAAATGACATATTACAACATCTTCAACCCATCCTTCAAATCCAACGTGGATAACAATTCCCATTTCATCTGTCAAATTTGATAGCTACAAGTCATCTGTTATCTTTTTATTTATTTATTTATAGTTTCTCTCATTCTCCTCTTTCGATCTCTTCTCACTTTTGTCCTATCCAAGCCAGAGTCATTCATGGCAGACCTTCAATCCTTCTCACTATTGGCATCTTTTGGAGTAAATAGCGGACTTCGTTATTGGAATCAAGGTTCGAAAAATCGCTAGGCGCTAGTCTGGCGGTGACCAAGGGACTAGCGCCTAGACGCCTAGGCGGGTGACTAGGCGGCGCCTAGGCGGTTTATATTTTTTTAATTTTTAATTCATTTTTATAACATATAAAAATATAAATAAGAGTATATAGACTCAATATATATATATATATATATATATATATATGAAGACTTATTATAATTAATAAAGAAGAATAATAAGAATATATAACATATTTTATTTTCAGATTCCAATGTCTGATGATTCTAAAGATAATTAATGAATTAAAGGGGGGAAGTGGGGAACATTGGAAAGGATTCCCTTGGAAAGATGAATTGACTTCTTATCTATTCTCTATCAGAGAGAGAATACGGGAAAGACAAATAAAGAACAAAAAATTTTCCCTTTTCCTGGTCTTCTCTCCGCTCCTCCCCTCTCTCTCTCTCTCTCTCCGGCAGCTGGATCAAAATCAAGACACTTTCTCTCTCCCCCTCCATCTCCATCTCTTGATTTCACTTTGGGTCAGAAATTTAGAAGTGGAGTTGATCGACTGCGTGCAATCTGATCTCACCAAGACTTGTTTCACAGATAACAGAGAAGAATTCTTGATCCTGAAAAATTTTCAGTTTCTAAATCCGATCTGCCCAGATCTGCTAGACCCGCCTAAAACCCGTCCAAAACCCACCTAGACCCGCCTGAAACTGCTTAGGCGGCCGCCGAACTTTTACCCGCCCAATAGTACCGAGTTGGCATTACTCGAGTCGGAGAGCTGCCGCCCAGCGCCTAGGCGGCCGAGTTTTAGAACACTGATTGGAATTAATTAGCCTACGTGGTAAATGAGGATGAGAAAGTGAGTTAGAATTAGGTAGGGGGCCTCGAGAATTTGGGGGCTCGAGGTGAATGTATAAATCCAGTGCATTCAAGATCTTTTTGTACATCCGTTACTTCACGAGTTGTTTACAATTTTTGAGACTGAGTTAATTGGGCGCATCCCGCTTAGTTTGCGTGACTCAAAGGACAGGCTAATTTGGAACTATGACAAGAAATGGTGCTACTCTGTTCGCAATGGGTATCACGTAGCTCGAAGTGCTGCTGGGCGTAATTCTAAAGCCACTAGTTCCTCAGGTTCAGTGAGTACACACTGGAAATGGGTTTGGCATGCTCGCATTCCTCCTAAGGTACGTTCATTCATGTGGCGAGTTTTGACTGGGATTCTTCCTACAAAAGCTGCATTACTTCACAGAAAGGTTAGTCTCCCTAATATGAAGTGTGTGTTTTGCCATCGTGCAATTGAAGATGATATACATTTATTTAGGGAGTGTGACGTCATTGGAGGTTTCTGGTGGCTAGGCTTGCATTTGAATGTCAAAGCTATTCCAGGTCATAATTTGGTAGAATGGGTGATTTGTTGTAAATATTTGTGGACAATCATGTAAATAGATGTTGAGTAATAGGTGTCTATCCCTATAGATTGGTGATTGATAGGTTGTAATTGTAAGAGTGATTGAATTGTAATTGAGCATTACCTTTCTGTGTACACCATGTAGTCCTATATAAGACTCCTCATGGTGAGATAAATAAGACACACATTCTACTCTCTACGTCTAAACTCTCTCTCACTCTCTCTCTCTCTCTCTCACTCAAATTTTTCACTATTGTTTTACAACACATTATCAGCACGAATAGTTCTACCATGGAGACAAGATTGAGGATCGTCAACCAATCGACAACAAATGAAGGATGATCGTTCAATCTGGTTTAGGATCTGAATCACAAACAAGCTATTGGATTGGCTGAGAAGACAACATTCTCAGTTCTGCACAAATAAGCTGAAAATTCATCCATTCTTCATTGAGTAATGTTTTCTAAATTCTAGTTTTAGTTCATGTTTTTCAAAGCCTTGATTATATGAACAAATCTCCTATGATGCATGAACCCCCAAATTTACTTTATTAGTTTATTTGGTTGATACATATATATTTGTCATATAAATTTGTTCATGTTTTGAGATTGACAAAAGGAAAATATGACATCACAAATCATCGGAGCGGCCGGTAACCGCTGGAATTAGCCACCGCCACCTGCCTCGTAGTGCAGACATGAAGGCACATGGATCAGCAGCTTCAAGCTCACCATCATATTTTTCTAACATTCGAACTCAAGAGCATGCATGCATTCAGGAAGTAATGCGCATAACCACTAAGGTAGGACCATTAATTTGGTCGTTTATGCCAGACATTACATCTGTGCAATAATCATCAAAATTATGTCCATTGTAATTCATTATGACATTTAAGGGCATGTAATTTAGGGCTGAAATATGTCATTATAATTCATTATGCTAGAAGCATTATGGGTTGAATTATTGCATGAATTATGGGCTTAATTTTCGGTTACACAAATTTGAATTATGCCATTATAATTCCTTATGCTAGCATTATGGGCTAAATTATTATGTGATTATTACATAAACATTATGTCAGAAGCATTTACCCAATTTATTTATATGAAATGCCAGAAGCATTAATAGGATTTGAACCCATTTCCTTAGGTACATAACCGCTGCATTAATTTATTTATGTTACGATTTAATAACATATATTGAATTTGATTATGTTATAATTGTGAATATTAATAGAGGCTGAGTTAGAAACTCAAATCAAGCCCAAAGTCGCAACAACAAATTCGAGCCAGAAGCTCAGGCCCAAGTTGCAAGGCTAGAACAAAAGTTCACCACATGTTGCCATGACAAAAGTTATGAATCTTCTCAAACTATGCTTATCCAGTTGGATGCGATGTCTAGGCAAAGTTCAGATGAGGCCGTGTACTGAAGTGAGCCTCGCTCCACCTAAACCTCATCTTTCCTTACCTGGTCGTATTCAATTGGAGTTACCAAAAGGGTTGAGTAATAACTTTTCATTCCTTGGCAGACCAGCTTAAGCCCATGCCAGCAGGCCCACTCTCCCTCTGCGGGACCTAGCAGCCCAGCAGGCCTCACACACCATTTGAATTACGCATGAAAGGCCGGGTCACAAGCCTGCAAACTAAGCCCGATAGGCTTCACTATCAAGCCCACTCCTTTGGTCCAGCAGAATCAAATAAAAGGAAAAATGATTTGATATTGTAAATAGATTCATCATATTTAATATGTGTAATTAATTGCCAGAAGCATTTATTCATATAATTGTGTTATAATTAATATGTTATGTTACTAGCATGCAATTAATATCTCAATTGATTTGTGATTTTTATTTATCCAATTTGTGAGATTATTTCAATTTGCTCAATTCAATATTATTGTGTTACTTGTCTAAATTTTCGCACTATAATATATGTGTAGAAAATGCAGGTACCCAATGAACTAGAAGTTCATAAATGAACCAGCAGTTCATACATAAATCGCACTTGTAGTTTCGATAATGCCGTTTAAGAAACTTGAAGTTTCCTTTTATAAATTCACCACACATGATAAAACCAGTAGATTTTACATGTCTAATCCGATTTTTCATACCATGTTATAGAACCTGAAGTTCTCATTACTTGCTTATGGATGATATTACCCAAAGCACTAATATTATTTGTTCATTTCCTGTAAGAAATGTCAAATCTCAACATGTTTAACTTTGTTGCTTTGGAGGTCTCCAGAAGAAACTATCTAAAGTGAACTCAAGATGTGAAAATTCATCTGACTGCAAAGAAGATGAGATCAACAATCAATGCTAACAATGTCATCATCGAGGCTTTTAATATGAGTGCCATAATTTTCAAAGGAAACATATGGAGAAAACACTCCAAGTTGAGTATCCGATGAAGAGGATACACAGACTCTTTGGGTCACTCTAGAAGAGCACTTTCACCATCAAATGACCATTTTCTTGCTGAAGCAAGACATGATTGGCAGAACAAAATTAGCCCATATGACCGTCTGCCACTTGGCCAAAGCCCAAGAGGCCATGTAATCAGGCTCCACGTGGCCAAGGCCCACGTGGTAGGAACCATGATTCCATAACTCAGCAAGCCCGAGTTGAAAGGAACACTGGTCCAGCCCACTGCCACCAGAATCAGCATGATCTTTGTTATCGATGTGGAGGAATTGACTGCTGGTCCCGCGCCTGTTGTGCGATAGCCTAAGCAGTAGATGAGTATTACGCCGGTCGCGGAACTCGAAATATCAACTTTATTAAAGGGTCATTTTCTATCTATTCCACACTAGAGATCACGGATTTTCAGGCAGTTACTGAACTGAGGATTAGAACTCGAAGACATGGGTATAATTGGCCCCTTGTGCCATATCTATTTCATCTTAATGAATGAAACATCTTCAGATTTTGGTGATTTATATTTTCAATTATTTTGGATTATGAAAATGTGGTTATGTTCGAATATATTTAATTCAATAAACTTATTCATACATGTGATCCATTGAATTAAATAAATGAATAGGCATATTCTGTGGGGAAGTTTGTTGCCTGGTTAAAAGTGCTATTACGCACACCATACTCCCAGATCGAAGATATTTTTCAAACTTATTGTTTATTGATACCTTTGTGACAACCGTATCAGGCCAATCCAACCTAATAGAGGGTTATGGAAAAACCCACAGTATGTTGTCCAATGGTACTGAACCTACCATTAATGAGGCCTTATAATTTCCACGTTCCAGAAGAACGTTATTGAGTGTTAAGGATATTGGAACCAATAGTTACCACGTTGAAACCACTGAGAAAAATGAGTGTAATATCTTTGCATAACCTCCGAGTGTGCGGCCAGAAGCGTACATTGGAGAAATTGAAATCTGTTAGCTAGAAGCTAACTAATTCAAGCAACTACTTGCTATGGCATGACTGTTTGGGACACCCAGGTCAAAGTATGATGCACCGTATCCTCAATTCATCGCAGGTGCATCCCCTTCTGAATAAGGGTCTTGTATATAATGACACGCTATGCCATACTCGTTAAGAATATTTAATACTAGACCATCATATGCAAACACTAGTACATACACCACCATTTTTCTGCACAGAATGCAAGGGAAATTTGTGGACATATCCAACCACCATGTGGACCAGTTAAATATTAATGGTTTTGGTTGATGTATCGACAAAGTGATCACATGTTACACTATTGTCTGCAAGAAAACACTGCTTTTGCTAAACTCTCACCCAGATCATGAAATTGAGGGTTCACTACTCGGATTATCCCATGAATTCTATAAGACTTGATAATACCGGAGAGTTTACATCGAAGTCTCTCGATGATTATTACATATCCCTTGGGATTGATGCTGAACATATAGTTCCCTATGTTCACACCCAAGATGGTCTCGCAAATAGAATCTTGGTAATGCGCACCAAGCTTCTAGTTTTTGCGTGGGGCTATGCAATCTTGCATGCAGCTATGTTGGTCCCGTTGAGGCCCACTACTACCCAACCTTACTCCGCGTTACAGCTGGTGACTGGGTATGAACCTGATGTTTCGCACTTACGCGCATTTGGGTATGCAATCCACGTGCCAATTGTGCCATCACAACGTACAAAATTTGGTCCTCAACAAAGGATGGGCGTTTATGTCGATTATGAATCCCATCCATTATATGCTCTTTAAAGCCCTTGACAGGAGATCTCTTTACCGCTAGATTTGTGGATTGTCACTTTGATGAGACAGTCTTCCCGCCGTTAGGGGGAGATAACAACGTCACCGTTCCTGATGAACGGCGTGAATTAACATGGAATGTCCCCACAATGTCTCATCTTGATCCCCAAACCTCACGAAAATAGTGAAGTGTGGACAATTCTAGATCTATAGAGTATAGAATACAATATGCCAGACACTTTCTCTGATCTAGCTAAAGTGACGAGATCATATATACCTACTGCAAATGTGCCTGCAAGGATAGAAGTCCTTGTAGGATGTGTCGTCCCAGATGGACGAGGTACGACCATGGCGGCTAACCAGTCATATGTCCCTGCCCAGAAGTGAGGTAGACCATCAGGTTCGAAGGATTCTTATCCTCAGAAAAGGGTAAACTTGGCACAAATGAATCCTTTTAACATCTCAATCTCAAACCGATCCATCTATTATAGGTCTGTCCTAGAAGAGACGATGTTGGGGGACGCTCCAACATTTGAACCCACTCCCGAGAATAGAGAAACTTGGTAAATTTAGTGAGATTTGGAATCGCGTTGAGATTATCATCGATGATATATTAGTATTTGCGGTGACCACCGAATCTATAATATGCGATGACCTCGAACCTTGCTTTGTTGATCAATATCAATGAAAAGACGACTAGCTAACAAGGAAATAAGTAATCCAGGTCAAATTAGATTCCTTGACAAAGAAAAAGATGTTTGGACCTGTTGTTCCTACACCTCCCCATGTTAAACCCGTAGAATTTAAATGGATATTTGCAAGGAAGCGTAATGAGAAAAACAGATTGTGATACACATGACTTGTCTAGTGGCACAAGAATTTTCTCAACACCCTGTGATTGATTACGAGGAGGCGTATTCTCCCGTAATGGACGTCAAAACGTTCCGCTACCTTATCAGTTTGGTAGTTTCTGAAAAACTGAATATGCAGCATATAAATGTGGTCACAGCTTATCTCTATGGGGATCACAATACAGAGATATACATGAAAGTTCCTGAAGGACTTATGATACTCGATGAAAATAGTTCTAGACCACGGAACACGCACTCCATTAGTTTTGAGGCGTTTACTTTATAGATTGAAAAAATCTAGATGGAGGTGGTATAACTGTCTAAGTGAATATTTGATCGGGATGGGATATGTGAATAATAAACTATGCCCTTGCGTGTTTATTAAGGAAACAAGTTCTGGGTTTGCAATTGTGCGGTCTATGTCAAAGACATGAATTTGATTGGTATTCCTGAAGAAATCAAGGAAACCTCAAAGCTCTTGATGTCGGAATTTGAGATGAAAGGCCTAGGGAAAACAAATTATTGTCTCGACCTGAAGCCTGAGGACAAGTGCATATGAAATTTTGGTCCATCAATCAAATAACATCTAGAAGATGTTAAGACGCTTTAATGAGGATAAAAGCAAGCACACCCATGGTCGTCTGAAGTCTAAAGAGAACCGTATCGTCCTGCAAATGATAACGAAGAGATATTGGTGCCAGAAGTTTCATATCTAAGTGCAATAGGCGCATTATTGTACTCGGCTCAATGCCCTAGACAGGACATCCCATTCGATGTGAACTTGTTAGCTAGATATAGCTCTACACCAACACGCCACCACCGGAATGGCATAAAAGACATTTTTCGCTACCTTAGAGGTACATCGGATATGAGCTTATTCTATCCCTACGCATCAAGGAATGGATCAAACCCCCTTGATCCTCTGAATGATGCTCGCCTTGTTGGATATGCTGATATAGACTATCTATCAGACCCACACAAGGCACGTTCCCAAACTGGTTATGTCTTTACCATTGGGAATACTACAATTTCTTGGAGGTCTATGAAATAGACACTTGTTGCTACCTCTTCGAATCATGCTGAGATATTAGCTCTTCACGAAGCAGTATGTGAATGTACATAGCTAAGAGCCGTTACAAAGCATGTTCGAATCACATGTGGACTACATTCCATCACTGATGAACCAACCATTATCTACAAGGATAATGCTGCTTACATAGAGCAGATAAAGACGAGTTTAATCAAAGAAGACAACACCAAACATATTGCACCGAAGTTCTCCTTCAATTAGCAACAACAGGAGCATCAGAAGATTGAAGTTAAGCAGATTTGATCTGAAGACAATCATGCAGACCTCTTTACCAAGTCACTGCCAAAATCTACATTCCAGAAGCATGTCCAAGGTATTGGTCTACGTAAACTATCTGAATTACCTAATATGTAATTTTCAGGGGGAGTATCCTGAAGCATACCCACTTGACCATCGTGTACTCTTTTTGTCCTTCGTCCAGGGTTATTTTGTCCCACTGGGTTTTGTTACCTGGCAAGGTTTTAAAGAGGCACATCTTTAGCATGGTCACCCCAATTATAGTACATCCTTAAGATGCTTCGATTCTACATATACGCATTTGCTCATCTTTTTTCTTCGACCACGGGTTTCTCCCATTGGGTTTAATGGGCAAGGTTTTGGTGCAGCAACTCTAATGCATCCCTCTCGTAGACATACCACCTACTTATGATGCTAATAGAAGACTTCACCTATCTCTAAATCTATGATACTACTACTCCACACTCAAGCGCTTTGTGCTCTTTTTCTCCTTCGACCAAGGTTGTTTTTTCCCACAGGGTTTTTATTACTTGGCAAGGTTTTTGACGAGGCAACTTAGAAGCGCACACAGCTTATGCAACACTATTGACATGGAATATCCAAGGGGGAGTGTTGTAAATATTTGTGGATAATCATGTAAATAGATGTTGAGTAATAGGTGCCTATCCCTATAGATTGGTGATTGATATGTTGTAATTGTAGGAGTGATTGAATTGTAATTGAGCATTACCTTTCTATGTACACCATGTAGTCCTATATAAGGCTCCTCATGGTGAGATGAATAAGACACACATTCTACTCTCTACGTCTAAACTCTCTCTCTCTCTCAAATTTTTTTCACTATTGTTTTACAACATGATTAATATTATGGGTCGATTGCATGGTAGTCAACGTGAGCTTTTTTTCATGCATCTGTGGGTCATTTGGACCGAGTGCAATAACACCTTGTGGAAAGGTACGTACTTCAGTGCATGCAATGCAATTAGATGGTCTAATACCTTTTTGTCTGATTACCAGAAGCAACACCCAATTGGTTTAACCAAGCGTGCACTACCCAAGTCCAAATGGCAACTCCCCCCCAGTGGGCGTCTAAAGATCAATGTTGATGGCAGTTTCCGGTCTGAGTCGGGGGATGGAGGTATTGGTGTTGTGGTCCACGACGAATTTGGTACATGCATTGCATCCATGGCTCGCTACTTCCCTCATGTCCTTTCCGCTACTCATATGGAAGCGGAGGCTTGTAGGGCGGGTATCCTATTGGCTATTCGTGAAGGTTGGGATGCTTTCGACCTAGAAAGTGATTGCTCACTTGTGGTGTCGGCGCTGCAACAAAACATGGAAGATCGATCTGACATAGGGCGTATTATTGATGATTGTAAGTCATATTTGACATCTTTTCACTCTTTTCATATTAGACATGTCTTCTGTGAAGCAAATGGTGTAGCACATCGATTGGCTCACCTTGCTAGTTTAAATTATCTTGATGATATTTGGGTAGATGAGTCTCCTATGATTATCCGGGATGTACTCTACAAGGATTTATGTACTGAGGCTAGAGGTCAAGGTTTTATGTCCCACTCTATGCACTCTTCTAATCTTAATATAATAAGTCAGGCGTGGGGATGAGCCTCCCAGCTTGGCTGGGTTCCAAACTCCTTTCAAAAAAAAAAAATTTCTTTTTGTACATTGAACTATTATTTTTATCTGATTTTTTTTTTTTGGCAATGAGAACCAAGATCAAATTATAAAAATAAAAAATAAAAAATTCAGAATAGAAAACCAAATTCATAAGATATGCATAACCATAAAATTACGCATGAAGAAACTTCAAACTTCAACATCAACTAATAAGAAGAGAAAAAAATTGAAGAAGTTAGAGTTAAAACTAAGGCTTATGATTATTCTCTCCCATTTATGAAACTTTGCCTTGATATGAAACACGTTAATCACAGACTATCACGAGTTTAACACATGTAAGAAGTCAAGTAGAAACTTTTTTCTTTTTTTGCAATCAAGCTAGCTCATTTTTTCTTAAATCAAATCACTTAATGATCTAGAAATTTTTTATTCAAAAAAAACAATTATCTAGAGATTTAGTGCAACTAATGTTGATTCTAGATGTGGTGGGGTGTGGGGGATACATGCTGAGCTCCACCCATCACCATTGTCACCCATGTATCTTACATGTTTATATGTGGAATATATGTTTTAATTAACTCTCGAATTACTCATGATTGATTCTTGGTTGCGTGCTAATCTTGATGCTATGAAAGTAAGAGATTTCTGAGACAACAATGTTGAACGCATAGTTTGTTTTGAGTTTTTTTGAGTCCTTGTTTTATTTTCTTGGTTTTGATTTTGCTAAGGGACTAGAAAAAGCTAAGTGTGGGGAAATTTGATAGGAGCATAAAATGTGACAAATATAATGTCCAATCCTTTACACTTTTCTTAGCTATTTCCTTTAAAAAGTCAGTTTTAACTTTGTTTTCTTTTTAGGTAGTTTGTGGAGTGGTTCAAGAGAGATAGGAGCTTAAAGGGAGAATTGAAGCTATGGATCATGAATTAATGATGCAAAAAACCAAGCTTAATCAACCTTTTTGCCGGAAATTACAAGGGAAGTCCATGGAAATCGTTGTGCAAAACAATTACTGCAAAGCATAAAACTGCAATTTCAAAATCAGCTTTCTGGGAATGGTTTTGAGGAGCAATTCTTGCATTCTTGCAGCTGCATCTTTGCAGAAAGGGCCAGCGACCATCGAAGACATGATGTTATAATTCAACTAGAGCCAAAGAACTGGTAAAAAGCATCAACGAGGCAGCAGGAATTCAAGCTCAAAGTAGGCTTCCCGATAAGGTAGAAACTATCAGCTTTTTGGAAATCTTTTCCGGCAACTTACTTAAAGTTTTTCCAGAAGATTGTTGATCATTATAGAAGATATGATGTCATAGAACACGTAGGAGTCAAGAACCATCCAGAAAAGTGGCGAGAGGAAGGCGTTCCTTGTCCAAGAAGGAAGCTTCAGAGACAGAAATTGAGTCCCAGTCAAAACAGGACAGTTTGGTAGAAATCATCTATGGACGGATTTTGGGTGCATTTTTGGGAGGTTGTTGATGCTGCAAATTACAAGGAGAGTCCTAGAATGACTCCTCAAGATTTTAGAAGATTACTAAGGCTTGAAAATCGTTTAATTGTGCACCAATTAGAGGAATCCTCAAGCAACTTGGGAAGGTCTTTAAAGCATAATTGGAAAAGGAAACTTTGGTTGTGTATTCCATACATATAGAGGCTCTGAACACCTTGCAAACAAACACCCTACAGCGCCATCTTCTGCTCCCAAACCCTAGTTCACAAAGTCTTGAAATTCCCAAGTCCTCCAAGAGCAAAAACCGTGCATACCATCATCCATCTTCCACTAAGCTTAGCTCTGAACCATCTCGAAGGAGTGCTTGCGTCTAAGGCTGCCTAAAAGTAGATCGTGGCTCTCATATTCTCCATTTTACGATTTTTATCATCTTGTAATCTAATACTCATGTTTTTATTTGTTGAATTTAAGACGATGTGTGACTAGTTACTTTTTGTTAGGGGCGAGGTTTGAAGCCCCAATTATGTAGAAAAATTATTTTATTTAAATTTAGTTTCTTAATCTTTGGTGTGAATTGGTTGTTTATCTCTGATTGATTGAAATTTTTTGCATGTGTTTGTTTTATGGTGGCCAACATAGGATTTATGCATGTAATTGGAGCTAGGATTTAGAAAATAATTCACCTAATCGTCTTGTTTTCTAATCCATAAGTATGCAAGACTTCGGACAAAAGCTGATGTTTTAAACAACTAGAAGAGCGTGCTAGGTAGGTGTTCCACACTAGGATGCAACTCTATAACCAATCATTTCCATGAGATCTTAATGCTTCAAATGTGTTGACACTATATGTGTTGTTGATAGGATAGCGTTCTATACCTTGATTGCATGTTTGATAGGCTTAGCTATTGTGCATTCACGTAGACTAAGTAACTAGGGAAACAATAATAAGGGACATGATCTGCTCTGACTTTTTTCTTGGTTGGTTTCTCTTCACACCTTTGTAATTGAAGCTAGGTTAATTTAATATTGTTCGGAAGTAATTGGTGGTGGATTTCCGAGTCTCTAACGTCTTCTCCATATTGTTTTTCAAACTCTAAAATCATTTTTGCTTTCTTATTTTCCTTTTATTTTCATAGAAATTAAAAAACCCCAAATTTGTTCAACTTAAGATTGCAATGCACCCTTCTATCCCCATCTTGTTGTGCCATCTTTTCTTTTTCCTCTTTGCCGTTTTTCTTTCTCTTAGTTTTTTTTTTTTTTTTGAGAAAATAGATAACTTCATTACTTATCCATGGCCAGAAGGCACGTACATCAGATGTTGTCTCATACAAAAAAAAAATCTAAATGGCACAAGTCGCCAAGCAAAAGGCAGGTGACCCTCACTGTTAACACATACACTCACTTATTGAGCCTAAACAACAAGAAATCAAGTCCTCACTACTAACCCCTCTTTGAAAAGTAAACCTAGTCGCCTAGAGACCTCAATTGATGTACAACTAGAGAAAACTAAGAAGAAAGTAATAGAAGACCCAATTTCAAGTGGTAGGCAAGAGACCAGGAAAGCCAGCCTAAAGGCTTTCCTTTGCCCTTATCTCTAGGGCAATAAACAGAATCTCCAATTGCAGTTACTGAGACGTTGGCACTTGTTCTTCCTTCTAGCGGTCTACCCGTCTTCTTCTTCAGAGTGACAAGAGGCACATCATTGTCATCCTCGATCAAAAGTTTGCCAAGTAGAAAATATTGGGAGGATCTACGTACAGGACCACCGCAAATCTATCCCAGATCCGGGGCGCTACCACCCTCTGCGAGAGCAAGAGGAGCAATAAAACTTGCTGTGACGGTATCTATGGAGGCCATGGGGAGGAGGAAGCGATAGCAAGAGGCTAGAGGCTAGGGAAGGAGGCTAGGGTGCCGTAGAACACTAGGTTGAGAGAAAAACTCTCCTAGGGTTTTTTGTGTGAATTTTTCTTTTGTCTCTTAGTTTTGTTATTTGTTTTGTGCTTTAGTTAGTTTAAATTAGTTTGTTTTTATTTTGTGTGATTAATTTGTTACCCTCAATCTCTGGCATCTAACGATCCTTGCTTACTCTATATTGCTAACGACTACATTTTGTAGGGTTAAGTTGAGCGCCTATTTTGGGGGTATCATTCAGCCATCAATACAAAATATCTGGAAAACCAAGTACATACTGATGCCCTAAACCCACAAAGTCAATATATATTCGCTCCGCAGAGCTATATATTACACGAGTTATGAATTAAATTGCCACAATAAGTAAATGCTCCTCAGAGCTTACTACAAGCAGAAGTCTTAATAACGGTAAAGTCACAAAATTGGCTTCCTACTGTAAAATTGCTAGCACGCTACCTCAGTTTCAGCCACGATTACCCTGACCTGCAGGATTAACCCATACACCATTGAATAGTGTACCGGGTTGCCACGCAACAAACCCGGTAAGCTTATGAAAGCTCGTATGAGTAACTCAAAACAACTCACACAAAATCACGGGAAAAACCCCCATGAAATCACGGGATAAACCCACACGTTTCAATGAAGGAAAAAACTCACGCAAATCACGGTATAAACCCACACGTTTCAATCAACAAACAACTCAAGCAAATCACGGGATAAACCGACACGTTTCAATCAAGAAACTACTCACGCAAATCACGGGATAAACCCACACGTTTCAATCAAGAAACAACTCACGCAAATCACGGCGGACAGACTAGAGCTCTAATTGATCGTATCCACTAACCCGGCCAAGGGCGTGAAGTCCCGATTTTCCCTCCCTCAATCACATTTCGTGATCCACGATCTTCAACTCGTAAGTCTTTGGATCCACGGTATAAATACCAAAACATTTAAAGGAGTCGCACTAGACCTAAAATGTTACACGAATCTAAAATAAAATATTCCCCGTAATTGATCCCTATCAATTACTCTCGGTACAAGACCCACATTTAAATAATTCACCCGCGAACTAAAATGTTCCACAATACACAACACTTTTCAAAACAATAGAAATCAACCCTTTCACAAAATATTGTTTCCCGAAAAGTCACACCCAAAACAATAAAATGAACGCACCCACAATTATTGTTTTATCACACAATCCACCTACACATATATATTTCATGTAAATATATATATATATATATATATATATATATATACACGTAGATATTCACTAAGGAATGCTACTAATACCAACTATAATTTGCAGTTAACTAAATAACTCTCAACACGATAAGGTAAACCCGTTCGGAAATGAACATTGTGAGATTACTCACCTCAGAATCCTGCTGCTTCTTCTACACAGAATCGAACTAACACTCACATCAACAACTCGTCTAAATCACCTTGAGAAGTACCTAATCACCAAAGGACTCAAATCAGTATACGAATCACCAAGTGATTAAAGTTCGAATCCCCAAATAGAATAACAACCCTAAAAGTAACGCTAATCGAGGCGAACCCACATCCACGACCACCCAAAGTCTTCGGAATGCTTTTACGATCGATGTGACAAAATCACAAGTCGATCGGATAGTCGGATCCTCACTAATCGATAACCGAAACTATCAAAATCACAAAAACCCTAACATGCGCGCTCATATGATCTCCAAAAATTACGTATTGTATATCGAAATGCTTGTATCGACGAGTAGATCAAAGTCAGGAACAGAAACTATCCCTGAGGTGGCCGGAAAACACCACCACAGTGGCGGCGCTGCCGCCGCAGACCAAAAGTGAAATTTGACAAAATTTCCAACACAAAAGTTCTTCATCTCAACTCCAATTACAACTTTCATAACTACGCCAATGTCAAATTATAAACCAATCGATCAAATTTTACCTTAGAATAAATTGGGCCGATTGAAACCCTAGAATTTCAATTCCAAAATTCAAGCTCCACGCTTTGAATCGATGCAAGCCACCTTGGGGAGAAGCTTCTATGTCCTCAGAGCTCCAAAAGCCCTCAAGAAACACCGGTTATGGTGGTCGGAATTGCCGACTCTGATCAAGGCTATTTCAGCTCCGCCGTGACTTCTTCTCGTTGATGATTCTCCTTCCGCAGCTCGAATCTTGGTGAATTTCTTCCACAGACTTGTAGAGGAGATCGAGGCTAAGAAAACCCACTTTGTTTGACGTCCTATGGTGGACAGACGGTGGAGAACGAAGCCGGCGAAGTGGAGAGGTGACTCAGGCTCGGGAGAGAGGCGAGAGAAAATATTTCCAAAAAGGGAAACTCTGATATTTTTTCCGGAAATTTTCCTATTTAACCAAAATGGAAACTTTTGCCAATGGCCATAACTTCTTCATACAAACTCTGATTGCCTCGTTCAGTATGTCCACGAACTCGTATCGACGCGCTCTACGACTTTTGTGAAGGAAGTTTTCAAAGAAATCCAGCGAATAAAAAAGTCAACCCTTGCGACCCCCCCCCCCCCTAAAATGACGTTTCCTGAATGATTATTTGTCCAAAACACTTCCACTCCTTCCACGAGCCACGAAACCGTCCAATAACCACAAATTAGATTCCGGAAAATCCTAGGAAAATAATAACGAATTTCTGGGGTACTATATATCTCATCTCCAACTAGTTTACTACGTACACTCGACTAAAAAAGATACTAACTTTGGCATTAGAGGGTTTTCTGGAGGTACCCCCCCCCCCCCCCTTTCTTCGAATCGACAACCAAACTTCAAAGTCAACAGTCAAATATGAAGTCAATGATAAAGGGAAGCTTCTCGATTGTTCCTGATCAATTCCCGCACCAGTCTTTATTTATTGGTGAGTGAAATTCCAATCGGAAATTTTCATCACCAACATGGGGTTTGTTGTCAGTGCTTCCTTATAGGTTTAATTAATGTTTTTACTCCATTTATTTTGTTGGTTTGGTTTGTTATCTACTTTCGTTCTCATTTGTATATCAGAATAGGCTTTGTCTCTTCCTTGTTTGTTCTTGATTGGGTTTTTGTTTTGGTCCTCCCCAAACCTTTGTGTATTTCTCTCTTCCTTATTACATTTAAATAGGACAGACATGGGGTGGGTTCCTAGAGTGTGACAAAACTTCCTCCAAGATTGACTTTGAAACTTATTCCATACATTAATTGCTTCCAAATAATTAACATCGCATGATCCTTATTTATTTATATAAACAAAAAAGGCACTTTTGATTTAGATTAAAACACTTGAAGCATATTCATTTAATCTCAGTCCTTCATATACACCATCTATGGGTAAGTAAGTGACTATGCAAAAGTTTATAGTTAAACATTTCAAGTGGACGTAGTCTCCCGCTAAGGCGGGAGACGAACCACTATACTCTCTCTCTCTCTCTCTCTCTCTCTCTCTCTCTCTCTCTCTCTCTCTCTCTCTCTCTCTCTCTCTCTCACGTTAACTAGAGCCTTCGGTTTCTAACGTTAACAGATATCAATAATCTTAAAATTATTCTACTGTAGTGAGATTGCATAATGTTACTGCATGACAATAGATTTGTTATGAAAAAAAAAAAGTTCCTAAGCGATCGTACATATAATACAGTCTTGAACTTTGGATTGAGATTTTACAGTAATAATATTTCTTGTAAAAAATATCTTCATTTTCAATAGGTGCTTATCATGTTAACGGATCACCATTGTAACTAACACTTAAATTACAGTTTCTTAGCATGTCAATCTAATATGAGCTCACCAAAGATCTTGAGCGATCGATCTAGTAGAGAATGATGGATCAAGAAGTCTCTAGGTCCTACTATTGGCACGTGGGACCAAACAATGCAATCAAGGTAGGACAAATAATTGAATCCTCGCTTAAAACTGTGTATGGCTAGTACGAGATATTCTTAATTGACTGATTCTAATAAACTCAAATCGATCTAAATATTTAGAATTTCATTCGTCTTCGTATCTACATTTGTGACTGAGTGCATACATAATTTTAGAAGAGTGAAATTCACACCCCCTATTTTACAATACACAAAATTAAGTTACTAAAGATGAAAATCTAAGTATAAAAAAAGAAGGAAAAAAATATAGACCGTGAGTCGTAAAATAAAGTTTTATGAAATGTTTCAGAAAGTGATTTTTGGGTCCACAGGGACCACACGGGTACAGTTAAAGGGTCGGATTGGACCATGCATGGCCCGATACAAAAAGCGTAGGGACACGCTTTAAATAGTTTCTGATTCAGAAACGAAGACATGTCAGTGACTCAGTCATCTCATGGACGCTTGCTGCCATATGCATCTCTTTAGCTGTTAAAAATGCTAACAACCTTCTCTTTAATTTGCCGCCATTCGCGTCGTTTCGGCGCAAATGGCTTGGCAATGCATCGCAAAAGAATGAAGAATCCTATCAAGATGGTCAAGACCTTTCTTTCTCAATGGAACTCTCTTCAGGCTACTGGGAAACGTCAGCCGCAATTCCCTCTTCTGCAATTTGTCCTTGCATGCAATTCTGCACAGATCACCGAGAGGTACAATTTTCACCTTTTCTTTTGGATTTATGAACTTTTACTGCATTCCTTTTACTCAAAAATGGTAAGTGCTTGCTTCTTTTACCTTTCTTAGCTGCTGTTTCTTCAGTTACAGCAATATGAAACAGGGAGAGATCTAAGATGGAGATCTGATAAGTGGAAGCTTTTTCAAGTTGTATATGTATGTTTTTCCAATATCAGTTTTTTATTGCTAATGAATATGATCAAAATTAAAGCCCACAGAATTGTTGGACAATGGTATTTAGTGATGATTTTTAATTCAATGATTATGATGGGTTATACCCTGCTTGGGTTTTCTTTCTGGATTTTGAATTTTGATGGCAGAAGTGTAGGCAGAGCAAACCTTATAATACTGAGAATACTCAGAGGGTTTCAGTTCTGTGGTAGAGTCCAACTAGTAATTATAGGGTTACTGACTGAGAAAACTATCCAAGGAATAAGAAAGATTTAATGTAAAGTAAGGCCAGAGATTTGTGAGGTTGGAATGAAAATTAATGCGTTCGAACTTCTCTCATATAAATACATATTCAAAGTCCCTTGTTCTGTTTAGTTCATAGCAAATTTTACTGAGGGATTGATTTTCTTGCAAATTGCTGTATTATGGCATTATTAGATAATGAGTCGATGAATTTACTATCTATGAGCTATTGATCTCAATCTTAGTACTAACAGGGTGTGATTGTAATGCGACATGTGCCTAATTGCAGATGTTATTGATGTTGTCCTTCTGCTACTTTATCATCATGATTCATTGCCAGTTGCCTCTTTTTATAGGTGTTCAACTGGTTCGTGCCAAAAAAAATACTAACTTGCTGTTAGCAGTTGATTGAATAAAATTGTGTCTCTCTCTGGCTTTTCCTCTGTTTCATGAAGTGTCATGTGCCAATTACACACATGCATAACATTTCTATGGAAGATTTTATCTCAGCTTTGTTTTTAATCAAACTATGGTCTGTTATAAATATAATTTGGCAGGACACACAACTTAAACCTTCGAATCTTACACTCATATCAAAGCTATTACTCGTTGTTTCCTGCATATTGTTATTGCTGTCATCATTTTTTAAAGTATGTAAGATAATAGTTAATATTTTCAAGAAAGGGAACAAGCTTATTTAGTAAGGTCATGACAAAATGTCCCTAATTTTGCTCATTCCTCAACCAGAAACTGATTAATCATTATAGCAATCTTTTTTGCTACTGACAATTGATAAAATTCAACCGTTTAGTATCCCTTTCTCGAGATTTTCACTTGCTAATCCCATTTCACCTACCATTTGTTGCAATGCAAAGGCTTATATTGCCGTGTGCCATAACTGCTGAAATTTATAGGTTTCAAGTTTCTTTCGCCTTCATTTGAGAAGAATAGTCAGTCTCCCTTTAAAGACAGGTCTGTAGGTACACCTTCACTGGTAAGTTCCCCGTTTTGTTATCCAATTTATCTCAACTACTACTCCATTCACATTTTGTTTGGATCTGTATTGAAAGAGGGAAGAAGAATCACTAAGGATTTCATCAAGATTGCAAAATTGTGTCATTTAACAAAATAAATTCCACAAAAATCGGTTAGGTTGCAAATCTTGAAGTAAAATTTCAGACCTTGAAATTGTTATTAAACAAAGGTTCTGATTTTGCAAGCTCATGATGGGGGCAAGAAATTTGTTAGGTTGTAAATCTTGCATGCTTATGCAAGAAGGGAGAACTCTTCTTGCCCCAGTGTAAGGAGGACCTTGCTTTCTTGGATTTATATTCATTCCTGGTGATTTCCTGTAGTGTTACATGTCCTGATGTCCTCGTAGAAAATATCCAGATCTCACAATTATAAGATTGTTAGTTTAAATAATTCTATCTTATCTAATCAGTTCAAAATTATTTTCTCAGCAGAATTATTGTAATGGAAAAATGATACTAATTGGATCAAGTTGGATCACATAAGTTGAATTTTTATCCAACATTTGTGTGTGCAGTTTAGAGAAAGAGATTTCACCTGCAGTTAGTTGGCTAGTGATACAAAAGCTCAATTAGATTGTACATGACAGTCAGAATTGAGTGACAATTCGAGGCTGTTGTAGATAATTCTTGTTAGGAAGAGTGTACTCTATGATTTAGATATGGACTATTTGTTAATGTTTCTGCTTGTACCTTTTCTCGTTTCCTTTTTCATTATTGCCGGTTACATATTTGATTAAATAGTCTTGTATGTCTCTGTGGGTGCAGAGGCACCTGTGTGGAAAATTAACTTCACAAGGGATAAAAAGCCTAGGTTCAAGTCTATCCCATATCCCTCAGTTACTTGGTGTCTTATCCATTTTGATTTCCAAACTATTTCTCCTAATTTCCTTCAATTATTAGTTTTAAGTTTTTAAAAATGATACACTAAGGGAAAGTTGGAAGGCTTTGCCCAAGATTGATATTAACTTTTGGTCTCGTCAGTAGTACTGTTATTTCTGTCAAAAAGAAAAAAATTTAGTGTTTCCTCATAATAAAGTTGAAGGACAATAAACTATAAAACCTTGAATGCGCTGGAGCATCTCCCTGTAGTGTTTCTCTTTTTGTCCAGATATTGCTACTGTTTAAAATAGAAGTGTAGAACAGAATAACCTAAGCTGGAATGTTTTTTTTTTTATCTATATTGTAGATGTTGTTGCTGATATTTGTTCCCTCGACATAACAATTTAAAACAAATCTTTGACATCTTCTTATTGCAGTTTTGGATTTCTCTTGAAGCAAAATAGAAGATGAAGCAGGATAAATTTTTTGTTAATCTCATCCAGAGGAAGAGTGCTGGTTGGTTCAATGTGGAATCTGCTGAAGATCTGCTTGGCAATATTCTTTCAAGGCTTCCAGTTAAGCTCCTTCTAACTATCAAGGTCGTTTCTAAACTTTGGCATAGATTGATTTGCAGTCCAAATTTCACTAGACTTCATTTAAGCAAATCAAGAGAAAAGTCCATCTATATACTTTATCCTTTTCTGGATGCTAAAAGAAGTCTGTATTTCATGGATGCTGAGGGGGTGATCACCGGAACAATCAGTCTTACTGGTTTAAAAAATATACCATCTCTATGTATGATTGCTTCCTACAATGGGTTGATATGCTTCACTAATTATCCTTGGTTTCCTCATTCATTTAAGACTCGAGCAGTAGTGACAGGCTTGGAAATCCGAATTTGCAATCCTGCAACTCGTGAAGTTTGGCTACTTCCTAATGGGAGCCAAATGAAACAGGAGCTAGGAATTGGGGTTGCCTTTGGCCCGGGAATCAGTGAGTATAGGGTACTTCGGTTTTTCTGTTCCAAATCCAAATCTGATGTAATTCACCCTGAGTGTGAGATATTTCAATCAAGCACTGGAACCTGGAGAAGCTTAGGTTTTGTTCAGCATTGTCCTATGGGTGCACATCATGTATTTGTTCATGGAAAAGTTTTTTGGTTTATTCCTTCAGAAGAAGATCATAATATCCCTGGATCCATTCTTTCAGTTGGTTTGGACGAAGATTTTAGAATTATCAGACTTCCAGTTGCGGTCACTGAACATGCCTTCTTGGTTGATCTTGAAGGTCAATTATCACTGATCGTTGTATTTGATGATGATGACACTATGGTTATATGGATTTTGAAGGATGAAAATGAGTCCATTTGGGAGGAGAAATGTCGTGATGGTATTCCCTATGAAACTGTGGAGTGTCTTGACTCTGTAGCTGCAAGAAAAACTGACATTTTTTTCATCACTGAAGAACGCTATTTCATCTTCAGTATGAAAAAAATGTCCTGGAAAGAAACTCATTTCAAAGAACTATTTGAACAACATTCTCCGGTTGTTTTTACGTACACAGAAAGCCTCCTCCCTTGTAAGTAGTATAAATCCTTTCAGTTTATATTCTTCTTTTTTCTAATTGTTGAAGTTCACTCTTATAATCTCCCCTGCTTCAAACTAGTTTGTGTCTCCAAGTGTATTGTTTTGTTTACCAATTAATTGAAACATCTTATGATGTGTATTTAATTATCTAAAACAGGTCACTGACTTGTGCATTCTACAAAAAAGAGGGCAGCTGAAGAGAAGCATGATTCTGGTTCCTTTGGTTGTGAGTTTCAAGTATGACAACATTCTGGTGGTGGGATACTTTTCATACTTGGCATCCCTCCTGTTAGTTTTCTTATTTTATTTTTCTTTCTATGATACATGTGAGATCTACCGGTGGCATTTTTGATATGCATGAGTGTTTTAATAATATCCTCTTCCTTCTTTCTTTACCATACATTATGCTTGCTTGCTTTCCCTTGTGACACTTTTCCTTTACCAAGTTTCCTAAACTCTAATCCTGTCCTCATATGATATTCAAAGTGAAAGAAGTGAGATGGAAACTCATCAAAAGTTGGCTCTTCCCCATTAATTTACTCTGTAATGTTGTTCTGGTGGTGGTTGCAGACTTGCAGAGATAGCCTCCCTAGGGAAATACCTTTTTGAAAATGTAACCAAATGGTAAATGGATAGTCTCTCTAAAATAAGCCTCAGAGTTTTCTTTTATCTGTTCAGTGATCTGATCAGCTCTAAATAGTAGATCGATATTGTTTACTCAAGATCCATCCTATTCTTGCCTTCACATCCTTTTCAAGCAAAGAAAAAAACTTCCTTCTCTTGGTTTTTTACCATTAGTTAGATTCTTATCCATTATAGTAGTGATTTTTTTTTGCTTATATGTTTGGTGTGAAGCTCTGTCACTGTTGTTACTGTTCAACCTCAGTCTCATTGACCATCTCAATAACACGATTCTTCTTGATCACCTTCAAAACCATTTTTGTTTATTTCAATGAAAAGGAAATGGAGTTCGATTTGGGACAGCAATAGGATCTTATATAATCTTCTCAGTTGACCTTTATTCTTGGTTTATGGGTTACTTTTCCTCTAGGTTTCCAAGGCTTAATGCTCTTGTAACAAGTTGAAATGTTCTTAAAAGATAAGGGAGCAAGTCAAAACTTCAAATAAAGCCCTTTTATCAGATTCAATTGATTCGTTAAGAAGATTGCTTGCTACTAGCCGGGGCTGGGGTGAGTTGGAAGAGGCCGTTGCCTCAGGTCTGGTATTTTTCTGACAAGAAATAGGCCAACTTTCTACCTAGTTATTATTTATAACTAAAATGTTAATAAAAATTTAGACGATGCATGTGTGATAGCGGTGAGATTTGTTAAAGATTGTGAGATTCACTACATGTACCGTTTTTGCCTCGAGTCTCAAAATCTCAGTTCCAGCCCATGCTAGTTGACTGTGATGATTGCCCTCACTCGAAAGCTGCTTCCAAAACTTTCAATAATACCGTTTTTCATGTGTAGCCTGATTTACTTACTTTTTAAGAATGGTTATTTCCCGTATACCCAGAAACAACATGTATTGTACCCACTTGCACCAACAAGTTTGTATTGCACTATTCTTTTAAGAAAAGACTTATAAGGGTAGTCCTATTTAGGGTAGTGCCTATTATATCATATGTTGACTTTTAGTTTTGAATTTTACTTTCTACTTAGGAAAACCTAATTTTAAGAAACAAAACAAAACTAGCCTTCAACATGCCCAAGTTTTTCACCTAACGGTTACTTTAACAGGTGAAATCACTGCTGCTTGTTGCTATCCTAATCCAAAACTAGTGCTTCCAGTAAACAAAAAATCCTAAACTTTCAAGGTTCTACAGGATACAGACAAGAAATAGAAAGACGATATAAACATAAAGCATTCTGAACTTAAAATTTTGATGAAGTGGATGAGCAATCTAGAATTATTTTAGGACTAAATTCAGTTTGTCTCCTCCAACTTAGGGGCAAACATCATGTTAGTCCCTGATTTTTTTTTTAATCAAGATCATACCTGAACATCTCAAATGCATCATTCATGTCCAATTCTTAGAAATGATTGTTGGATCTGATATTACTTTTTCTTTCTTCGTTTGTCCTTAATATGTCAATTTCCTTTACCTGCAAAATGACTTTTGGAAAATATGGAGAAGTGTTACGGAAGAAGAGAGAAGAGACGGAGGTGAGATGAAAATTTGTTTTATGTAAAAGTAAAATAACAATTGGAATTAGTCTACTCATTTCATTTCATAGTCCCTTTATATAGGGATAGAATTACAACGGAAATATCGATTACATTAATGATACTAAATGCTTATTGATCCGTAATTGCGCTGATTAATGGTAATCACTGATTCTTTGATTCCCTCTCCGTCAGTTGCTTTGATGAAGGCACACAATATGTTTTTCCTTTAACACTCCCCCTTGTGCCAAGTCAAAGACGAAATGGTGCATGAGTTGTTGCCTCACTAAAAACCTTGCCAAGTAACAATAAAAACCCTGTGGGACAAAAAATACACCTTGGTCGAAGGAAAAGAGCACAACGCACCTTCTACATTTGAGGCTGACATGCGTGTGTTAGACTCCCCCTGACGTCTACACCTCCCCCTGATACTTGCATTAATCAAGGGGGTTTCCTATGTTTTTCACATGTTTCTCAAATGTGGCCTTGGGCAATAATTTAGTGAACAAATGTGCCACATTCTCCTCAGACCTTACTTGATTCACTTGAATCTTGAGGAGGGCTTGTTATTGCTGATTGTAGGAAAACTTTGGCGATATGTGTTTTGTATTATCACCACTGATATATTCTAACTTCATCTGTTCGATGTAAGTTGCATTATCTTCATAAATGCAAGTAGGCTGTTCAGTGGTAGAACTCGAACCACTAGTCCCTCGAATATGTGTAATGATAGCTCTTAACCATATACACTCACGAACCACCTTATGTGGAGTAATGATCTCTGAGTGGTTCGAGGAGGTACCACAAGGGTTTGCATGGTTGATCTCCAAGATATCGCCGTGTTCCCAATGGTAAGTACATAACCTAGTTTGGGAACGACCTTTATGTGGGTCAGAGAGGTACCCAGCATCAGCAAAACCGACCAAAACGTCATTTGGGGTTTTAGTGTAGTGAGTGGCGTTTTCGCCATCAACATTTTATTTAAGGATTGCAGTGCCATCTGCGGTCCCTCTGGTCTCTCTGTAGGGAAAAAATAGTCCCAAGTCAATGGTTCCTTTTAGGTATCGAAAAATGTTCTTGATACCATTCCAGTAACACTGCGTTGGCGCTAAGTTAAATCTAGCTAACAAGTTCACTGAGAATGCAATGTCTGGTCGAGTAAATTGGGCTAAGTACAATAATGTGCCTATTGCACTTAGATAAGGATCGAATTTCAGCTCCCAACACCTTTTCGTTATCTTCCTTTGGACGAAATGGATCTTTCCTTGCATCCAAATTTCGACCGATCATGGGAGTGCTAGCAGGATGCGCTTTGTCCATGTTATATCTCCTGACTTTTGGACATGCGCAGATTGGTGGATTAGTATTCCACAAACTCGGTGTTGCAGTTCAAGGTCTAGACAAAATCGAGTTTTCCCAAGATCCTTCATCTCAAATTCGGATTTCAAGCAGCTCGCGGTTTCTCTTATTTCATCAAGAGTACCTATTATGTTCATATCATCGACATATACAACTACAGTTGCAAATCCGGAACTTGTTTTCTTTATGAATACGCATGGGCTTAATTCGTCGTTCTTATATCCCTTCCCAATCAAGTAATCACTTTGATGGGTATACCACATCCGCCCGGATTGTTTTAATCTGTAAAGTGAGCGTTTCAACCTAATTGCAAACGCACTCTGTGGTTTAGAGTCACTTGACTTGGGTAATGTAAGGCCATCAGGCACTTTCATATATATCTCTAAATCTAGATCCCCATAGAGATATGCAATAACCACATCCATGAGCTATGAGCTGCATTTCCAGTCCTTCGGAAACTACCAAGCTAACTAAGTAGCAGAACGTTATAACGTCCATTATGGGAGATTATGTCTCCTCGTAGTCAATTCTAGGGCGTTGTGAGAAACCTTGCGCCACAAGGCGAACCTTGTACCTCAGGACTTCATTCTTCTCATTACGCTTTCTGACAAAGACCCATTTATGTCCTACAGGCTTTATACTTGGTAGGGTTAGCACTACCAAACCAAATACCTATCTCTTTGTCAGAGAATCTAATTCTGCCTAGATTGCTTCTTTCCATTTAGGCCAATCTGCTCTTTGTTGACATTTTGCAACAGAGCGTGGTTCGATATCATCGTGCTCTATGATTCCTTGAGCAATAGTATATATCATCAATGTGTATGGAAGATCTTTCTATCAACTCATACACACTCTCATAATCCTTTGAGATTTCTTTGTTCTCTGGAATCATTTCAAACATCGGAGCGTCCTCCAGTATTGATTCATGGACATAACTGTAATCAGAGACAATCTCATGAGAGGGATTCTCTACATTGATGATTAATAGATCGGTTTATGCCTTACTCACCCTCTTCTTCCTTGGGTGAGTGTCAATCGAACCAAGTGGCCTCCTCCTCTTCCTTTGGGGAGCCACGACCTCAACCACACCTCCACTAAGTGTGGTTGCAGTGCCTCTATCTGCGACACCGTGCCCCTTGTTGGGGACTTCTAACCTTACAGGCACATTTGCAGCTGGTATATGTGATCTCATCACTTTTGCGATATCAGTAAACATATCAGGCACCGAATCTACTATGTTCTGAAGATCGATTATTCTTTTCACTTCACTTTCACTTTGTGAAGTGCGGGGATCAAAATGAGACAGAGTGGGGACAAACCACCACAATTCCTGTCGTTTCCTTGGAAAATCCTTTTTCCTATCTCCTCCTAACGACGGGAAGACTATCTCATCAAAGTGATAATCCGTAAATCTAGCGATAAAGAGATCGCCTGTCAAGGGTTCCAAATAGCGGATAATTGTTGGGAATTCGTATCCAACATAAATACTTAATCGTCTCTAGGGACTCATTTTGGTGCGTTGTGGGGGCGCAATGGGCACATATATTGCGCAACCAAATATACGTAAGTGTGAAAATGTCAGGCTCATATCCAGTTACCAACTGGTATGTAGAAAATGGTTGGCTAGCAGTGGGTCTGAAACTAATAAGTAAAGCTGCATGCAATATTGCATAACCCCATGCAGAAATAGGCTGGTTGGTGCGCATAACCAATGCCCTAGCCACCATCTGTAGCCACAGATGGTGGCTTCTGTGAGACCATTTTGTGTATGCACATGGGGTACAGGATGCTCTACATCGATCCCAATAGACATGCAATAATCATCAAATACTTTTGATGTAAACTCTCCAGCGTTATCAAGCCTTATAGACTTGATAGGGTGATCAGGGTGGTGAGCCCTTAAACATATAATCTGTGCTAGGAGTTTTGCAGCATTTCTTGTGGACAATAAAACGACATGTGACCAGTGTGTTGAAGCATCCACCAGAACCATAAAGTACTTGAATGGTCCGCATTCTGGATGGATAGGTCCACAAATATCTTTTTGTATCCTTTGTAAGAATGGAATGTTTTGTTTTATATCTTTAGCATAGGAATGTCTCAATCCTGTTTTTGCTAAAGAGCAGGCTTTGCAAAACGAGTGATGTGCCTTTGAAATAGTCAATGAGGCATAATGGGAGGTAGTGCTTCTGGTACTTCAGAAAGCAATGACTGCATTTGAGCAGTGCTAGGACCGACACCTTGCAATGTGACGGATTTTTCTCCCACTTTATTTTTCACTTGAAATAAGGGATGTCCATATGAGTTCTTTAAAATACGGATCATCATGTCAAAGCCTGTATGAGTCAGTGTCCCACATTTCATTATTGGTGACAGCATATGATTCAATTATCCAAATCGTAGTGAGGTACAGTCCACTAGGTTGACTCATAAGTTTCTCTAAAATGTGTTTCCTTCCACATTCATTAGAGTTAATATCAAGGTATTCAGTTCCATTCTCACAGTGTGTTTCTACTGGATAGCCGTTGGCACAAATATCTTTGAAAATTAACAAGGTTCGATTAGCTCTTGGTCCATACAGAGCATATCTCATTTTCTTTAGAGTATTTCTATTTAGGTAGAATGATAATCTTTTCATTCTAAATTTTTCTTTTTTTCTAGATGTATGGCTTTACATCTTTATAGTGCTATTTCGAACCATGTAAATATGTGTAGTAAATAAATTTGAATAAATTCAATGCTTCAGAATAAAATTCAAAATTTATTAATATGCCAACGATAATCAAATCAAGGTCTTGTTCAAAAATCTAATTCATCAAACCATTCTTTAAGACCAAGCAATAGTCTAATTAGAAATGAGGCATTATGCCTTCACATATGTCTTTGGAAAATAAATAAAGCAGATTAGTCAAACTCTGAAGCATCCATTGACGGAGCAAGTTCCTTATTGCCATTGAAGTATGCAATAGTGAGGTTGACATCTGGGTCATGTCCTTCTTCCATATAGTGAGCCTCTTGTTCTTTAGACTCCCTATACCTCTTGTAAGTGGCCGCAACTATGTTGCTTGCTTGGCAGTTCTTGTACAAATGCCCAATGACTCCACACCTATAGCATGGTTCATTGCCAACTCTATCCTGTTTGACTGAAGGGTTCTTGGGTGCCCTTTGCACCTTGTTTCCATGAGCATTAGGGCCAACACCACCATGTATGCTCTATACATTGGGAGGGCCTCCACGGCCCATACCACGACCCCGACGTCCCTTGCCACATGGTGCATTGTTACCACGTGGGTAGGGATCAGTACGTCCAACCGCCTTTGCATTGGGGTTCTTTCCACCTTTCACTTTGCCATAATTAGCCTCGGAAATTTTCTTTGTCCCAACCGGCCTGGCATTATTGTTTAAAAGAACCTCATTATGACTCTCAACCACTTGCAGTAGGTTGATCAGTTTATTGAATGTTGTGATTCTTTTATTGTCATACTCTAACCTATACTGGTTCGCTAGTATAATTGCTGAAGTAGGAAAAGTAGAAAGAGTCTTCTGAATCATATCATCTTCTGTGAGTTCCTTTCCACAGAAATTTAGACGTGCCTTGAGGCGCAACATATCCTTGTTGAAGTCATTTACCTTTTTATAATCAAGCAAGCGGATTTCATTCCACTGAACGGTTAGTTCTGGGAGTAAGGTGTCATGAATGTTCCCAAAACGTCCTTTAAGGGCATCCCACAGTTCTTTGGGTGTCTTTAACTGAAGGTACTCCCGGCGTAGGCTAGGATCAATATGTCGCCTCAGAAACATTAAGGCATTTGCTTTCACCTTATTAGATAGTTCATCATCTTTGGAGTCGGTAATGGTGGCAGTGTAGTCTTTTGCCATAAATGCAGTTTCTACATCGGAAACCTAACGGTGGTACTCAAGTCCTTCTGAGTCCAAGATGTCAAATTCAGGTCGAGTTGGATCAGTCATTTACATAAACAAGAGAGAAGATATAAATTACGCAGTCATAAAGACATCCACGTGAATTATTTTCCAAACATATGAATTAGATTTCAAGACCAAGATTCGTAATGGTCACATTTTGTTTTCGATGCTATGTGAAAATACTTTATCACAGTAAGTGTGTATGGATAATGCGCATGAATTTTCATTATCATGGCAAAACGGAATTGATATGTTGCATTAAAAAAAATCATAGCACATTTAAATATAGCATATAAAAATAAACTACATGGCACGCTCAAATTTCACAAATATACAACAAATTATATACTACACATAATAATAGCAAGAATATATCATACATAAAATAAAATGAAAACAATAGCATAATATGAAGGCATGCTTAGGAATAATTATATAAGCGTAAATAAAATTCACAAAACATGCTTCAAAATTGCATAATACATATATAACAAAAATATATATGGCATGTTCAAAATAATGTATAAACCATAGCATAATTAAAACATGCTTAAACATAATCATGTAAAATACAAATAACAAGGCATGCTTAAAATGATCAAAATTACCTAACTAAACATGCTCAAAAAGGTCTAATTATAAAAATATATCAGAGTATGAAAATAAATAAATAAAAGAGAACATACTTATTGTCGAGAAAATAAAACAATCCTAGTACACGCGCGTGTTGATGCAGGCGTGCGTAGCGATGTTTTTGGACTTGAGAAAAACTGGGCCGCTTCCTCTTTCTTTTCAGCAGTGGGCCTTGTTCTTGTTTTTTTTTCTTTGTTCTGGGCCTTTTTTTTTTTCGTTGCTTCTCTTTTTTTTCTTGGACCTCAGGCCTGTTTCTTTTCCTTCGGGTCGGGTCCCAGTTTTTTCTGTTCTTTTTTTTCTCTTTCTCTTTCTCTCTCTCTCTCTTCTCCGCATCTTCTTCTTCTTTTGGTTCTTTGTTCTTCTTCTGGGCCAGAGGATGGAGGTTGGGCGTGTGTGTGGATCGGTGCGATCGGTGCTGCAGATGACGCTCTGGTGAAGGGGAGCAGGTGAGGCTCTGGTGCAAGGCGGAGGAGGTGCTGCAGGCGGTTGGGATCAGTGCTACAGGGACTGGTGCTGCAGATGCAGGGCTCGGTCTGACCGGCCGTGGAACTTTGCTGCAGGTGAAGGGGAGAGGCCGGTGCAGGCAGGGAGGTCGCACAGGCTGTGCAGGCTAGGCTAGAGACAGCACAGCAACAGGTGGACGAGCGCGGGGATGGGTTGCAGTGTGTTCGCTAGAGGAAGATGGGTGCAGAGAGCAAATTGCTTTGGGCTGGGTGCGAAGAGCAAATTGTTCTTGGCTGGGATCGAGACAGGAAGTTTTTTTTTTTTCGACGGCAGGAAGAAGGAAACTAGAAAACAAAGTTTTTTTTTTCTCTTGGCTATTTGCTCTGAGCGTGCTGATAACGTGTAAAAGTAAAATAACAATTGGAATTGGTCTACTCATTTCATTTCATAGTCCCTTTATATATGGATAGAATTACAACGAAAATATCGATTACATTAATGATACTAAATGCTTATTGATCCGTAATTGTGCTGATTGATGGTAATCACTGATTCCTTGATTCCCTCTCAATCAGTTGCTTTGACGAAGGCACACAATATGTTTTTCCTTTAACATTTTAGTTTTTTTTTATTTTTTAAAAAAGGTTATTTTGAAAATTTTGCCCTTCTTGTAGGTTGAAAATATGAAAGTGGGTCATGCTGTCGGTGCCATGTCATTATGTGATGTCACAATTGAAGCCATTTTAATTAACAGAGTTATGAAATGAAGCAATTATATATCTCCAAATTCTCTAATTCTGACTACAGATCAGTTTCTCAAATGAACTCAATTCACCATTCCTCTATCTATTTCTTCAGATACAAAACACAAATAACCAAATAAGCAAAATCTCAATTCAAAAATGCATGAAAAGAGATATTTCCCCATCAGCCTAGAACTGCACCTCAATGGGGTAGTTTTACTTCCTGAGCTACATCAGAAACCAAATTCAAAAGAAGCTAGACCCAACAAGAGACAAAAATAGGGTAATTTCCAATTCAAAATTCAACTTCAAATCAACATAAACCCCAGAATCATCAATTACATTTCTGGGTGTTCTCAAAAGGCAAAGTAGAAGCTACTGAGCAGAAATTGAATAAAGGAAAAGGTAAAAGACCAGTAGTTAGGGCCTTGATCAAGCCAATTCTGCAGCCCCTGAAATCTCTAAAAATCTCTTTAACGGTTTGAGGATTGTAGGCTGCTCCAGCATCAACTCCCTTCATAGATACATAGCCATCCCCCTCTTCTCTCTCTCTCTCTCTCTCTCTCTGTTAGTGAGTGACTCCAAACCTCGGTCAAACCCAACCCAAATCGGTTGAATTTCATAGATATCCATAAAACCATAATTGATACTCTTCGGCAAAAATCGAAGAAGTCTGAGAATGTACTAAAGCAAGAGAATGAAAAGCAAAGAATGTTTTGTAGTGACCACATCTGAACCTCTAGACCGCTACTGAAACCTCCAAACTACAATATGCTCCAATTTGGGCCGCCAGAAAACCCTTCCTTTAAGCTCTAGAAAACTCATCTCGGATCTTGGGTCTCTTAAGCTCCGATTACAGCTTCAAGCGCTTCAGCAAATCAGACCAAATTTCTTCTTCTTCTGATTCTTCTTCTTCTTCAAAGCCCCCAAATTTCAATCTCGGATCTACTGGGTCCTCCTACATATCAACTCGCACCTCTAATTCATTCAATGGGTCCTTCTCAGATGATCAAAACTCAATCTTCTGAGCCCCCAAAGCCCAAGATTTTGAGCGAGCTGAAGTGGACGAGTCCAGAACAAAGCTGCGACCATCGTTAAAGGTGGAGTCCACGGTGGAGCCGCAGTCAAGGAGGTAGTTTTTGACGGAAGAGAAGGCAGAGAAGGTGAGGGTAGAGAGAGAGAGCGTGAGGTTTGTACAGTGAAACGCCATCAGAAATTCGAAGGTGGAAGATCCGACGAGACCCAAAATGGTGATATGTCTATTTTGCTCTTCTTAGGGGTTCAAATGATGAACAGTGGGCCATGCTTGTTAGTTTCAAGTCACCGTCTGACGTCACAATTGGATTAATTTATGAGAATTGGACACGAATGATGCATTTGGGAAGTTTAGGGATGATCTTGATTAAAAAAAAATCAGGGACTAACATGATGTTTGCCTCTAAGTTGGAGGAGGCAAACTGAATTTAGTCCATTATTTTATTTAAACATAATTACAAGCTAAAAATTCAGAGCCTCATTCTCAGGTAAACAACTAAAAAGTTGTTTAGTTATCCATAAGAATGATTACAGATAATTACTTGAGAAAAAAAGCACACTACTCCATACTAGACAGGAAGGAAAGAGCACACTACTACTATGGCTTTCTTACTTCTTGAGAGAAGACTCTTCTGCTCAATTTTCTGATGTCTTACAAACTAATTCTAAGGCTCCTTATATAGGGAGCAGAACTCAAACTGGAATTCAAAACATAAAAATATACATAACAACTCTATTATTTTCTGCTCTCGTGAGTGCTCCTGATGATTGAGGTCGATTGACGAATAGCAAATTCCTTTAAGTAAAATGTTTTTCACCTTCTTCTTTTTTGAAAAGCAAAAGCATCTTTTGGGAAAATGCCAAAGTTGCTTTCGGTGTTTTTACACCTATTGCTTCACATATTTTCATCTGTTTATGAATTGTGGCAAAGGACAAAAGAGTTGCTTTCCATCCTTGCTTTGGTTCCATTTTCCTCTACGTCTGTATCTTTATACATCTTATAGTGGTTGTCATTTTCAAGCTTCTCGATCCACTGTAGACATGCTAACGTGGAGTCTATCTCTTTTCTTTTGAGAGATAGGAAAATATCGCTGCTAATAACTTCAGAATGGTCATAAGTAGTAACAATAATTTTTTCTCCTGCTGCCAGGAATGTATTTTCTGTATCTTCTTCAATGATCTTCTTGATATATTCCTAGGACACAGCCTTCATCCAAGGGATGCTGGAATTTGGTTGGCCATTATATCCTACACACGCAGGCTAAAGATATCTTCCTTGAATAATTCTCACATAATGATATGGAGAAATATACTCAACTTCACCATTTTTCTTTTGAATCCATTCTGGTGGAGTAGATCTGAATTTCAACCTAAGAATGCAGTCATTTTTCCTGACATTCTTGACAGTGTTAACTATGATAGGTGTCAAACCCTTGAGATCTTCATTGGTTTTTGTCCAGAGATTATGGACAAAACCATTTTCAACAAGCCAAAACTTGTGTTCTTAAGGATGTCCACTCTGAACATTGACTGCATATCTTCCAACATAAGATCTAGGGACAATGAAGAGGGTTGGAGGAAGACCTGAATCAGAGTTGTGACTTCCAATGAGATTGTGAAAGTCTAACCAATCTGCTTCGTTTAATGCTAAAATAAGAACTTTAGCACTCTCAGGATCTTCAAAATACTGGATTTTTTCATTCTGGACAGCACTCTGCTGTGTATGAAGCTCTTCAAACTGTGGTTTGACATTTTCGTGAAGTTATTCAGCTAGGGCAAACAAAGATGGGAACATGAGACCACTGTTTCTTTCCTAAAAAGCATATAAAAGGTTATCTAAAATAGCTTTCTGGTGATATGCTAATTTCCTGTCAGTTCTGAACACAGGTTCTTCAAAGGTTTTCAATTCATAATTAAAAACATTTATTACTCTAGATGGAGTTGGTTTGCTTTTTGGCAAAGCAACAGCCTTAAACTGTCTTGACGAGCCTTTACTTTCTGCCGTTTGAGACGGGCTAGCTAATCCTTTCCCCTGAGATTGATCAGTTGTGGCTAGTCTTTTAGGACCTAGCAGAAATCTTTTGAGGATTTTTTCTTTAGATTCCTCAGCATGTTCAGGTTCTTTTCCTGTTCTTCTGTTCTGAGATTCTGACCTTCATCGCCTTTTCCTCGGTTGAACATTGTCATTTCTCTTGTTAAGGCGTTTGGAAGATAGTTCTTGTTTCCTACAATTAATTCAACATTATAATCATATTGGTTAAGAAATAATTGTCAGTTTGCCAATCTTCCTCTATCAGCAACTTTATCAAGTTTACAATTTTTAAAATTCTTTACTCTAGCACAATCAGTGTGTATAGTAAAGTTTCCTAGAAAAGCTGGAGAATTTAAAATTGTTTTCTTGACAGCCAAAATTTCTTTTTCTCCTGTAGGATAATTTTGTTCTGCAGGGCTGTACTTGCTACTACAAAATTTACAGATTTTTTCAATGCTAGTTCCAGGTGTTTTTGCCAGAACAACATCGGACCAGTAAATATCACTAGCAACAGTTTGGAGTATGATTTCATCATTCTCTTCTGGTTGTTGTAAAGGAGGGAGATTCTTGCAGAGGGATTTTATTTGCTTCACAATTTTTTCATCATCTTCTGTGAAGTTCCATTTTCATTTGGAACTTGTTTTAGGAGATTACATTGTTGTTGGTCCTGATATTTTGGGAATGAAATCTCTTCCATAGTTGATGACTCCTAAGAATCTCTCTAGACTCTTAGCATCAAGAATCTTGTGCGGAAATTTCCAAATTTTTTCAAGGATATGGGGTTGGAGTTTTATGACTCCATTCTTGATGTTTATCCCAAGGAAATCAACTTCATCTAGAATAAAGAAGATTTTCTTTTCTCCTAGGATGATTCTATGCTGAACTATCAGCTTTACAACCCCATGAAGGTGATTCATGTGTTCTTTTATGTTTTTGGAGAAGACAAGGATGTCATCAATGTAGAAGACACATAATTCAGCAACATGTTTGAAGATGTCATCCATCTTTCTCTGGAAGATTGAAGGAGCTTGTTTTAGGCCAAACGGAATTACTAACCATTCATAATGAAATTGTGATGTTCTAAATGTAGCGAGAGGAACACTATCTAGATGCATCTTGACTTGCCAAAATCCCGACTTTGCATCGAATTTTGAAAAGACCTTAGCTCCTTTGAGCTGATTGATCAAGACTCTTACTTCAGCTATTTGATAACCGTCTTTAGCGGTTTTTTTATTGACATTTCTGTAGTCAATCACCATTCTAGCTTTTCCTCTAACATTTTCTACTTGGTTTCTTACGTAGAAAGCTGGAGCATGATGAGGGCTAGTGGATGGTCGAATTAATCTCTTGTTCAGGAGATCTCTATATCTGTTCTGAATTCTTATTTATCTTCTTCTTTATACTGAGGAATAGCTTTGACATGGCATATAGAATTCATATCATGTAATCTTAATACACAGATCACTGGGTCTTTTTCTCAAAATTTATGAGGGTCAACATCTATATTCTGTTCGAGAATTTTCTTGATTTTATCAAGAGTAGGAATTTTCTGAGATTCAACCTTGTTTTGGAAATGCTTGAGATTATGCTCATGGATGAAACTAACTTCATCTTCGCTAGTTCCTTCTTCAGAAGAAGAAGAATCTTCGATAAGCAATTCTTTTTGTTGCTTAATTTGAAGCACATGTTCAAATTTGGGTTTATAGGGCTTATGATCACCACAATTTCGTTGCGATCTCTGATATTGAGTAGTGAAGTTTGGACCTACTACACTTTTTGCTTGAGTAACAAAACACCCATCTCCTTTTCTGAAGTCTATGGCTTCTTCATCTTGAATGAATCTTTGTTGGAGAAGAAAACATTTCCCAACAAGAAATCTGATCCTTGGCCTTCTGATTGGCAAAGGGTGTTGATGACAAATGTTCCTCCACCAATGGTGATGTGACCATCTCTAGCTATCTTAGTCATGGTCAAATGGCTTCATTGAACGCCAGTAGCAATTCTTTTATTATCTTATTTCCAAAGTTCTTCTGGAATTGCAAACCCTTTTGCCACTGTGAATTATCTATAAATGCATGTAAATGATACTTCTTGTGATTAGGGAATTTTAATCCAATCTCTATGTAGTTGCTGTATCTACTAGTAGAGACGATTTTTGATTGTTGAAGCTCATTTTCTTGAGTTTGTTCTTGTGGTATGAATGATTTACATTCTTCTGGATTGTTTTCTATTTCAACCAGTTCTATATTTTCATAGATTTTATCGATATTTTCTTCCTTTATTTTTGAGGAAGATTTAGTAACTTCTTGGAACAAAGTTTCTATCTTTTTCTCTTTTTGTTTGGAGAAATATTCTTCACATTCTTGTTCCACTAATTGGCTGATAAGGCCATTCTTGGTTTTTCTTCTTGCTTCAACTATGAAGCATTCTTTGTGATAAGTCTTTTTTGATTCTTCACTGAACATATGAAGTCCATTCTTTTCATGACATAAGCAATAGTCATAAATGAATGTACCAGGGTTAACCTGATATGAAGACATTATTGCTTCTGTCTTGCTTTCTTCCCAGTTTTTGACTTTAAGAACATTCATTTGTCTAGATTCTAAATATTCTATTTCAGAATCTGTTCAGAATCAGATGAGGATTTTCCTTCAGACCAGGCAGAGTATACTGACCTGTCATCATCTTCTTCATCAGAATAAGCTATTTCATAGCCTTTCATATTTGCTGTTTCTACTATAGGCTCATATTCTTCAAATAGAGCTTTTGTAGATCTTGTATTTTTCTAAGGACATTCATTGGCATAGTGCCATTCAGCTTTACATAACCAGCATCTGTAAGCCTTCTTGGTTGCACGATGCACTGGTTTGATTCAGTGTTTCCTGTTGCTGTGTAACTTATTGTATCATGATGGAAAGAAATTTTGCCAGTAGTGATTGTTTTTTTATATTGTGATTTGGTTGACAATAATAAGATTATTGGGAGGCAATAATAAGATTACTAAAGGACAGTAAAATGTTTATTGGGGCAATAATAAGATTATTTATTTGGATAAACCTCTGAAAGCTTTCAAAATTCAAAACATCTTCATTTTTCACTAATTATTGATCCCCAATAAACTTGTTATTTGGGAGCAATAATATGTTTATTGAGGGGCAATAATATAATTATTGGGGGGGTAATAAAATCAGACGTCGGAATCCAATCACTGGTTCTGTAGCTGGATTAGGGATTCCGGTGACCGGTTGCTGGATTTCGGTCACCGGAGTTCGCGGTTGGCCACTGATCACCGGAGTCTGGCGAGGCCTCTGATGACTTCTCTCTCTAAGTGACAAAAAGAATGAGAGGGTAAAATTGTCTCAAAAATAAATAAAAATGAATTTTAAAAAAAATTTAATTGAGTATTACTGAAATGATCTCTTAAAACATTTGGATAAGTGGGCAATCTCTTAGAGTGTTTGGATAAAGGGGTTAATTAACCCCAAATGATAATTTCCCCTTTTGGTAAAGCAAGGGAAGCTAAACTTGGCGTGCATGCCAACCGATGAGTCAAAACACGTGGCTCGCTTCCATTGGACAGCTCCATTAGGTGAGTCGGCAAATGGTGCTATATAAGAAGGCTGCTTCATCCCAAACCCTTCATCATTCAGATTTCAGAGGCAAAACAAAACCGTTCGTTGAAGCTCCTCGAATATCTCTCTCGCTCTCAAGGTTCGTAGTTCTATTCTTCCAGTTGGATCTATCAATTTATTGTGTATTTCGTTTAGATCTATCAATTTCTTGTGTAATTCGTTTAGATCTGTGTGTTTGTTTACGATTTATATAAAATTCTTTGATTCCTTCTAGCACCATAGCGAATTTGGATTGATCTGCGTTGAATCGGATAACACCGAGGTGTTGTTTTGTTATGGATCTAGAAATTACTGGATGTGAATTTGATTTTGGTTGGGCTTTGTGTTTGTAATCCGTTTACGCCAATACTGGATGAAAATTGAACGTCAGAGTTGATAAAAAAAATTGATTCTACTAGTTTCTTTGTTTATGTTAATTATTGAAATTTGTTTATGATAAGGATTGGTCACTTTTGTTTTGTTTTACATCTCGAAAGGGGTTTGTAGTTGTGTTTGGAAATTCCTTCTGCAACAAGTTTTGTTTGATTGTAAAGTGTCTTTGAATCTGTTTATTTTTATTAAGACAATCTGTATGAAGGGATTCTTTGTTAAATTGATTAAGGTGACTGATATAATTTGTTGTATGCCAACAGATGCAGATCTTTGTGAAAACCCTCACAGGCAAGACTATTACCCTCGAGGTTGAAAGCTCCGACACTATCGACAATGTCAAAGCGAAGATCCAAGACAAGGAGGGAATTCCCCCAGACCAGCAGAGGCTGATCTTTGCTGGCAAGCAGCTTGAGGACGGCCGGACGCTTGCTGACTATAACATTCAGAAGGAGTCCACTCTCCACTTGGTGCTCAGACTCCGTGGTGGCATGCAGATCTTTGTCAAGACTCTCACAGGGAAGACCATCACCTTGGAGGTCGAGAGCTCTGATACAATCGATAATGTCAAGGCAAAGATCCAGGACAAGGAGGGTATCCCCCCAGATCAGCAGAGGCTCATCTTTGCCGGCAAACAGCTAGAGGATGGTCGCACCCTTGCAGATTACAATATCCAAAAGGAGTCCACCCTTCACTTGGTGCTTCGTCTCCGTGGTGGAATGCAAATCTTTGTGAAGACCCTTACTGGGAAGACAATCACCTTGGAGGTGGAAAGCTCTGATACAATTGACAATGTCAAGGCAAAGATCCAGGACAAGGAGGGTATTCCTCCTGATCAGCAGAGGCTCATATTTGCAGGTAAACAGTTGGAGGACGGAAGAACTCTTGCAGACTATAACATTCAAAAGGAGTCGACCTTGCACTTGGTTCTCCGGCTGCGTGGTGGAATGCAAATTTTTGTGAAGACTTTGACAGGGAAAACAATTACTTTGGAAGTGGAAAGCTCGGACACAATTGATAATGTCAAGGCGAAGATTCAGGACAAAGAAGGCATTCCCCCAGACCAGCAGAGGCTCATCTTTGCAGGAAAGCAGCTTGAAGACGGTAGGACACTGGCAGACTACAACATCCAGAAGGAGTCGACTCTGCATTTGGTGCTCCGTCTACGTGGTGGGATGCAGATTTTTGTGAAGACCCTCACTGGAAAGACCATAACCTTGGAGGTGGAGAGTTCTGATACAATTGATAATGTGAAAGCAAAGATTCAGGACAAGGAGGGCATTCCTCCGGACCAGCAGAGGCTCATATTTGCTGGTAAGCAGCTTGAAGATGGGAGGACTCTAGCAGATTACAACATCCAGAAGGAGTCGACTCTTCACCTTGTCCTGCGCCTCCGTGGTGGTGTCTGAATTTCTGAATGATCGTGGTGGTGCCATCCTGTCTGAGTAGTACTGCTTTGATTCTAGTTTTATTTGGTTATGTACTTGATATTTGAACTCTTTTAAAATGGCCAATGGATGGCTCATCTTATGACTATTTTCTCTCTAGTTGATAAATAAAAGGCAAAGACATTTAGTCTATATGCTCTCTGTTTGCATTTGTTATATCCATCAAGATTGATTTGAATGATTTTCTCTATTTTGATTTTACTTGGCAAAATTTTATATTAGTGTCACGATCCTAACCGTGGATTGCTGGACGGGAACGAGAAGGATGTTGATTAGTTTCTTGACATGACCTTTGTGTGTTTAATCTATGTTGATCGAGTTTACCGGCTGCAGCTCTGCTCGATAACATTGCAGATTCCCTGCAAATTTGTCTTTGGAGGCTGCCAGTTTATTTTTGTGTGCGTTCTTGTTGCAGCTACTGATTTGTTGTAGTGTCCCTTAGTTGGGCAAATGTATGCTTAAACTATAGATATTATTAATCGCCCGAGTAGCAGTTAAAAGGGATAAAGGCAATGCCTTGTGCACTGACTCGATCTCAAATTCAGCAGAATAAGGACCTGACGTCATCCATGGTATGATGTTTGTGTGACCATACAAGTCACAAGAAATAAAATCTTAGCATCTTGATCAGACATAGAAACACCAGCTGCTGCCAATTGATCCCTTATAGATATAAAACGCAACAAGTACTTTCTATGGATAGTGTTGCCTTCAATTGCGTAATATGTACTGCAGACACAGTGACATATCTTTGCTTCAAAGTAGGCTATACCTCCATTGATGCAAAGCATCCAATGACTAGGGTAAGTGCTTCTGCTGAAGAGTATTTGTGATCATTAAAATCAAGGAACTGTCCTGCTCAAGCCAGCGTTCATAAACCCCTTAATTATCAGAAGTGGGTGAACCATCATCTGCAATGTGGAACTGAGATGGACAAGGGTGAGATCCATCAACGAATTCAAGTAGACCGTGGCCTATGGCCTCTTAAGATAATGGAACATCTGAAAGAACCATGTGGGATAGTTGGTTTCATCTAAGTGCACGGAAACGGCGTTGCAGATATGATTTGCGATTGCCATCTTGAATCTTGAGGTCGAGCTACTACAATTTCTTGAATAATGAAATAATTTCTTATCTTGAAGATTTATACCTCTGATTGCTTATATGAGATTAAAACGGGAATCTTGATGAGAAAAATCAGTACGAACAACTGAAAATCTTGCAGAAGAACTTGCTACGAACCATGCTAGATTTTTGATGATGGTGATGAAATGTAGAAGATGAAGAAGAAGAAACAGAAAACGAAGAAAGCCTACATCCAAATACATGGAACAAAAAGGGTTAAATATTGCTTCCTCCCTATACTTATAGGGTTTCATCGTTTCAGTCTCTGATCTTTGAATTTCACCTAAAAAGTCCCTGAACTCCCAATTTCCTTCCAATTGGTCCCTACCGTCAAGCATCGGTCACAAACTCCGTTATCTTCTCCTAAAAAGTCTATTATACCCTCATTTACTTTAAAATATATATATATATATATATATATATATTTCTCTTCCTCTTTTTTTTTTCCTCCTTTTTACCTCTTTTTCTTCCGGCTCTTTCGCCTCCTACTGTTCATCTCCTCATCAAGATGGTTCCAATCCACAGACCTTCAAGAGGTGAAACGAAAAAAAGAAATAAAACAGAGAAAAAATAAATTAAAAAAAAAAAAGTAAGTCCTCGCATAATAGACATTTTTGGAAACTTTAACAGAAAATTTTGACGGAAGGGACCAATTGGGAGGAAATTGAGAGTTCAGAGACTTTTTAGATGAAATTCGAAGGTCAAGGATTGAAATGATGAAACCCTATAAGTAGAGGGAGTAAACAGTATTTAATCCAACAAAAAAAGTTCTAGTGTTCATGACAAAAGAAGCCAAGACACAATAGATATAAATACTAGTACCAAGGGGGACCAGGAAGACCATCACTAGTGAGAACTAACTGCATGGAGGTTGGAGGACCATCAATCCAATACAAAGTGCTCAACCTCTCTTTGGCTAGCTTGGCCGCAGCATCAGCTGCACGGTTAGCTAGCTTCTGTTCAGATCCAAGACCAAGAAACGTGATGGAACTCATTTTTCAATCGGTGAAACTCGCGTAGTATTTTTCAGGCTTATTCTAATTAAACTAAAACTCTACTAACAGAAAGCTGTAACAAACTTCTATCAGAACTTTGACTTTCTTGTGCTTGTTGGCCACATTTGCTGAGATTACTTTCTTTCACCTTAACAAATCTAATACAAAGTAGTAGTGCATGTCTACCAAATGTATTTCCTTACCATTATCCTATCCAATAGATGAGAAAAATGCTGTTGAATTTCTAGGGGGTTGGACAGTTGGTGGTGATATGTTGAGACCTTTGTTTATTGTACTTATACAAATAGAACTCCACATGTTAATTTCAAATAGGTTTTTATAATAGAAGGTATGCTCACCTAAGGGACAATATTTAAGGGACTGTGAGGGACAAATGAATCTAATGGCTGAAAATAAATGCACAATTTTAAGTTGTTATAATAACGTGGATATATTACATACCCGAGAGACAAAAAATAAAAAAACACAAAACAAAAAGAAACACCGATTCCAGATATCCTTAAAAAATTGACCCAAACACCAGTTGCATTTTCATCAGCTGCGTCCAGCATCGATAGATGTCGACGAGTACTTTGCTTCCATCATCCTTTTGGTAGTGAATTCAAGCTTTGTTCAAACAGAGGAAGGCTGAAGGATTTTGTCAAGGTTTGTGCACATTCTGCTATGGTGAATTCCTGTTGGATTTTTATGATAGGACTAGTATGGCTCAGTGTTACGGGTCGATCCAGTATCTTTTATGGATATGGTTTGTCTTGGCTTATGACAGGGCAAGTCTGAATGAAATCGGATCGCCATTACATCAATGGTATATACGGTGGTGTGCGGTAGTACAATCCTGCTCTCATCAGAATCATGGTTGGTTTTGCTTGTTGGCAATGGTGCAGGTATATTATCTCTCGAAAGTCTCTGGGTGACCTTAGCAGTTGGAGTGAATAGGCTTCTAGGTTAGGGATGTTTTCAATCTAGGGCCAGTCATTTGGGTAAACTATGTTGAGTTTTCGTATGAGTTCCATGTCTGGGATCTTGGAGAAATGTCTAGATTTTTTTCTTCTTTGATGAAAAATGAGTTCCATCACGTTTATGATGGATCTTGGTGAACTCATTTACCTTCTTGAACTTTACACCAAATCGTTTATGCCCCTGAACTTTTTATCTGATCACAAATGCCCTTATACTCTCAAATACGATCAATCTTAGTCATTAATTAGTAAACTAATTCGTTAATTTCTTCATAAATTGGTGATCATGCGAGTCTGCTCAGAGTCAATTTTTAGCCTTGACCATATAATTAGCGTGTCTCTTGCATGACTAAAGGCAAAATTCTAGTTTGAGTGGGAAAGACTATATGAAAAAGAATTGATAGATTAGTTCAGGATTGGCTAAAATCGATCAGATTGGAGAGTACAATGGCACATGCGATCAAATTAGAAATTCGGGGGTACAAACGAGGCAAAATTCTAGTTTGAGTGGGAAAGACTATATGAAAAAGAATTGATGGATTGGCTAAAATCGATCAGATTGGAGAGTACAATGGCACATGCGATCAAATTAGAAATTTGGGGGCACAAACGATTTTATGTGAAAAATGTGGGGAGGTAATTGAACTCATTTTAATTCTTCTTACCAAGCATTGGTTAATATTGAAAACTTACGGTATCAAAAAGTTAATTTTGAAAATTTAAGAAAGCAAATTGACTAATTTTGAAAGCCTACAGTAACAAATGTGACAAGACGATAGCACTGGAATAAACCCAAGGTAGAAAATTGGCTAATTAAAAATTCTAGGGTAGAAAATTGACTAATTTTAAAAACTTAAGGTAGCAAATTGAAAATTATGCCTTTCGAGTATTCAATCACATATTATTACCTAAAACGTTGAGAGCTACTTTCTTTTTATTTCTATCAACTATATATTTTTTCTTGAGCTACTTTCTTTTTATGCCTTTTGAGTATTCAACTATCTGCCTCGACTCTTACTATTCAGCCACACTTCACACGCTCTACCAATGTTTCTCAACTTATACCTAGGATCTAAGACCACAGCAACTAGGAAAAGTTGGTTCATGTCATCCAAGCAAAGTACTTGTCATACTGGACTTCATTTGGACTGCCATGTCATAGAAGACTTGGTCAGCTTCATTTGAATCAGGCCCTATACCAAGCGAGCTAAGTTCTTCAATGGTAACAACATCATGGAAGGCCTTGTGTGTAGTAGGGGTAAGTGAAGCACTCACATTGAGTGTCACATCATAAAAGACCTTAAAAAACTTCACAAAAATGCCTGCATTTTCCCAATCTGTTTCAATTGGTGGCCTAACTCTTTTCGTAGGCTCTCTCCTCCTACTTGCAGCCTCTGCCTCATCTTCAGCAATTTCTTCATCTTCATCAAAATAATTTTAGAACCTTTCATCATCATCACACAATCTCTCAAATGCTTTTTTCCAACTCCAAAGCCGTGTCCAACATAAGAAATGTAGAATTCCACTATGTCGGAACATCTAAAATGCAAATCCTATTGCACTCAACTTTCTCCTTCTCCACACATTTTTTAAATTCATCAAGCCTAGAACTTGTTGAGACCGAAAATTTACAGGTTCATTTTTTTAAAAAATGGGTCCTTGTTCCTCAAACTTTGTTGAGTGCTTAGAGAATTAAAAGAACAAGACTTATAGTGAGAAGAGGAAACGAATACAAGTTTCAAGCCTTGAAGAATATAGTAGTATCCCAAGTTAACTACTGCTGGGTTTGTAAAATATGAAAGAGTGGACTCCTTGCTTCATTGTAACACGTACAAAGCAAAAACAAAGAAAAAGAACACATGCAGGTCTCTCAGTTTAAATAAGGTAAAAAAAAACCAACCAAGATGACTCCTCATGTGGAGTAATGCTCTTTTGTACGAAGCAATTAATCAAGTTTCAAAACTAGTCTTGGATATGCTTCAGATTGGAAACTAATTCAAGATAGGTGAGATTTGAAATTGTCCATCCAACAAGGAAAACAAAAGCCACCAGATTTGCAACGTGGATAATGGGAGTTAGTTGCTGCTTTGATCATATATTCAAATTTGAATTTGAATGGGAGCTATCGTCATCTTCAACTCATATTGTGATCCTCAATTGCCTATAAAAAGGCTCTCTACAGCAGCAAAAGAAGAGGTGAAAAGCAGTAATCAGATCCATCAACAAGTCAAGCTCCAAGATAGAAGCTTAGGTATACCTCACGTCCATGCTATGCTTCTCTTATTTGACAGGGAAACATGTCGGTCCAGCACACTTGCTTCAAACAAAAGGGGGCTGTTCATGAACAACCTATACCCTTTTGTTGGCTACCGGAAACAACTATGGTCGTTCATGAATGGCCGAGCTTCCGAGCTTCTTTGAGATCTCGATCCTCTTGCATTAAGACTAATATGGTCGTTCAAGAATGGCCGGGGTCTTAATAAAATATGGTTGCTGCAATTTGCAGCCTTGGAACACAAAGCCATTCATGTACAATCGAGTTCCAATGCCAAGACTATGCACATAACACTGCTATAAAATCACATTCACCGCCTCGCAAAATAAATGTAACCAGCCATCACCAAAGAGCTTTCCAGCCTTCTGTCTTCCCATTCACCATGATAATAAAACGGCCTCACACTATATCCAAACAAGCCATACAAAACCCAAAGAAAACCACACCAAGCAAAATATAAAACAAAATGATGTCTTGGCGGTAAAAGGTTTGGTGGAAGAACAATTAAGGTCTGCATACAAATACAAAAGCAATTGTCAGAGTGTGGACACTGGCGGACCGAGGTAGGGACAAGAGGGGGCTGACGCGCCCACTCAAATTTTGTTTGTTTATGTATTTAATTGATATAATATAATATTTTGTCTTCTCTTTATCACACATGCCCCCACTTAATCTAATACTTTAACAATTATATACATATATAATTGATAAAGTTGTCATGAATTGGAGTGAAACGTGAGCCAACCAAGAGAATGTGTAATTAAATAAAGAAAAAAACAGAAATATTTAATGCTGAGAGAAATATAAAAGCATAATACCCCCAACATGACCTGATGACCACTTGATTAACCCAAGTTCCCATGTTTCACTACGCCCCCAAAAAAAAAAATTATCTATTTTTTCTACGCCCCCATAGAAAAAAAATGCTGGGTCCGCCACTGAGTGTGGATGCAAATTAATTAGAAGATAAGGCTCAGATGCTCAGAAGCAAGACAAAGAATGATTAAAGTATTGCTTTGTTTTTTTTTTTTTTGAGATGAAAGTATTGCTTTGTTGAAGTGGTGGAAGACAACAAAATGGGGCAAACGTACTTAATTGATTAATTAGAACATGAACTCAAATTTGGACTTGCTGCATGTCATAAGCAAGAAGACAAATGATGGCATGATTAATTAAATAATCTTTTGAGGACATGACGTGATCAGTAAGAAGACAAAGCGTAAATGGAGGTGCTATCTATAAGCAGGGAAGCAATGAGATGGAGACAAAACTCGATTTGAACAACAATTCACACCTGAACAATTGTTGGGTTTCTACGCGGTAGTTATAATTGTTTGAAGCGGTGCTACACATGATCGACAAGAAAACAAAAAAAGTATAACTGATCATTCAGAGAGGTGGGCTGTACCAGAAGTCAAAAAAATGGGCCGCGAGCACTCTGCACACCAGCTAATCGACGAATTGCAGCAATGAAAGTTCAAACCTGCAATAGCAAAAATTGAGGAGCCTCCGTCAGTACACAAACAAGAATTCTGATTAATCGAAGTCCCCATCAAGAAGAGATGACAAAGTTCAAGAAAGGTGGAGTACCAGACTCTACGCTGAAGACAGGGATGTAGAACTCAGTGTCAAAGAAGAATTGGTAGATTCCTCCATTTTATGGAGAGTACGGGGACATGTTCCCTTCTCCAAATTGGATGGAGGATATCGATTCCCATTTCCCACTTTGTTCTCTAGTTCCAGCTGCTAACCATCAGATTTGCCAGGTGATAATCGATGTTTCTAATGAGCTAGAAGAAAGAAATACAACTAGGCTTGATCTAAAGTGGAGACTAAAACCCAAAGAAAGAACATGGGTGTATAGATCATTTTCTTACTTGGGCCTAATGCGAACCGAAGCTAAAAGGCCTGGAAAGAAAAATGGGTGTCCAAATCAGTTTATGGGTTTGCCCACAAATTCCGAAGCACTACAAAGCCCACTTCAAGACAGTTTACTTCAAAAATTTGGGCCCAGTCGAATACAACGCAAAAGCCCATTCCACGGCCTATTACAGAATGAGGCATATTGAGTGCCCAAATCAGATCAGCAGAGACTACCAATTCAGGTGTTTGCAGAAGAAATACATTTGACAGATTCAAAAATAAATTCATATACATCCGTCGAACACAAAATTTGGTACAAAACCAAAAATACAGATTCATATGAACTACGGTCGGTTTGATCCCATAATGGGTACGTAGGCAATCTAGCGGCCCACTAGATGCAACCATAATTTCAAATCGAATCCCTGACTCCACCAGTCAAATTCACACCACAAATTCAAACAGAATCCCTGACTCCACCAGTCAAATTCAGCCAGTCCTAAATTGAATCACTAACTCCAGTCAAATTCTCCCAACACTAGAGATATAAATTCTTAAGAACTACAACGGTTTGATCCCTCTTTAAGGGTATGTAGGCAATCTAGCGACCCACTGGATGTAACCGCAAGTCCAAACAAAATCTCTGACTCCATGGTTCATCCAATCCGAATCCCTGACCTCATCAGTCAAATTCCACCAAACACTAGGAAACGTCACAACTTTTCTAAACAAATCGAATCCCTAGTTCACTTACACCAAATTCGTCCAAACACTATTCTAAAAAGCAATACCTTTTAATGGCTTTATTCACCCATTGGAATTCTTGAACTACGAGTGGCTTGATCCCTCTCCAAGGGTACGTAGGCAACCCATTCAAATATCCGGGTGCAGCTGCAAAAACAAAGAAAACACACATCCACAATTGGTTTCTTCATAAATGGAATCAAAGGGTGTTTCCCTGTAACAAGGGAATATAATTAAGAGACACATTCTGTCTTGAATGGGTCGAACCCGAACTAATTAAAATTCTATTCACTAAATGAATACGAGTGAAATTATGTTGGGTGACATTTTCGCTCACTGTGTGCAATTTTTCCTCAACAGAACCTAAACTCCTAACATATCTTACGACATTCCTTATGCAAGCCACTGACCTCTCCATCAACTTCAAACCAAACCTCACAATGAGGTTTACAATGTGAGCTAAACATCTCACATGCATAAACCTGCCTCCACAAATAGGTTTAATCTCCCAACTACACATTTTCTTCCTAAGATAAACAATGGCATGCTTGTTCGCAGATGCATTGTCAACAGACATAGTTAAAACTTTATTGATTAACCAATCAAGGAGACAAGACTCTAGCAGTTTACCAATCATTATACCTTGGTGATTTGGAACCACACAAAATGCAAGCACTCTCTTATGCATTTTCCATCACCTATCAATAAAATGAGAAGTAATTACCATGTAGTTTATGTTTTGACAAGAAGTCCAAGTGTCTGTTGTTAAACTAACACAATGAGACTTCAATTCCCTCCTCAACTCATCCTTCTTGGCATCATAAATGCGAAGAAAGTTTTTCATTATGACTTTCCTACAAGGGACTTTAAAAAGAGGCACAACAACACTACAAAAGTAATTAAACCCAGGTTTTTCGATGAAACTAAATGGAAGTTCATCGACAACAATCATATGAGTAGCAGCTTCAATGCAATTATCCTAACTCCAATTCACAGAAACTAAACTGCCCTGCCCTCCTTTCCCATCACTGGTTAACACTTGTTGCCCAGATTCTACCTTAACTCTACCCGGGTACCCTTTACAGGCTATCTCTATGTGTTTCCTAAGAGATGAAGTACCATTATCATAAGGATTGCATGCCAAATGCGTCGGACAATACTTACATTGAGCTCATTTGGTATTGCCAACCACCTTCTCAACTCCATCAACAGTCTCGATTAATGGATGATCTACCTTTCTGAAATGATCCCAAACATCTGACCTCTGCTGGCCTTTCTTTCCTCCTTTTCTTTTCATAGCAGCAGTGCTTCGAGCATTGCCAGGTTTTGGGGCAGCTTCCGGGTTGTTGCTTGCGACAACCATTTCATTGCAAGCAGAGGATGGCTTAGACTGCTCGGAATCAGATCGGCTAGACCCAGATTGTTCGACTTCGACACCAGGAGCTTGGACTGTTTGGGGCATGGTGTTTCGATTGGGAATGAAAATCGACTAATCAAGTTTGGCTATTTGGTAATGAAAATAGACTAATCGTGTTTCGAAGTGCTATTCCGATTCAATCTGACTGAATTTTGGGGCTGATACAGTGATATGTTTAGGTTTCGAACTTTCTATCGAATTGGGGAAGAACTCAAGAACACATGAGAGGAGACTCATGAGAGGATTTCATCGGGTTTGGTCAACTGGCTAATATGTTTAGGCCTTAGGGTATAAGTGGAGACACGTCTGTAATACCTCAGTTCTGAGGGGTGAAGAACAGATGAAACCGAGACCGAACTGATCTCCTCTTCCTCGGTTCGGTTTTAAAACGGCACCGACAATTTCCGTTCAAGAACCGCACCGAACCGACCATTTCGGGTTGGTTCCTCGGTTTATCGGTCCAAAAATCCCACCCTTAGAAAATTTGGATAATATTTTTTGCAATAAACTACTAAACACATTTCCAAATTTCAAAAATACAATCTCCTTTTATAATTTTTTATTTTAAAAATCGTTTTAAAAAAATCATTTTCAAAAATGTTACCGAACAATGCTTCTAAGTTTTTTATAAGGAACAATTCTTAGGGGTGAATAAGCATATTCACACTCTTTTGTGATTAACGCATAATAATTTTATAATTTTATAATCCAATCATTTATGTTGTATAATATAATACAAAGATTAGCTTTGTAAAAAATAAATCAAATTGAAAACCTTTTAGTTATTTATTTTTATGAAATACATGGACGGTTTATCATAGTAGTAGTAAGTATTGTTAGAATCATCCATTTGTTTGATTCAATTAGATGATTAAACGATTTCCGATTCGATTGATTTTTTTACATAGATGATCTTTAAAGGATAATTTAAGATATAGACCGTTGGATTATAAATTTATTAAGTAAAAATATTTTACTCTTTGTCTCAATCATCTTTTTCTCGGCTCTATATGTTTGTAATTTAGATGCACTTGATCAGTACATTTTAGCTGTTTCTCTCACCCATGTTTCTTATCGATTCATAGACAAATTTGGTTTACAATTTGGAAGTTTTTGAATGAATGCTTATGCTATAACCAATGGAGTTTTTGCTTCTTGGAAAATAGAAGATTTGAGCTTGAAACTTCATTCAACATTGTGTTTGGTTAGTTGATTCTATTGAGGTCTTTGGTTGATTAACTTTGATGACTATATCTAGAAGAATTTTTATGATAGTCTGATTTCTAATTTGTTTGTCATGGGTTAATTGATATGTTTCTTTCAATTACATTATACAGGCCCAAAGAGATCATCAGCTTCAAGGAGAAGGATTGTAGCTCAAAATAATGACGTCATTCATATGCGAAGACCAGGCCAGTACAAACCTTGTTTGCAGAAGAAGAGTTGAATCTACTCCAGACTATAGACGAATTCAACCAAGGTGAAGATGTCATCAAAGTCTTGTGCGGTTGCACCGACCCAAAATATGGTGACACTGTTGGAACGCTTATGATTTCCTCAACTGGGCAGTTCATAATCACTTGTGAATGCCCTCTTGAGCATGCAAAAGAGGACAAAGAGAAAAGTACATGCTTTCTTCGTCATCTCTTTCCTTGCTTCTGTACTTCTACTACTTGCTCTTGTTATGTCAACTTAACGCTTCTATATTTTTAATGCAGATATTATCGAGTCTACTGATCCGATAAGAGCAAGTCCACCTGTTGAGGTTGGCCAGTCAATACTATTCACTGCTTTTTGCCTTTCATTTCCACAATTTAGGTTGGCTGGTCAGATACTATTCACAAAAAATTACTCTAGTTGGGTCAATTTCTTAACCTGCCAACTGATATTTTGTGACCTTTTGTGAACAGTATTAACCAGTCAACCTAGATGATGGAAATGAAAGGCAAAAAGTAATGAACAGTATTGGCTTGCCAAGGGTAGACTTGAGTGCCATGCAAGGAGTGGAGTGAGGAGATGGAAGGGCAACATATGGGTTAAAAAGGAAGACAAAAACAGTCTCTCTTCAGAAATAAGGCATGTTGAGATATTACAAGCATGCTGCGAATGAAAGCCACTGGGACCATCGCAAATCAAATTTCGTCCATCGGGATGAATTCCTTCACTGTAGTGAGTGTCAGAAAGAGCGACGGTTTCATCTGCGCACAATGGATGAGTGCAGAGCTTTCCACAACACCTCGACAAACATAAATTGGAGATGTGCTGACCACTATGACAAGTGAGTTGCCTCTCTTATTGACATTTCATCTTCGATCTCTCATATATATGTGTGCGCGCGCGCGCGCGCGCACTACTAGTACAAAAAATAGATGGTTTTTTTGTATGCTTTAACCAAAATAAAGAGTGTGCCGGTAGAAAAAGCTATAAGAGCAGCCCTCGTACCCCAGCATGCAAGAGATGCACCTCGTGTGTGTTTGGGTTGCAGCATGTGCCACTTCAAGAACTGTGATTGTCGAACTTGTGTCGACTACATTCAGAATGTGGAACGCTAAAGCCCCAAATGTTTCCCTTGCCCCTTAATTTTGCTTCAAACTGTGAACTTAAGGCTCTGAGTGTTATGACTTGTATTGTGCTATCTTGCATAACAAGGTTGCATTTTATTCTAATATTTCTTTGTCACGAACATATTTCTTTTGATGAAAGAAATTAAAATATTCAAAACTACGAAGATAGCCCCTTCGAAGTTGATCCCAGTGGAAGATGCAGCTCGGTTTTTTTTATGTTAATTTCAGACCTCCCTTCAATCCAAAGTCAATCATTCAGATATTTTATGAAGACCGGTCAACTATTAATGTATTCAAATTCTTGTATCTTGGTCTCCTCCTCTTTTTTCCTCGACGAAAACGGTGAAAAGAGTTGTTCCGCATAGGAATTGGGCTTCGGCCCAATAACTTTCAACTATAAACGCCTTCGATTAGTGTTCCGACTCCAAATGGTTCTTTCTCAGTTTCTCTCGTCTTCTCCAACCAAAGCCAGTTCAATCTCTCAATTTCTCCATCAACATGCTCAACACCCTTTTTCCTCTTTGCGCTCCTATCTTCTTCTTCTTCTCTCTCTGGGAAATGGGCTCGCTGCAGGCCCAACTTTCTCCTCTTCTGTGCATGGAAACTCACACATTACCGGAGGTACAATTTCCACTTTTTCTCACAATTTTGTTAACCATTTTTAGCTTTCCATTGTAACAGTTACATAATCCCTCTTAGTCTAAGCATTGCATGAATTGGTTTCTCAACCTCTGTAGAATTCTTTACTAGTTGTAATGTTTGAATGTTAGTTTTGTATTGCTAATGATGATCATGTGAATAAGGACACACAATTTAGGAATTTTTGTGAATTTTGATATTTAATGAAAATTATTAGTTCATATGAATACAATTGGCGATGACCATTATACAAGTTGGGTTTTGTGTTTTCTAAGTTTTGATGGTCAAAATGAATTGTACACTTTTGAAGGAATCTCAGTTTCGTGGTTGAATTAAAATTGTGAATATATGAATTCTTCTTTAAAAGATATCTAAGGAATGGAAGAATTTAATGCAATGTAAGTGAAATGGATGTGTTAGTATTGCCGTATTGGTGTTTTCAAATATTTCAGTCTTTTATTATGGCTACTGAAACTCACAATAGTAGGCAATGGCACTCATCTGTGAATCTTGAATATGAAGAGTAAGGAAAAACTGACATCTATGGGATAAACAATAGGTGATTTATGAAACTATATTGAAGGGGATTAGATGGCCACAAATGCTGCTTGAAATCCCATTTATAAGACTGCACACTGCTATACACAACATTTTTCGTCCAGGTCTTATCTCAGCCTTGGGGCATTGCTGAAATTATTTTAATTATATATACTTTAGGCAGTAGAATTAACTTGCATTGGACTATGTTAGAGTTCAATGAATTGCACGTTTATTTCGGCATCCCCATATAGTATTCATCATATTTAGTATGTTATTAAATATATTACTAAATTTACTTGGTAAAGTTACAACCAGGTGCAGAAAAAATCCTTAAAAGTTGTCTCATTGCGAGAGCGTGATAAATGTCTAACAAGGTAGCCACTTGTTCCAGTGCATGGAACGTCACTTGCCAGGTTGCAAAATTGTGCAGGTTGATGAGCTTTATAAGTTTTCTTTTCGAGATTCTTTCTCACCCATTCGAGAAGAATTTCCAGTCTCATTCTGAACGCTGACCTCTAGGGTTGAGCATCGGTGAGTTTGCTATTTTGTTCTTTTTGTTAAATAATGTTTTCAATTGATAATCGTTTCATGATTTACCAGTTTTTATTGCTTGATGCACTAAACAAAACCATTAGCCAAATGAAGCTTGTATCTTGAAAGAGGGAAAAATGAGTACGGATCTCATCATCTAAGATTGCAAAATTGTCTTTGACAAAATAGACTTCCTTACATGGTTGTTAGAGTGCATAGTCTTGATCAATTTTCAGACCTTGACCTTGGTAAAACTTGTTGCTCACTCCCATTTCATGTGAGGGTTGCAATTTTGCAAGCTATATACATCCTTGGTCCAATACGGATCTAGAAATTTTTTGGCTGTTGCCTTTTCTTGATGGTTATCCTGGTCAATTTGATAGGATTTAATAATGTTGGTTTATCAGGTTCAAATGAGACATGGAGTGCTTCATCCAAGATATAATCCTACTGGTTTGTAAATACTAAATGCGGATATTTCTTTTTAAAGACAAACTCACTGAAGTTCATTATCATGTCCTGTTAATCATTTGGACAGGGAGCTATATTTATATTTACTAACAAAATCTTGAGATGACCTGTGACATCTCCATGTGTAAACTGTTCATCTCCCAGTTGAGAGTTTGCAAATTTTTTCTTTCAAAATAAAAATTTTGAAAATATAAGGATTAAGCAGAATCAAATCTACATTCCTTTTTGTTTCTATGCTTTTGAGTGCAGTTATTGATATTTGTTACTTAATCATAAATCTGAACCAAAATTTTTTTGACCTTTCATAATGCAGTCAGATTTCATTTTCACTGTCCAAGTGGCAGAGTGTGAATTTCTCTTGAAGCAAAACCATTAAGAGAAGATGGAAATGGTGAATTTTGTTGGTAATTGTATCCAAAGGAAGAATGTTGAGTGGTTGGATCTGGAATCTTTCGAAGGTGTGGTTGATAATGTACTTTCATCGCTTCCTGTCAAGTGCCTTCTAAATGTTAAGGCTGTTTCTAAATTCTTGCGTGATTTGATTCGTAGTCAAGCTTTCATTAGATTGCATTTAAGTCGGTCAAGAGAAAATGCCTTGTATATATTTTTCCCTTTTATGCCAATTAACAGAAACATATACATCATTGATGCTGATGCGGTAGTCACTGAAACAGTCACTCTTCCTACTGATGAGAATCTATCAACTCTTAGTATGGTTTGTTCCTATAATGGTTTGATTTGTCTCACCAATTTTCCCGTGACTCTTTACTCATATAGTTCTCAAGGAGTGGCAGTGGCAGACTTGGAAATCCTGATCTGCAATCCCGCCACTCATGAAGTTGGTTTACTTCCAAAATGTAGCCCATCGGAAGAGGACCTAGGCATTGGTGTTGCCTTTGGCCCAGAGATCAGTGAGTATAAAGTATTTCGGTTTTTCCGTTCCAAATCCAATTCTGAAATAGTCCTCCCTGACTCAGAGGTTGTGCCATATTGGTTTTTGCTTCCCACATCCAGACCTGAAACAGTCCTCCCTCCAGAGTGTGAGATATATTCATCCAGAACTGGAACCTGGAGTTGCATAGGTCCTGTTCAGCATCGTCCTATGGGTGCACATCACGTATTTGTTAACGGAAAAGTTTATTGGTTTATTCCCTCAGAAGAAAATTATGATATCCCTGGATCCATTCTATCAGTTGATATGGAGGAACATTTTGAAGTTGTCGGGCTTCCAGATACACTCACAGAACTCTCCTTCTTAATTGATTTTGAAGGCTGCTTATCAGTAGTCGCGGTTTTTGATAAAGATGAGCCTGTGGTTATTTGGATTTTAAAGAATGAAAATGAATATGTTTGGGAGAAGAAATGCAGTGCTGGTATTCCCTACAAAGGAATGATGGAGGAACTTCACTCTGTAGCTGCTAGAGAAAGTGACATTTTTTTCATAACTGCACACGATTATATTATCTTAGACACAGATGACAGTTCCTGGGAACTTGTTGAGTTTGAAGAGTTTGAACCTAATGCTCACGCTGTTTTTCCATACACAGAAAGCCTCCTCCCTTGTAAGTATGATAATCACATTAGATTTCTCTTTTTCCTAACAGTTTAATTGAATATTATATCTTGTGTTTTAAATGAGTAGAAAATCCTATAGTAATCTGAAACAAGTAGGCAATCTTGACTTATAATGCAACCATTCTGATATTCTGGGTATGGAATTAACCGAGCAGTTCCTAGGTTATATTTAAGTGTTATGAACTCAAGCATCTTCTGACTTGTCCTTGAACTTCTTAAACAGGTAGTGGACGGTTTGTAGGGGAGGTGAACAATCAAAGAGCAGCGTGATTCTGGTTTTGGTTCTGATTGTTCTGTCTTCTCTTCCAGATTGATGTCCCTTGGATGTTGAAGCTTGAATTTGCTTTTATCTTGCGAGTTAAAAGTCCAGAAGCCTGTATTTGGATTTTTGCAGAAGGGGCCACCACCTTTCCTCTGGAGAAATTGGGGATTACTACCATGACATCCTAGAACTTGATTAGTCTGAATATTTATGAAACATCGTAAGTCATTAGATTTTTCTTTTTTGAAATGCCCGGGAATATCCATCTTCTTCATTTCTGTATCCGTATAGTTTTACAGCTTGAAGTAGGATTTAATCAGAGCAACAACTGCTACTTTTTCCCAATAGTATGTTTGAAATGAGAGTTTTTTCTGAGTTGTATTAAAAGTCATATTGTTCGTCTTATTGATGAGTTGTGGAAAAACTGTTGGCATAAGATGCTATGCTGCAAACTCTTGAATCATTTCATCAACAAACTCAATTCCATCAGGTATTTGTATTGGTTGCTTTTCATCTTACGCTTTATGTTGGACAAGATGATTTAATATTGGCTAGATTGCCTGATGGCTCTCCTACATCTTTCAGCTCATTCCTCCTTTCATCTTTGGATGAAAGAGACCCTCGTACAGCATCTTTGCTGCAAAGTGCTAACAGCAGCAGCTTGATTTTCAGTTGGCTGACAATGGCATGGCTCCTTATAACTGCAATATCAGGTGAAATGTTATGCGTATGATAAGTCATGTGACTGTGACACACAAATTTCTGTACCATTAGGCTTACGTTGGATTTGACAAGCATCTTTACTTTGGATTTGACAAGCATCATTATTTTGGTTTGGACAAAGTGGTAAAGATAGGGGTTGGTTTAATTGACAGGATAGTAACACTTGTGTTTAACACGAATGTAGTGGGTTGATCATTACGTTACACGACTGTCCTATTTCATTTAATATTTTACCACTTGAGAACTCATGATACAAAGACAACTCATGTGGTAACTATGAAAAAGTCATTGTTAAGGTAAGTAAGGTTGTCATTAGAGTAAAATAGGTTTGTCTGAGTCCTAAAAGTAGTAATTGTTGGTATAGCATATGTTAACATATACAGAACTTTCCATTGAGTTGATAGTGTTGAGTCATTTGACCAGCGGTCCAGCAGAAAATGACTCATTTGACAGATTCAATAAAAACAGTGGAGACTCATTTCCAGCTACGCCTACATGTCCTAAAAGAGAGATCTTATAGGTGACAACATTCAATGGTCCTACCTTGGAGAATTACACGAGAGAAAAACAATGAAGAAGATGAGATCAATCTATTTTTTAATTTTATGCTCTTTGGACTGCTGAAGCTGAACTATCAGCATAACCAAGTGACTATATTTAGGGGTTGCTTTTACAAAGAGCTTATAATAATAGGGATTTTTTTTCTGAACTGAACATGTTGAACTGGACTTGGCTTTAGGGGTTGCTTTTACAAAGAGCTTTCACCTTATAATAATACGGATGTTTCTCTGAATTGAACACGTTGAATGGAGTTTGGCTTTCTGTTTTGGAATTAGTGGAAAATTGCAGGCTTAGGTATCTAATGGTTGGAAAAGAAAACAGGTACATGGTTCTTAACGGAGAATGAGACTCCCCAGATACAAATTTGGCAGAAAATTACAACTAATGAGAACAAAAAGCCTCTAAATCCTCTCAAATCACTTCGTTTTCGAATATTGTAGTTCCTTACGTTACTTATGATGCAAATATGGGGATTGCATCTTGTTCTCTAAGCTAATACCTGTCTTGCAGGGTTGCCTATCTGTAAAGATTTTGTGTCCACTACTAGTGGCAAATACGTCTTTCCTCTTCATTTCCGTCGTACTTGGTTATCTAATTACATGATCCAAAAAATCGACAAAACATTGTTTCTATGAAATGGTGAAATGATTAATGGCTAGCAAGGGCTATACATAAATTCTAGTAATGAAACAACTGGGGAATAATTCTGATCAAGAAGTAGAAAAGCATGGGGACAAATTTAACAGTAACTAAGTGAATTATTGCTTAATTATTAGTTGGAATTAGGGTAACAAACATGCATTGCTTGCCAAGGTACAAGATGGGGGTGCCGGCTTTAATAATCCATTATAACATAATGGCAATGGCATCAGCAGAACGAATATAAAACACAATATAAGATAAAAAGCTGCCGATATTCTTCCAAACTAGAAATAGTAAACTACACATCAAATATGCAATATCAATCTTAGTTCTGTCTTGTTAAATAGGTGATGAAGTACATACTTTTATAAAACTTAAAGCCCTGAAACCAAGTTGTTAATCAACCCGTCCTCCTCGGAGAAATGGGGCTCAAAAACAGCATGTTTCGCTATGCAGACGGCACAGACAAGTTGCTGATGTTTTTGGGACTCTAGGAAGCATTGGTGATGGGTTGCAGAACCCTCTCATGATGTTCATTCTTAGTGAGGTGATCAACTCATATGGAAGTTCCAGTGGCGCTTTGACTAATGTTGATGTAGACAAGGTAAGGACTGCAAACTCTATTGATAACATAGCATTGCTTTAGTACAAAGCATTTTAGTACCATATCAATTTGTGACAGATTTTGCCAACTCTTCTTTTCATTTTTGCAGTTTGCACTCAGGCTATTCTATGTTGCTATTGGAGTTGGACTTGCTGCATTTGTTGGTATACAACTTATATCCAATCATCTATCTTGTATAGTTTGGAGCTGAATGAATGATTAATTGATTAGAACTTGAACTGATATTGTTTTTGTGACAACTGCTTCTGCAGAAGGGTTATGTTGGACAAGAACCGCAGAGAGGCAGACTTCAAGAATGAGAATGAAGTATCTTAATTCTGTTCTCAAACAAGAAGTTTCCTTCTTTGACACCCAAACTGCTGGTTCTTCAACAACCTTCCAAGTTATTTCAATCATCTCCTCCGATGCCAATGCAGTGCAAGTTGCTTTATGTGAGAAGGTTAGATTTCTTAGTCAGGACAACTAAAATTAAAAGCATGCTGATGAGATGAACATGATAGAAGTCCAAAGATGTTCTGATTTGATCACAAAAACTTAATATTAATGTTCCCTTGTTAAACAATGTTGCATGTTATGTTGTCAAACTAATTGTCAATAATTGATCGCATATTCTTATTTGAATGTGCAGATTGGATTGTTAGTCTGATATTAATATCATACCATGTTTTTCTTTTCTCTTTTTCTTCTTCTACGCCATAACATACCATGGATCTGGCAAGGCATTTATATAGAGGCCAGAGTTTAGTTCTCAGGACTTGATCAAAGATTGTATAGGATAAAAGTCCTAGCATGTTTATTAGATATGTCTGTAAGAGGATTAGGCACTCTAATTTGAAAGGAAATAAATACATGCCCATCTGGTGGGAAAATGACAAACTGATTTGTAACTTATGCAGCAACCTGCACTTAAATCAAGCATTGAATCTAGCATACAGAATTTTAGCATCAAATAATTATGAGTCGAAATATGAATCACAGAACCTATATTAGCCCTGTTTTTCATCTATATGTATTTAAGTTTTAGACTAAATGAGATATTTTTTTTCCTGGATGTAGATACCTGACTGCATAGCATACATGTCAACTTTCTTCTTCTGCCATATATTTGCCTTCACACTTTCATGGAGGTTGGCCTTGGCTGCGATGCCACTTTCAATCTCGTTCATAGCTCCTGGGCTTTTCTTTGGAAGTATCTTGATGGGCCTTGTAATGAAGGGGATTGGGGCTTATGGAGTTGCCGGAGGGATTGCTGAACAAGCAATTTCTTCGGTAAGAACTGTATATTCATATGTTGGGGAGAACCAAACACTAAAGAGGTTCAGCATTGCACTTCAGACTGTTACAAAAATTGGAATCAAGGTGGGTCTTGTGAAAGGAATCCTGATGGGAAGCATGGGAATCATTTACGTCGGTTGGGGTTTTCAGGCATGGGTTGGGACTTATTTGGTTACTCAAAAAGGAGAAGATGGAGGGCATGTCTTCGTAGCCGGTTTCAATGTCCTCATGGGAGGCCTGTGAGTTGCTTCCGAAACACTGATCCTTGTTTACTGTTTCTTTACTTGCCTTCAGACTTGGACTCATAATTTAGCTTTGCAATTGCAGGAGTATTTTAAGTGCACTTCCAAATTTAACTGCCATCACAGAGGCATTAGCTGCTACAACACGAATTCTTGAAATGATTGACCGTGTTCCTAGTATTGAAACTGAAGACAGAAAGGGGAAGGCTTTGTCACATGTGAGAGGAGAAATAGAGTTCCAAGACATATACTTCAGTTACCCATCAAGACCTGACAGCCAAGTTTTACAAGGCTTGAATCTTAAGATTCCGGCTGGTAAGAGTGTAGGTCTAGTTGGGGGAAGTGGCTCTGGCAAGTCGACAATCATTTCATTGATCGAAAGATTTTATGACCCGGTTGAAGGAGAAATACTCTTGGATGGGCATGCAATCAGAAGACTTCAACCGAAATGGTTGAGATCCAAAATGGGTTTAGTTAATCAGGAACCTGTTCTGTTTGCAACTTCCATAAGAGAGAACATACTTTTTGGAAAGGAAGGAGCTTCAATGGATGAAATAATAAATGCAGCTAAAGCTGCAAACGCACATGACTTCATTGTCAAGTTACCTGATGGATATGAAACTCAAGTATGTTTATCATTCAGTGTTAAAATTTTGGTTTTCTTCAACTCAAATATGTTTATGTAATGTTTAGTCCTAATATGACTTCTGTGGTTTTCCCCTGCAGGCTGGTCAATTTGGATTCCAACTGTCTGGTGGGCAAAAGCAGCGAATAGCCATAGCGAGAGCTCTACTCAGGGATCCGAAAATCTTACTTCTGGATGAAGCAACTAGTGCATTGGATGCACAGTCTGAAAGGGTAGTTCAGGAGGCAATTGATCAAGCATCAAAAGGGAGGACAACAATCATTATTGCCCATCGGCTATCAACAATCCGAACAGCAAACTTGATTGTGGTTCTTCAAGCTGGGAAAGTAATTGAATCAGGCTCACACAATGAGTTAATGAGAAAGAATGGGGAGAAGGGAGGTGAATACTTCAAGATGGTCCAGTTGCAGCAGATGGCAACCCAAAATGAAGCTCCGGAAGATAGTCAAGTATATGATAAACCTTGGCGTAGGAGGAGTGTTGCACCAAGCCCCATTAGTGCCCGATCAAGTACTCACAACACTCCAATATACTCCTTCAGTGGTACTGGAATGTCCATCTCTATGGGTACCCCCGTGTCCATGGGGACACCCAGGTCTACCATGGGCACACCCTATTCGTTCTCTGTCCAATACGATCCTGATGATGGGAGTTATGATGAAGACTTAAAGAACTCAACTTATCCTCCTCCTTCTCAATGGCGCCTGCTGAAGATGAATGCACCAGAGTGGGGACAAGCATTACTTGGATGCTTGGGTGCAATAGGTTCTGGGGCAGTACAACCTATTAATGCCTACTGTGTAGGCTCACTTATATCAGTCTACTTCCTCCAGGATAAATCAGAAATCAAGTCCCAATCAAGAGTCTTGACCTTTGTTTTCATAGGCATTGGTGTTTTCAACTTCTTCACCAATCTCATCCAACACTATAACTTTGCAATTATGGGAGAAAAGTTGACCACGAGGGTAAGAGAGCAACTGCTTGAAAAGCTTATGACGTTTGAAATTGGGTGGTTTGATGAAGATGAGAACACAAGTGCAGCTATCTGTGCAAGGCTAGCCACTGAAGTAAACATGGTTCGATCTCTTGTTGGTGACAGAATGTCATTGCTGGTCCAAGCAGTTTTCGGGGCTACCTTTGCTTACACAGTAGGACTTGTGCTGACATGGAGACTATCCCTTGTGATGATAGCAGTGCAGCCACTAGTCATTGGGAGCTTTTATGCAAGGAGTATCTTGATGAAGAGTATGGGTGAGAAGGCGAGAAAAGCTCAAAAAGAAGGAAGCCAATTGGCAAGTGAAGCCGTTATTAACCACAGAACTATAACAGCCTTCTCTTCACAGAAAAAGATTCTGGGGCTGTTTGGTGCAACCTTGGCTGGTCCTAAGAAGGAGAGTATCAAGCAATCCTATGTTTCTGGTGCTGGCTTATTTAGCTCCCAATTCTTTAACACGGCGGCTACAGCTTTAGCCTACTGGTATGGTGGGAGGCTACTGGTGCTAGAGTTGATAACCCCAAAGCATCTTTTCAGGCCTTCTTGATATTGCTGTTCACTGCTTATATTATTGCAGAAGCTGGAAGCATGACTTCTGATATATCTAAAGGGGCCAGTGCCATTCAAGCGGTTTTTGCAATTTTAGATAGGAAAACTGAGATTGATCCGGACAACAAATGGGGACTGGAGATAAAGAGGAGGATGAAGGGGCGTGTCGAGCTCAAAAATGTTTTCTTTGCATATCCAACAAGACCTCAGCAGATGATTCTTAAGGGACTGAGCCTCAGAATTGATGCAGGCAAAACTGTGGCACTAGTTGGGCAGAGTGGTTCAGGAAAATCCACCATTATTGGGCTGATTGAGAGGTTTTATGATCCAATGAAGGGATCAGTATTTATAGATGAGCAGGATATTAAGAACTACAACTTGAGACTGCTGAGGGCACATGTAGCCTTGGTTAGTCAGGAGCCTACTTTGTTTGCTGGAACTATCCGTGAAAATATCGCCTATGGTAAAGAGAATTCAAAGGAATCTGATATAAAGAGGGCTGCAGTTCTGGCCAATGCTCATGAATTTATAAGGTATGACATTATAGCTTACATAATGTAGAGCATTGCTATGTTAGCTTCATATCAAGTATACTAATAATTGGTTTCACTTTTCTGTTCCTAAATTTTCAGTGGGATGAATGATGGTTATAACACATACTGTGGAGAGAGAGGAGTTCAGCTATCAGGAGGCCAGAAACAAAGGATTGCACTAGCTCGGGCGATTCTGAAGAATCCATCAATCCTCCTCCTGGACGAGGCCACAAGTGCACTTGACAGCGTGTCAGAAAACGCAGTTCAAGAAGCACTAGAGAAGATGATGGTTAAGAGAACATGTATAGTCATTGCTCACCGGCTATCCACAATACAGAAGGCAAACTCCATTGCTGTGATCAAGAATGGAAAGGTTGCGGAACAAGGTTCACATAACGAACTGATTTCATTAGGGCGCAGCGGAGCATACTACTCGGTGATAAAGCTACAAACTGGTAGCTCACCTCCAAGGTAGAAATGGTGACCAGATATTAAGGAAATGTTGCATAAAATATGGACTGTAGTCTTTGAATTGGTTAGCTGAGGTTTTGTCAATATGAAAAGGAATTTGTATTTAGGTGCATTTTTCATTGCAGGTGAAAATCATTTAGGTTTGCTGATACACAAATATTGTAATCACCTTGATTGAGCATGCTAGTATGTCACAAAGTTTTCCTACCATGCCTTGCATAACTCAATAATAGTGCATCTTTGGGTTTCTCTTAACTGCATTAATCCATCAATACATTAACTCTCGCTAGTTAGGCTAAAATACAAAGATAGACGACCTTGTACATCGATATAAAACTTCATACACGTAGAATACTAATCTATCACGGTACGAACTTGGTCTACCAAAGTATATATAGAATAAATTAATTTAGTAATACACAAAGGAAATGCATTTAAGAGGCACAACATGGTCCTAAACCTGGGCAGAGGACAGTCTTCTATTCCTGGCTATTGTCCCTGGCTATTTTTATTTTAGCTAGGCTGGAAATCTGAAGAATCCAATGAATGGCCAGTTCCCTTCACCCAATTAAAAACACAAATGAGTGGTCCAGTGGCTCCACACTAGGCCTTTACAGCGTATGTGATTCCCAGAACATCGTCAATTGACAGCCAAATGAAGAAGAAACATGTGGGATCCACTATACCTCTGGGCAATTACCAAGAAAAATGGTAGGAATTTTCTGAAGTTATAATGTGAATATGACTTTTGGCTAAGGGTGTGCAGAAACCGGTTCAAACCTACCAAAACTAACGGAAATTCAACCGGAAGTTTTGGTTTGGTACTCGCTTTTATGTTAAAAATTTATCTGATTTAATACTCTGAATCAAACCGATTTAGAATTGCTTTGGACGGATTCACGAGTAGCTCAAATTGAAGCTAATCAAACAAAAATAATATATGTTTTCTAAAAAAATATATATATATATACAGATACTATCTAGAGCGGAGCTCCGCTTTGAAAATTAACGTGTGAAGTTTGAGTTTTTGGTCACTTTTCGGTTGCATAGCCACATCTCGACCGTTCAGTTTTTAGGTACTAGTATATAGATCGTCTCTACAAATTTTCAGCTAAAATGATGATCGTTAAGGCATTGATAATTGCCTTAAAGCTAGTACGGTTCATGTTGACAGATTCAGTCCGTCCATTAGTTTAAGCGAGTTAGATACCTTAACGATCATCAATTTGGCTGAAAATTTGCAGAGATGATCTATACACTAGTACCTAAAAATTGAACGGTCGAGATGTGGATATGCGACCGAAAAGTGGCCCAAAACTCGAACTTTACACGTGAATTTTAAAGCGGAGCTCCGCTCTGGATTGGATCTGTATATATATATATATATTTTGTTATAATTGCATTTATTTATTTTTGAAGTAACGGTAATTCCATTGACAATAGCGCATGTCAAGAATGCCATTACATACCCACCCGCTGACACATAACAATGACCAAAACAAAAATTTGTGGAGAAACACAGGGGTACATAAATAGACTAACTAACTATATTTGAACTTAAAAAAATTGCTATAATTGCTTTTATTTGAGAATATTTAAGAACTACATAAAGAAACTTTTTAAGAAACTAATGATTTGAAACTTAAGGACTACAAAGAAAGTTAGCGATTTGAAAAGAAATAATTAATATAAATTAAGAAACTTTTTGAGATACTATACCGTGATCCGCATTCATTTTTAATAAATTCATTTGTGTTCATAGTTAAAAATTATGTGATATTGATCCATTTCAGTATAAAATAGTGGAAATAATATAGATCGAAACTGATTACTACTACCTCGAATTCGGTGGGGCTTGTTTTGGTTCAAGTCTAGTTTTCTTGGTGATGGGCTCGCTAAGGGTTAAAACCAAACATTACAGTGACCTATTAAGCTCTAAACCAAACATCAAAACGATCAGCTACCCAAAATTCACACACATGAATGTGGGTTTTCTAATTTACAATACAATTAATCTTTAAAGCATGGAAAACTGATGCAATAATACAAAAATAAAATATAAAAAATACAAGCCAAATACTTCGCCACCAAAAATTGAAAATCGCATTTCAAAAATCTGCTATTTTTACCTAGAAAATCTTCTGCCTACAAGCAATTAGCAACAGTGTCTTCCTAAACTAAAAGCAGCTGAGAGATACTTCTTGGGAAAAAAAAAAATTCAAGTCGAATATTATAAAAAAGAAAAATCACCAAGGATTGAGCAAAATGAAGACCAAGAAATTGAGCAAAACCCAGAGCTGCCCAGAATAAGAAGCAAGCTGATGATCTGCAGCAGAAAGCTTAACATCCTTCTTGTTGACTTTGGTCCCCGAAGCGTTGACCTCCACATCCGCCCCAACCTTCAACTTATGCCTCTTGGTCCTCCAAAATATGATCTTGAACCTCACCTTAGTCTCCAAATCCACCCGGAAATAAGTCGACCCGTTGGGATAAACCGATCCAGAAACGGCCGTCCAGTTGAGCTTATCGGACCCCAAATCCACCTTCTTGAGGGCCCTCTTCTTGTGGCCCTGGTAGAACTTGGGTATGCTTGCGTTTCCTACTGGCTTGCTGGTGTTGGGGAGGCTGAAGTTGAGGTTGACGTTATCGTAGTAAATGCCCTTATCTTTGTTGCCGTTTTTTAACGAGAGGGAAACGTAGAGGGTTCTGTTTCCGGTGTCGTTTAGGGTTTTGTTGAGGGCAGGGAGGTAGAAGTACTGGATGGAGCAGCTGGGTTTGGAGGTGCGTAGGCTGAGCCACATGAAGAGCGCGGTGAGGCCGACGGTGAAGATGAAGCTGAAGCAGCACTGGCAGCAGCCGCCGCCGCTGGATCCCATGTTTGGTTTAGATCGATGGAGTTTCAGAGAGAATGATGATGAAGAAGAAGAGGAAGATAAGAGTAGTATAGAGAGAGTGAAAGGGATATAGCAGGGAATTGCCGGGAAATTGTGATTAGATGAATATAATTATTGGTGAGTGAGGTTGGTGTTGGCTTTAATAAAGAAAAGTCTCCTGACTCTCTGGTACCGGGTTTTGTATTCTTGCGTGTAGCTTTTGCTTTAACTGGTTACGGGGAAATGTTACTTGGGGCGTGTTGCTGGTGGGTGTTTTCGCGCGTATTGACTTGACTCTGCATTCGTCAAGTCTTGATGGTAGAAAGTAGAAACTCTAACTTAACTTGGTGGAAGGAGGGTGAGTTTTACTGGGAAAATGACCTAAAGACTAAACTCAGTGATATTAATACAGCAGAAAAGTAAAGTCTCCTTCTGCAAAATGGAAATCTAAGATGTATAAACTATAAATTCACAGATAAGCTTCTTTTCTAATGTGAAACCCTCAAAACTATTCATCACTTATATGTGATAGTTTTTTCTATATTTCGAGGAAATGAACATATACTAAAGCCCCGGGTAATTATTCACACCTGTTTATAAGAGATGAAAATACAATTTCGCCCTTTATTTTTTCCACAATTTCAGGTTGTCATTGGTGTACAAATGAGAAGGTCGATGCTTGGCATCTGTGTGTATAGGCAATAGAAGACGCCACAGTGCTGGAATAGAAATGAGAAAAAGAGGGATTGGTCTGAGTTGGGTGTGGGGGAGAGTAACTGTCGGAGGTTTGGAAATCTCCTTTTGCTATTGTTTTATTAGGTTTTTTATTTTCGTTAGTTTTGAACCGATATGAGTTTTCATCTTTTAGGGGTTTTGTCTGTGCTGAGTCTAAGACCTCGATGATCGATTGGACCGGTTTCAAATATCATTTGAAAGCCTTCTTTACTATTCATTTTGGGAAGTTTTCAAACTTTTGATTTTGTGAAATTGAGCTCATTTGATCAAATCGATTGAGCTGGCACCCATTTGATCAAATCGGAGGATCCGTTTGAACAATCAGAGATATGTGAGAGATTAAGCTTCAGGTAAGCTTCTTATTTGGTCGAATGGTTTGACATTTTGGTTTTGAATTTTGGGTGCGATTGATTGGGTTTTGAATTTCGGTGCATGCAACTTTTTTTTTTGAATAAAGGGCTGGTGCGGCTGCCCTCAAACCTTGATTAATGAAACTGTCGGTGCATGCAACTTTAGGTGGTAGAAAATTGAAATGGAGAGGAAATAGCTTTAGTTGGATAGATAGTTTAAAATTATGTTCTTACTTAAGTTTAAGTACACCTAGCTCCCTTGGTTTTTATACTTTGTAGCTTCCAGAGTTCAAAGACACACAAATTGCACCAAAGTGATTAGGCTTAGTCCAGATGACTTAGAATTAAAGGATGGTTATGTTTCTCAGTTGAATTGCAGTAAGTTGTTTTTCCATTTGTCTATGCAGGTTTCCAATTTAAATCCTATCTCAATTAATCCAAACACAAAATCACAAAAACAATTAATAAAAAAATATATGGTTTTTGGATTTTTGAATAAACAAATAATGTGAATATTAAAGAAAGAAACAAACAGCAAAATTTATAAATTTCAAAAGCAAAACTGATGGACAAAGGGTATTAGAATCAACTACTAACAATCATTTTTATGTTTTGATGTAATTAACAAATTCGTTTGTTTTTTTTTTTTTATGACAATTCTCGTATCTAAGTCCAGGTACGACATTTAGACCATAGTTTTCCTTAAGTGTATGATTCTCTCCAGGTATAGCAAAAGTCGTATATCCCAGCATGCAGTCTATCTAGGTACGGCATAAATTTAACGCACATGACTCATTACGTTCTAGAAAACAAGGGAATCATGCAAACCATTACTTCAGATACGACAATAATGTAATTCACACAAGAAGCTAATTTAAATTATATTGCAGGTACGCCTCAAATTCACCTTCTAATTACTAGATGCAAAGTGCTAAGGTGATCAATCAAAGAACTTAAACATAAAGCATCAATTCAAATAGTGACTAAGAATTCTTCATAAAGAAACTATAAATCCATCAATATAACATCAAGTTACATAAACAATCATACTAGGGCATCATTCTAACTTTGGAAAAAGTTTTAGCAACATATAACTAAATAAAACATAGGAAAAACATAAAAAGATGGAAAAGAAAAATAAGGGGAAGATGGATGAGTCGTCTCTGCTCCTTAGACATCTTCAATGTGCTCCCGAAACGTCCTCTCATGTGAAATTTGTGCTCCCTTACATACGGAAAATTCATACTCATCTTTGGCTTTAAGTTTCCTTGTAAGACTTAGGCTATATTTCTTTCTTCATTTGGAATGGGAAAAGCTTGAAATATCTCTAGTAAAAGTAGGAATAAGTTCATCATTGAATCTTCATCTGAATTAACTTCCTCGAAACATTAGGATTGACTATCTTGTGCCGCGGAACTTGAGTTCTCCACAAATGTTTGTAAAATGCCAAGTAGATTTTCTGTTTTGACCTATCTTCACTCAAACAATCATAACTTAGTCTAGAAGTATCAAAATCGAGATCCGTAAAATTATAAAGAAAATAGACATATGTAGCTTTCCAATGATATAAGGATCATTGTTTGATTTGATGTGGTAATTTCTCAGTAATTAGGTGAAGTTGGGTGCTTTGCACAGCCAGATTCTGAGACTTGGTATTGCACATTGCCTTTTGAATCCTAGTTAGCTCATTTTAGCTTCTTTTCTTCTTTCTATGGAACAAACCTACAAAAATACTTAAATAACATAAATAAATCATAAATAAAGATAACTAAATATAAATACCAAGATTAAGAGGCATAGAAATGTAGGAAAATATGAGCACATCAGTGTTTGGGACTATAATGTACCGTGCCTGAAAGTTTTAACATATGAATGATCAAGTGTGCATATGACGAGGAATAACATTATTCGATACATCTGATGTTTATAGAGCACAGGCTAATGAAGTTTTGATTGGAAAGGTGAAGTGTTTTCCCTCCCAAATAGTCTTGAATTTAAGGTGTGGTTCACATGGTTATGCATGCATCGTTTTCATATTCTTCAATAATTGACTAACCATTATTACCCCATGAGAGTTTATATGTTTAAGCAGGATTGATCATGTATTCTAATAAGGTGAGTTCCTGTTTGGTTGTCTTTGGAAAATATGAATAGCGTATTGTAGCTATTTGAAACACGATAAGTAAAGTCTCAAATACTTAAATATTCAAGAATCAAATTTGTTGATTAAAGCTCATGTTTGAAGCACCGAAATTGCAAAACCCTCTATGAAGTTAGTTGTAATCTATTTATGTTTTTTGTAATTGATTCCTTTAAGTAATTGTAAATAGAGAGATTGTTCATTCTAAATAGGTAGTTCCTGTTGTAGTAAATAGAAAAGATCTACTTTACATGCAGGTAACAATTTGTTGCAATTTTGTTGAACTGGTTGTTGGAAAGTAGAGCAAAATTAGCTTAGTATAGTTGTCAACACTAAGCTGTCAACATTTAACACATTCACTCTGAATCATCACATTGATTCTATGTTATTAGGCATTAATAGGGATAGAATAGTTTTCCTTTTTGTATCCTAGAATCAAGCTGTATTCTTGTATATATGTTATACTGATCAATAGAGCAAAATATCTCCTGCAGATCAGTCTTTGTTGTTTTACATGGTATCAGAGTAGGACTCACGATCCTGACTCTTCTCTAGCCTTCCCAGCAACAAATTCACAAAAACCACAATCACCATGGCTGGTGATAAAGTCCCATCACCACCAACCAATCCTAGCAAGTCCAATCATTCAACATCTGATATCTCAAATCCATTCTTCACTCACCATTCAGACCATCCTAGATTGGTCTTAGTCTCCAAACCGTTGAATGGAGACAACTACACAGGTTGGAAGAGGGCTATGACATTGGCTCTCAATTCTAAAAACAAGCTCGGCTTTGTGAATGGTTCAATCAAAGTTTCATCACCTGAAGCTAATCCAGAAGGATATGCAACTTGGTCAAGATGCAATGACATGGTCCATTCATGGATCGTTAACACAATCAGTTCTGAAATTGTTGACAGTATCATCTACTATCCTACAGCTCATGAGGTATGGGAAGATCTAAGTGAGCGTTTTTCACAAGGCAATGCACCTCGCATATTTGAAATTCAGCGAGACATTGCTTCAGTCAGGCAGGAACAACAATCAGTTTCAGCATACTACACGAAATTGAAAAGTTTATGGGATGAATTGGCAACCTATTCAGAAGCATCACAAGGAGCACAGGCAGATCAACAAAAGCTTATGCAGTTCTTGATGGGATTAAATGAGACTTACAGTGCAACCCGCGGTCAAATCCTCTTGATGAATCCTCTTCCAAGTGTCAGACAAGTATATGCTGCCGTTGCACAAGTAGAAAAGCAACGTTTCATTGCAGCAGCAGAGTCCAGTTCAAGCGCCGCTGCCATGGCAATTCGAAGTGGCGGCCGGCCGAACCAGATCAGCAGCAGAGGCGGTCGTGGTGACAGACCGAATTTTTAGACCGGTCGGGATGCAGAACTAGGCTTCACCCCGCGTTTTGGTTCAGGTCGAGGAAGGGGAAGGCCGCACTGTCCCTATTGTGGTGATCCAGGACATTGGGTCCAAACATGCTTTCACTTGGTTGGTTTTCCTCTAGGTCATCCCCAAGCAAAGCAAGGATCAAGAAATTTCCCCAAGAAGCACGCTGCTTCACCAGTCGCGCCCTCTCCTTCTGCTAACCAGGTTAGTGCGACAGGCATCGTAGAAGAGGAGAATGGATCAGCAATTACTTTTTCTGAGGCCCAATTCAAGCAGTTTTTAGCTGCTCTCCAACAAGCCCAAAAGCCCAATCCAAATACTGACTCAAGTTCCAAAGCAAATGCAGTAATGCAGCCAGGTTTGTCTAGAGTTGCTTCCCACAATTCGATTATTGATAGCGGGGTGACAGATCATATTACTTCGTGCTCTAAATTGTTGAATAAAAATAAAAAATATGCATTACCTCCTGTTTTGCTACGTAGTGGAGAAAAAGTGCATATTGAAGCCACAGGTTCTTTGCCTCTGAGTACCGCATATTATCTACATAATGTACTGTTTGTGCCAAAGTTTAAAGTAGATTTAATGTCGGTTAGCCGTTTGACAAGAGGTCTGAATTGTTCCGTGACATTCTATCCTTATTGGTGTGTTTTGCAGGATCTGGCTACGAAGAGGACGATTGGTTTGGGTAAAGAACGTGATGGGCTATACTATTTGATGGCACTAGCGACGGAACAAACCGCAACCTTGCCATTTCCTCTACCAATCTTTGGCATAATCGCTTGGGTCATGTTTCTTCTCCATGTTTAAGTCACATAGCAAAGCATTTTCTGCATTTTTCCATTCAGCCAATTACTAATTGCCATGTATGTCCCTTGGCTAAACAGAGTCGATTACCATTTAGTTTTAGTTCTATTTCTTCTACAAGACCATTTGAAATGATTCATTGTGATATTTGGGGTCGTTATCGACACCCTTCTCTTTCTGGTGCCATTTATTTTCTTACTATTATGGATGATTTCACCCGGTTTACTTGGGTTTTCTTAATGAGGCACAAAGATGAAACACAACCACCTTTGAAGCATTTTTTTGCTCACATTCTCACTCAATTTGACTCTCGCATTAAAACTTTCCGAAGTGACAATGGTAGTGAATTTATTTCACTTCGCTCTTTTTTTCATGATAATGGCGTTGCCTTCCAACATTCTTGTGTTTACACGCCTCAACAAAATGGGGTTGTGGAGCGCAAGCATCGCCATATTATCCAGGTGGCTCATGCGTTCAAATTTCAGGCTCATCTTCCTCCACAATTTTGGGGGGAGTGTGTTCTCATAGCGGTTCATATAATCAATCGGTTGCCCTCACCCATCCTTTCTTCCAAAACTCCTTTTGAGCTTCTTTACTCAAAACCACCTTCTTTTTCTCACCTTCGGGTTTTTGGTTGCTTAGCTTATGCCACTATGTGCACCCAACTCATAAATTTGACACCCGAGCAATTCCTTCCATTTTCATTGGTTACTTGGTGGGACAAAAAGCCTTCAAACTCTTTAACTTATCGACTAAGAAAATTTTACAAGTCGAGATGTTATATTTCATGAAGATGTGTTTCCTTATGCCTCCAATCAGCCCACTCTTCCTTCTGCTTTGTTGGCCCATGACCCAGGCCCACTTCCGCTTCTCCCTGATTCCTTTTTTTACTCTAGTTATGACTCCCAGGTCCACCTGCCCACCCCTCCTTCTTCTTCTCAACCTGCCCGTCCTTCCATAGACGCCGATCTTGGTGATTCCTCTATACCACCTCCACCTCCGCCTCTTCGTCAGTATTCCCGCCGACCCAAGCCGCCTGTCCCACCATACCTCGTCCCTCCTCCATTGTCCTTCTCCACTTCTGTTCCTACCCCTCTATCGTCCCCGGTGCCAGGATGGTCCCCCTCCCCGCCATCTTCTCCATTTCCTCTTCCCTCGCCTCTACCCGACGCTATTCCAGACCCGCCTCCTCTCGGCCCACCACCGCTCCACTGCGCCGCCTGCTCAGTTCGCAGATATCAACTTCTCTAAGCCTCAATCCAATGCTTGCACTTACCAATCGCCCTCCTTCCCTCCAGGTCCTCCCAAAGGTACGCGGTATCCGTTGGAAAATTATGTCTCTTATCATCGCTACACTCCTGCCTACTCCTCTTTTGTTGCTCAGCTTCGTGCAGTCACTGAACCGACCTCTTATTCTGAGGCGGCTACTGTTCCCGAATGGAAGGATGCCATGAGATCCGAGTTGGAGGCCTTGCAGGCCAACGGTACGTGGACTCTTACCTCGCTGCCTCCTGGGAAGATCCCTATTGGTTGTAGATGGGTTTACAAGGTCAAGCACAAGTCTGATGGTTCGGTTGAACGATACAAGGCCAGGTTGGTGGCCAAAGGCTTCACGCAATTGGCAGGTATTGACTATCAGGAGACCTTTTCTCCTACTGCTAAAATCGTTACAGTCTGTTGTCTCCTTGCCTTAGCTGCGTCTGGTGGTTGGTCTCTTTCTCAACTCGATGTCAACAATGCCTTTCTCCATGGCAACCTGGATGAAGAAATTTATATGTCTCCACCGCTTGGGCTCGTGGAGACAGGGGGAGGAGCATTTGGTTTGTCGGTTGCATAAATCCTTGTATGGTCTGAAACAGGCTTCAAGGCAGTGGTTTTCTAGATTTTCAGAAGTTATTCGGTCTGCTGGTTTTGTGCAATCTAGAGCAGACTACTCTCTTTTTACCAGGAGGCAAGGCAAGTCTTTTACAGTCTTATTGATATATGTTGATGACATATTAATTACTGGCAATGATCCTGTGAGTATAGCTAATGCCAAGAAATATTTGCATAAAACATTCCGTTTGAAAGATCTTGGCAGTTTAAAGTATTTTTTTGGCATTGAGGTTTCAGCATCTAAGAAATGGATATTTATTTGTAAGCGTAAGTATGCATTAGAAATTATAAAAGATGCAAGATTATTGGGTGCTGCCCTTGTTGACACACCCATGGAACATGGATTAAAGTTGTCAGATAAGACTGAGTTACTCAAAGATCCAGAGAAGTATAGGCGTTTGGTTGGAAGATTGATTTATCTCATAGTGTCAAGGCCAGATATTACATATCATGTTCATATATTAAGCAGGTTTATGCATCAGTCTCGAAAAGCTCATTGGGAGACAGCTTTGCGAGTAGTACGCTACCTCAAGTCAGCTCCTGGTCAAGGCTTGTTCTTTTCCTCAAATAGTGATCTTCAGCTACGAGCTTTTTGTGACTCAGATTTGGCAGGATGTCCACTTACAAGAAGGTCTACTACAGGGTATTGTGTGTTCCTAGGGCCTTCTTTAATTTCGTGGAGGTCGAAACGTCAGAAAACAGTCTCTCTTTCTTCAGCTGAAGTAGAGTATGGTGCTATGACAGGAGCGTGCTGTGAGTTGACTTGGTTACGTTATTTGCTTCAAGACTTGGGGATTTTACACCAGGAAACGGCATTGCTCTATTGTGACAACAAGGCTGCTTTACATATAGCAGCAAATCCAGTGTTTCATGAACGTACAAGGCATATAGAAATGGATTGTCACCATATTAGGGATAAAATCCAAGATGGTTCAATGAAGACACGGTTTGTGAGTTTTGGAAATCAACTGGCTGATGTTCTAACTAAAGCCATTGGCAAGGAGGACTTCGAGCTTATGATTTGCAAGTTGGGTGTGCAGGATATCCACTCTCCAACTTGAGGGGGAGTGTTAGAAAGTAGAGCAAAATTAGCTTAGTATAGTTGGCAACACTAAGCTGTCAACATTTAACACATTCACTCTGAATCATCACATTGATTCTATGTTATTAGGCATTAATAGGGCTAGTTTTCCTTTTTGTATCCTAGAATCAAGCTGTATTCTTGTATATATGTTATACTAATCAATAGAGCAAAATATCTTCTGCAAATCAGTCTTTGTTGTTTTACACTGGTGTCTATAACTATTCCCCATAATCTTTTTGTCTCAATTTTTATTTTGCTGATTCAATTGTTAGGTCATGGAGCAAGCCACTGATGTAGAGAAAGCAACGGTTGTGTTTGACTTTCTTGATTTCAAGCACAGGAACAAGGTATTCTTTAGTCATATTTGTTTATCTATATGTAAAATATCTGCCCTGATTTCATTTCTTATCTACTGGAAGTGGTGGCTTGCTTCAGTACCCTTATTTCATTTCTTCATGGCATGTTTCTTTGTATGGTTAATGCATGATCACATTGGTTGAATCATCGATGTTTTTAAGGTTAGGGTAGAGATGATGATCTACTTTATTTAAATGTGTGCAATTCAAATGTAAGCCTCCATCTGAACAATGGTTTTCTGCAGGTAAATGATTTGCCGGTTTTGCAAACTCTTCAACTTTCTAAGTAGAAAATAGAATTGGTTGAGTACTTTTAGACCTTAGAAAGAGGAATGACTGATGGAATATTGAGCTTCTGTGGTCCTGTAACATCCATAATCGAGTGTTGTGAGATTAACTATGCCTACTTTTCTTATATTGCAGAATTTTACAGCAGCATGTCAAACATTCTCAACATTCTCTAGGCACTCATTGGTCTTATAAATGCTCTAAGGCAGCGGTTTGGAAAGGCATATCTAATATTGATACTTGCAATTGGAAGCATGTTATACCACGCTATATTGCAGCACATGTAAGTATTATTCTAGATCTTTTTTAGGAATAGTTGGGTTGGCTGGATTTATACCACTGTTACCGTATGCTAAGTTTAGTATAATCATGACTTGCCAATCTAAGAGTTTAATTAATTGGATAATGTGAATGACAATATGATTAGGAACCTGCAAATAATTACATATTAGATTTTTTAAGGGACTATAAACATATGTCAAGTATTCAAATCATATCAATTTATACAAAAGGTTTGTTCAAGATGTATGTTGAATAACATGTTTTAGACCCAACTTCCAATATTGGGAACAATTGTAGACAATAGGGGCTCTCAAATGAAGGTTCTTATACTTGAATAAAGTAATTGATAGGGCATCACAAACTGCATAAACAGTTGGAAGATTGTTTAGCTATTTTTCATTTCTTTTGTATGCTGGATTTGGGTAGGGCATTTTTTTTTCTGTGTAAAATTTCATTTCGATTATGTTTTTTGAATTTTGAATTTTGATACAAGTTTTATGCTTTTAGGGCCATTCAAGCAATAAAGAGCTTAGTTGAGCAAGTGAGCTGCAACATGAGATAATGGTTTGTGCACATTTGAACAGTGTTGAAATGAAGCCATGAAAATATTTTTTTGCTCCTTACATGGCAATCCTTGGTATTGAAATCACATCAACTATTTTTTGATGTGACAATGGTTTGTATATATACTTCATACAAAATGCAGCTCCTAGAACTAAGTGGATACAATGTAATCCAACTCCTAAACAATATATTCCACTTGACTTCATTATTCTTTCATTTCATTTAAGTACATCTTAGTTATTTTTGTTAACCAAACCACACTCAACTGCAAAATCATTAAAAAATGAACAAAATACACTACAGCTTTTTGCCCCACAGCATCGCGCAAGATTATTTTCTAGAGAAGATGATGACTAATTGTATTGATTTGTGTAAACTTGACTTCTTTACGAACCTAACACATTCATCCTATTTATAACACCATCTTTATAGTCAATTTATTGGGGTTATCACCAGCTACCTAGAAGTATCCACCATTTTTTTATCTGTTAAGCCTTACATGTATGGTGAAAAGATAAATTAGCTTATTATTAATAAAGGGTTATATATATATATATAATAAAATGACTAAAAAAAGAATCCCTTCTACTAAGAGATTTTTTTTTTAGTCATTTTAAGGGATCCTTTGTTGGACTCACTTTTATATCCCATATCGGCATCTCAACTTTTCACTTTTTAGAACTCTATGAATAGATCACTTCTGCAAATTTTCAACTAAACTGGTAACCGTTAAGGTATCGAACTAGATTAAATCAATGGAAGAACTAAATCTGTCAAACCTGAACGGTTCATGTTTATAATTGCAAATCACAGTTTTGAATGTCTTAACGTTTATTAATTTGGCTGAAAATTTTCAGAGGTGATCTACTCATATAGACCTAAAAACTGAATGGTGGAGATGTGGATATGTGATTGAAAAGTTGGTATAATAAGCTATCCCTTAAAATGGCCAAAAAAAAGGAATCTCTCACTAGAAGGGCCATGTATGTATGTCTATATATATATATATATATATATATATATATATATATATATATATATATATAGACATACATACATACATACATATACACAGATCCTATCCAGAGCGATGCCTCACTTTGAAATTAAAGTGCGCTTTTAGAGTTTAGGATAACTTTTCAGTTGAATATCCACATCTCGACAGTTTAGTTTTTAGGTACTAATGTATAGATCATCTCTGTAAAATTTCAGCCAAATTGATGGTCGTTAAGGCATTGATAACTGCCTTAAAACTAGTACGGTTCAGGTTGGACAAATTCAGTTTGTCCATTGGTTTAAGCAAGTTAGCTATCTTAAAGATCATCAATTTGGTTGAAAATTTGCAGAGATGATCTATACATTAGTACCTTAACACTAAACGGTCGAGATGTGGATATGAGACCGAAAAGTGACCCTAAACTCTAACCTCTTACTTTAATTTCATAGTGAGACCTCGCTCTGGATAAATATTATATATATATATATATATAAATATACAGTCCGGCTACGGTGCGAACGGTACAGATTTCCCGTTTTCCCCCACTTTCCGATCACATTTTCACATCTTAACCGTTCAGTTTTTAGGTTCTAATGTATAGATCACCTCTACAAAATTTCAGCCAGTTTGGTGATTGTTAAGGCATCCAAAACTGCAAATTACAACAATGTACACGAACAGTTCCGGTTCGATAGATTTGGTTCGTTTGTGTAAATTGCAGTTTTGGATGCCTTAACGATAACCAAATTGGCTGAAATTTTGTAGTGATGATCTATACATTAGAACCTAAAAACTGAACGGTTAAAATCAAAATATGTGATCGGAAAGTGGGTGAAACCGGAAATCCGTATCGAAATTTCGGAACAGACGTCCGCACCTGAGAAAAATTATATATATATATATATATATATATATATATACACACACACATCGATTTTATGATTGTATAGAAGAAAGCGCCTTATGTATGCATGGGTGGAACTAGGGGTCATCATGGGCCGGCCCGACCTAAATTTAAAGTTTTGGGGTTGAGCTGGGTCTAGTCAAAGTCAACAAAATTAGGGTCGGGTCAAGGGTTAAATATGCTAACCCTTACCCACCCATTAGGACATGATCGAACCAACCTTCCGAACAGGGCCGAAAAGGGCCTTATTTTGTTTAACAGAAAGAAATACATTATTTTTATTTTTTTTTCTTAGAATGTGACTCAATAGTTATATAGGTAATTCAAGACTCTTTTTTTTTTGTTGATGCTATTTGTTGATGCCCAAAAATCCAGCTATCAGGCCCAATTCATTTCTCGAACCCAATAAGCAAATTATAACGACAATCATCATGCCACGCATGTGGACCCCAGCCACATTCACGCATTTGGGACTTGCAAGAGCGGATGTGGTGTGGAAGGTAACAGAAAAGCATGAGGCCCATTATTAGTTTTAGGCTTGTTGGTAATTTCGGACTTGGGGACCGAAATTCAAGCTCAACAGCCCAATTCTGATTATGGGCAAGTGAAGAAGAAAGAACCCAAAAACCACTCAATTACAACAAACACTTCTCTTTACCCAATATATTCAATTATTTTCCTTAAGCTAGACATCTCAAGTCCTATATCACCTTCTTTTACACACAAGACAATTCTCTACCCGTAACTCCCCTTTTTCCAGCAGCAAATCTTGGAATCACGATTCCTGGATTACAGCAACAGAATTCCTAGAGTCACAGCAGCGTGAATCCTGGGATCACAGCAGCAGGATTCTTGGAATTAAATCTTGAGCGGGAATCCTGGAAACACAGCAGCAGGTCCAGCAGCAGGATTCCTGGGAACAGCAGCAGACCTAAGCCACCACCACTCTATAAATTGATGGTGATAGCTGCTGAGGAGAGGAGAGGCACAAGCGAACTACAAAACAGCCCAAGCAACTCTCCCACGAGGAGAAGAAAAAGCCACAACAACCCAAGCAAGAGATCAAGCCCTATCTTTGAATCCCTAGCCATCAATTCCTCCCAATCAACCTTAACCCAAAAACCCAGAAAATCATACCATGGCCGGAATCTCTTCTTCCAAAACTCATGCTTTTCTAGCTCCCACACCACGCACATCTTGCCAAGCCTTTACTAAAATTGCACACTAATTCACTGCCGTGAACATGGAGAAGAGCTGCTGGGAAGAAATCAACAGCATTCTTCTTAGGATTTATTATCCTTTGAGGTTTGCTGGGCCTGGTTGCTGCTTACTCAGACGAAGGGGCAAAGTCTTGGGTCCTTACCCATGAATTTTCACTGCCGTACAGCTCCGATCAAAATGCCCCCCACATTTTTGGCGACTTCACTAGGGACTAGGCCATTATTCCAGCAGCTAACTTCTTATTCTGGCAGCTAACTTCTTCCTTGCTGGACATGCCAAGCTAATCTCTGATCTTGGTAATCAATGTTGGGAGCAAGTTATAAACTCCCTGTGCAAGTTGTAATCAATGTTACGGAGAGTTTGAGGAGAGAGAAAGTGGATCTGGGCTTTTTTTCTTCTCTCCTCCATCACCTACTTACGGTCACCACCGCAACTCACCTCCACTACCACCGTGCTCACAGGCCTCCGGTGAATCCATCTCAGCCTCCGCGATGTCCGATGATGTCGAGGGTGAGGTCACGCGCCGACACGCATTACCTAGAAATCCTCTCTGAACACCCAGAGTTTTCTCTCTCCTCCACCATGCTCACCGGTCTCCGATGAATCAAGGCCAGCTTCCACATCGACCACCGAAGCCTGTAGGCGCCTCACGCGTCGACGCTGACGACACCCGAATCTGAACACCTAATTCTCTTCTCCCTCGCTCGTCCATACCTGGGACAGCCCCATCTAGTCCTCCGTGATGCAAAGTCTAGGCGAACACTGTCTCTCGGTAATGTTAATTTTAGTATGCTGGCTGCCTTTGCATTACCGGCGGTAGTTCGACGTACCGGCAGCAGTCGCTGGTCATGGCACTTTGGACACTCATCCCAACCGCAATTACATGCACCAGCAGCGATTTGACTTCCCGGCAGCAAGTCGTCATCTTCTCCGGTGACTCAACCCCCAGCAGCGACCCAATCTCCCGGAACTAAACCCATTCCAACATCTGCTTGCCAAGACGAGAACAACCAACATGGGAAATTGGGCAATCTAAGGTGAATTCAAAGTTTATAGCTTTGTTGGGTTATCATCAGTCATGGGATGTGCGGGTTCTGCTTCAGCGAAGAATTAAGTCGAGGTACTCCAACAAATATCGCCAGACACCAGAGATACAACTTGCACTTTCTTCCCAAGACAACCTCGAGACAGCAGAGGTTCCGACAAAGTGAACCGCTTCAAAAGAGTTAAGTATTCTTTTTGCTTTTATCTCATTGAACATGGGCACCACTAAAATATGTATACCTGTCGAGACTATCATGCTTGGGCTCATATAATTTGTTTGCTTTTGTTTGCTTCAATATGAGATATGTCTTCACTCCACCTCACACATATATCATATAAGCAAGGTGGTCAATAATTCTAATTCACAAATCATATACACATATATGAAGGTCAAAAGCTCCACAGATTTATTTATTCATGGTATAGGACAGTGGGAAACTCAAAAACTACTCTCTGCTAGCTATACTTGCTGCGATGAATGATCAATCTTGATTTGGTACACTTTAACACACTTTCAACACGCAAGCATGCTAGATTCATTTAATATGGCTGCCATGGTTTATAATTGACACGTAGTCCTCATGCACACCCTTGCTTACACATACAAAGCACATGCATCAAAGTTCATGCCTCAGCCTTATGTGATACCATGTTTTATGGCAATTATTTCAACTATATCAACCTTTGGTCCATACTGCCATGCATGTTCCGTCGCAAATCAAACATACAATTTAATCTTCCATGAAGAATGGACAAACCTTTATGTCGGGGTAGTGTGTCCCCTGTATTCACTAGAATGATATAAGGCTCCAATGCCTCTACACATTGCTATTTATGAGTTGCTTCATTAATCTCTTATAGTTGATTGCTCATATGAACTCGGAGTGCCACCAAGTTGTGGTCTCCAGTGCACATAAGTGTGCCGATAACACCACTTGTGATTCCATTCAATTAGTGCACGTAATATTTATTCAAACATCTCAACAAAGCTACATGAACACATCATGTTTTAACTTAGTGATTTAAATATTTTGAATGAGCTACTACTCACTTGCTTATTTTTGAGAGGTATACTCACCCAATCGGGCAATTTCTTATGTGAGAAAGCTCAAGCAAACGTATTATCGGTACTCGCTAGCCAACATGAAGTCCTACGCACGGACAACTCTATTATTGCAAGTATAGTAGAAATGCACGCAAAGGATTTCTGGTGCCTGTTTCTCCAGCCAAAACCATTTGAGCAAGCAATCAATACTCAATCAAGCAGCACACAATACTCAATTAAGCCAAAACCATTAGAGCAAGCAATCAATGCTCGGTCAAGCCAATTCCAAGCAAAATGCAGTATTCATCATCACATTCTAAAACAACCAGTATATCAGAATAATATGCTTTGACACTTGGGGGCTTTATGATTAAGGCAACCAGTTGCCGCGGTGATCACCGCAATCAGTGAAGATCCACACCTACATTGAAGCTACTTGTCAATTGAAATTTGCACGCCTCAGTCATGCACATAATTGAATCATGCTTTATGAATCCAATAGAAGTCATAAATATGAGCAATCTGTTCAAAATTCCATGATGCAACAAGCAATTACTCAAAGTTCAAGCCCGCACTTGCCATTAGTACTCAACTTACCGCCTGAAGCTCATACCCATGCACTCTCTCTTAATCATTCAATATATTTAAGAGAACACTTATCACACTTTCATGCATATTACTAATTCATATGCTAAGTCATAAGTACAATAATCTAATGCATACTCCGAGCCGAGCCAAGCTAAACACAATGCCAAGCTCGTGCTCATCATAGGCTCATGCCAAGCACATGCTCACGTCAATGCTCATGCCAAGCACATGCTCACGTTAATGCTCATGCCAAGCACATGCTCACGTTAATGCTCATGTCAAGCACTGCTCATGCCAAAGCTCATGCTCAAGCCAAGCAGATCCACGACCAAGAGGAATACGCCAAGCCTTTAAACAAGTTCATGCTAGGCAAAGAAAACCCAAGCAAGCATGATACTATGCATACAAGCATCAAACATACATGCAAAGCCATGCCAAGCTCCTCCCTAGGGTCGTGCATCTATCATAGATCATATGAGAGTCATGCCAAGCCTATTCTCCTAAGCATGTACATTTCAAAGTCCACGCACTCTCCCTTGGTCCGCTAAATGATTAAGGCAACATTAAGCCAAAACTATCAATGCACATGCCTAAGCATATTTGCCACAAGCTCAAGCAAATTTAAGACAAGCATTAAACAACTCATTCTACACATAATCAAGTAAAGCATGTAGAAGCCAAGCAAAGAAAATAGAACTTTTCACACACCATGCGAAACAAACCATCAAGCATATCTATAAGCCAAATGCAAATAAATACTTTTATGCTCTCTATTTTCATTATGCACATCCTACTTTACTCTAACCACATATCATATTTAACACACATACTTACCTATTTCGTTTTAACTTTCTTTTCATTTGTCAATTATTTTGCAAATGCTTTTATTGTTATGCTCATGCTTTACAAAACATATACGCGGCTTCTAACCGTATTGGTCCTTCCGTTTTTCGAGTTCAAGTTCACTCTCATTTTACTCTAATTCATTATCAATTTTACTTTTACTTAACTCATTCTCGTTATCTTATGCTTACTTATTTTATTCATTGTCCTCGTAAACACATGCACTCTTCTATAATGCAAATTATGCAAATGCTTCAAATTCTCATGCGGCTAACTCTCTCAAATTCCATGCTTCTATACACTTGGTTTTCATGCTTACCTTAGATTACTTTCTTATTGATTATGTAGCCTATTTGATAGTCATTGCATAGCCTACATAATCAAGGGGGCTAATGTTGATGCCCAAAAATCCAGCTATCAGGCCCAATTCATTTTTCGAGCCCAATAAGCAAATTGTAACGACAATCATCATGCCACGCATGTGGACCCCAGCCACATTCACGCATTTGGGGCTTACAAGAGTGGGTGTGGTGTGGAAGGTAACGGAAAAGCATGAGGCCCATTATTAGTTTTAGGCTTGTTGGTAATTTCGGACTTGGGGACCGAAATTCAAGCTCAACAGCCCAATTCTGATTATGGGCAAGTGAAGAAGAAAGAACCCAAAAACCACTCAATTACAACAAACACTTCTCTTTACCCAATATATTCAATTATTTTCCTTAAGCTAGACATCTCAAGTCCTATATCACCTTCTTTTACACACAAGACAATTCTCTACCCGTAACTCCCCTTTTTCCAGCAGCAAATCTTGGAATCACGATTCCTGGATTACAGCAGCAGAATTCCTAGAGTCACAGCAGCGGGAATCCTGGGATCACAGCAGCATGATTCTTGGAATTAGATCTTGAGCGGGAATCCTGGAAACACAGCAGCAGGTCCAGCAGCAGGATTCCTGGGAACAGCAGCAGACCTAAGCCACCACCACTCTATAAATCGATGGTGATAGCTGCTGAGGAGAGGAGAGGCACAAGCGAACTACAAAACATCCCAAGCAACTCTCCCACGAGGAGAAGAAAAAGCCACAACAACCCAAGCAAGAGATCAAGCCCTATCTTTGAATCCCTAGCCATCAATTCCTCCCAATCAACCTTAACCCAAAAACCCAGAAAATCATACCATGACCGGAATCTCTTCTTCCGAAACTCATGCTTTTCTAGCTCCCACGCCACGCACATCTTGCCAAGCCTTTACTAAAATTGCACACTAATTCACTGCCGTGAACATGGAGAAGAGCTGCTGGGAAGAAATCAACAGCATTCTTCTTAGGATTTATTATCCTTTGAGGTTTGCTGGGCCTGGTTGCTGCTTACTTAGACGAAGGGGCAAAGTCTTGGGTCCTTACCCATGAATTTTCACTGCCGTACAGCTCCGATCAAAATGCCCCCACACTATTTAATATATATATATATAATAACTTAATAATATTTATAAATATTAGTTAGGGTGGTTATACTCAATTAACTATCTCTCCAAATCTCCCAAAATTAATTATTGTTTAACAAACAAAATAGAATTAAAGAAAATAAAGCTTAGAAAATCAATTATAAAAAAAAAAAAAAAAAAGTTGTATGTTATAGAAAAAAGAGAAACATATTCAAAAAATAGAAAATTATTTGGGGTCGGTTGGGCAGGCTTAAAGGGCCGGACAGGGCTTAGTTCTAATGGGCCGGATTGAGGGACTGAGCTGGGCTTCATTTTCATGGCAGATACCCTACCCTATCTAAGAAAATGTTGGACTGGCCCACCCTAATGTAAGGGTCGGGCAAGCTTAGGGCGAGCTTAAAGTCTAAGGGCTAAATGATGACCCCTAGGTGGAGGTGGAAGTGGAAGTATGGAACCGTGGAAGCAGACAAAGAGAGGGATAACGTGGCAATGTGGCATCACCTATAAATTTAGGCTGTGCAGCAAAGGCACAGTGATGTTCTAAAAGAAAGGTGCATGGGAAGGCCCCTACATGATCAAAAAGGTAAACTCAAACAGTCAAATAGTACTCATCGCAAATTCGCAACATTGATTTTTTTTTTTTTCAACTGTATAAATACCAACATACTTCGTAATTTTCGACACCGAACATCATCCATTTCCTCCAAATTCTTCATTTTTCATCCTTGTTGGAACACAAATGAGAGTTTATCGTTGGAGTTGCAATAGTAGATAGGAAGTTAAACAAAAATTTGTCTCTAGCTCTTTCTAAATGAAAATTAAAAGAAGGCCCAAACTGCAAAAGCTCCAAAGAGAAACCGAAGACCAAGTGTCACAACCAAGGAAACCAAATATATAACTTCAGCCCAAGTAGGCAAAGTATAGGAACTCAGAAGAAGAGATTTTACAGTTCTTTCGTTAATGGAGAAATCTGGGGAGCCCTACTTTCTCCCCTAGTTCGCGAACATCCCTTTCAGTTTGTTGTTTATATTCCCGCAAAGTGAAGCTCTTAAACACAGCTGGTTCAGTAGTACTGCGACTCTGAATCACGGTATCGAAGGAGGGGCAGTAGAAGTATGCCACAGAAAACCTCTCAACTTTGTGATTGGTGATCACCCTGTGTTTGATGCTCTTGTAAACACCATTGCTCAGGGCCTGCTTAGATCATATAACACACAAGAACACAACTGGACTTCTGAGAATAGAATATATATTTTTATCATAAGACCTCCAAATTAAATCCTAGGGACTGACCCTAGGGTTTAAGTTGGATTTTAAGCTATCAAGAGCTAAACCGATAGTGTAATCACCCTAAAACCTAATTCCAAAATCCCAGGTACTAAACCCTAGTATGAACATTCGTAGATGTGGTATGAGTATATAGATGCAAATATAAAACTTTACAAATAAAATTCCATTTGTGCGGAGATTATACCTCAAAAAAATCCCCAATGTTGACAACCAGAGCCTCAGGATTAGGTTTTACTCCAATCCATCTTCCATCTATGAACAATTCCAAACCACCAACTTGGTCTTGGTGAACTATTGTTAGGAAAGCACTATCGGTGTGAGCGAAGAGGCCGAAGACTTGGGAAGAAAATGGACAGGGAGCATATCTGTTTAGTCGAAGAAAACTAGTTCTTGGTGGACAGTGATCTTTAAAGTAACTGGATTCGACACCCAAAGGCTGGGCTAAAATTTCAGCTAAGCTTTCAGCTAATTGAGACACATTCTTCACAAATGATTCAATAATCGACCTGATGAAACATAGTGAGATAACAATTAAAAAATAAAGAAATAAATAAATAAAAAAAGATGAAATATAAGTAAGCACATATTGTTGCGTGCTGTTATAGTGCATGTTGAGTTGTGAAGCTGTTTATGTACATGTAGTTTCTGTACTACAATGGATCTAATCACTGTGTATGTATCCTAAAGCACATAAATATGCAGAACTCAGACGAACAAAAACTGATATATTGGGAAAAATTGTAGTATATATTATTTTTCTGTCGGGTTATAGATGGTTGTAATACAAGGTTTATTAATTTTTCAGTCGTCTTTCTTGTATCAAAATTTTCAATTTTCTGTACAAAAGAACTGTACGTTAATAATTCATTGAGTGATGATGTAGCCAATATAAGGAGTCTATATATAGTTAAGGATTAAATACTTGTTACTTCCTGTACTTTGCTCTATAAAACAGTTAAGGACTAGTTTGGGATTGCTGTTACTTTTTTTAAAAAAAAACTATTGTTGTTGTGTTGTGAGAATAATCAGCTGTGAAATAAAACAGGTTCGTGCTTGGAAAAGAATACATTTAAAAGTGCTGTCAGTACATAAAACAACTTCAGAACGTGTTTTAATTGAAAACGGCTTCTAAAAGCAACATTTGGGTTGCTTCTAAAATCTGCTGCCAGTGACTTGTAATTTTCAATTAAAGCTACTTTTTATTTATTTACCAAACACAATAAAATCTAAAATTTTAGACAAAAGCTTTTTTTTTTTTTAAATTCAAAGCTATCCCAAACGGGGCATAAGTCCCTCACCTTTTAAATTAAACAATTTAGTCTTGTTCTCTCTAATTTAGTCCTAATAAATAATGAAGTGTGAAGCACTTCTTGATAATCATTCTATTTATTAATAGGAAATTTGGACGTTGAAGCACTGAAAGACCGGTTCGAAAATTCCATTAGTGTGGTACTCAAGCTTGTGGGGAAGAATGCTCCTCTAGTGATGATGATCATAATACTCCCACCACCGATGTCCACCACTGTAGACAAGATCTCCGGCGACCTTCTAATGAGCTCAGACCTTCGCAAATCCTTCAACCTCTTCAAGTCTCACGCCTCCAAAGTTGCAACTTCACCCTCCAATGGCAGGACCTTGAAGAGCACTTGTGCTCCATCGACGACTCCATTCAATCCAAAATCAACCAACTTCAGAAATCCAAAGAAACCCAATTGATCGAAATCCGAAGCCAAACCTGAAGAAACCCATCTCAATTCAGTTATCCAATCAGCGAAAACGCAACTTGACTGCCTACATAACCAATTCAAAGCCGAAGTTTCTTCTTCCAAAAGCTTGAATTTCTAGGTGGCTGATGATGTCGATCGGAATCCCGTCATCGCGGCCATGACTTTCGGGTCAGAGAGGTGGGGTGTCTGATCAATGATCTACCTGACCAGAAAATGGGTCGCCGGATGTGGATGAACTCGAGGTCGGAGATGAACCTTTTTTTTGGGTGGGGGGGGGGGGCGGGAGGGGGAGAGAGATATAAAAAAAACAAAAAAGATAAAATAGTCATTTTGGGATCTATTGTGCGAGAATTAGAGAGAGTAATGACTAAACAGTTTAATTTAAAGTTTTTGGACTGCACTGTTTTACCGAGCAAAGTACAACAAATAACAAATATTTAATCCTAAAATTATAATTAGGTCATTAGATTTTGAGGGGGGAGAGAGAGAGATATATATATATAAAAAAATAAAAAAGATAAAATAGTCATTTTGGGATCTATTGTGTGAGAATTAGAGAGAGTAATGACTAAACAGTTTAATTTGAAGTTTTTGGACTGAACTGTTTTACCGAGCAAAGTACAGGAAATAACAAATATTTAATCCTAAAATTATAATTAGGTCATTAGATTTTGAGGGGGAAGAGAGAGAGATATATAAAAAAACAAAAAAGATAAAATAGTCATTTTGGGATCTATTGTGTGAGAATTAGAGAAAGTAATGACCAAACAGCTTAATTTGAAATTTTTGGACAGTCATTTTGGGATGTATTGTGTGAGAATTAGAGAGAGTAATGACTAAACAGTTTAATTTGAAGTTTTTGGACTGAATTGTTTTACCGAGCAAAGTACAGGAAATAACAAATATTTAATCCTAAAATTATAATTAGGTCATTAGATTTTGATGTATATATGTTTAAAAAATCGTTGTATACAAATATCAGATGAATAACCATATTTTAAAACAGAACAAAAAATAACTTGATTTTGTGCAAGGAATTCAGCATTATTATTGTTGTTACTTTTGTAGAGACCCCAAATATCTATAGGTACCCAAAGTCTGTCTACTGTCGGTAAGAACCGTCCATAAGTTCTGATGAGCACGTGATGAAGAAGTCTGTGCACGTGGTACCATATGCAAAGCCATAAGTTGATCTGTGCCCTAGGGCCAGAAGTATTCTGATCTTCTTGGCTTCGCATGAACCAAGCACGTATGCTCAGTACGACATACGCATGGCAGATAGGCTCCATGTAATGCCAAGCAAGCTAGTTATACCTACTGAAAGGCATATTTATATACCATCACATTACAGTCTATATGCATGTGGAGTATTGTGGACATATCCTCATTCCCAAAAGGCTCTTTTTAGGAATATAACAAAATGGCTACATGATTTCTACCCTCGACAAGACTGCAATTCAAATCACTGTCTGGCTTTTCTCTAGAGAGCAAAGCTATGCCCTAACAAGTAGTCATCGAAACAATTACCAAGTCTAATGTCTAAATGACAAGAAATGTTTCCAACCACACATGTAAAGAGATGAGCAGTTGACAATACAAATTTCATTGGTCGGATTGTAACATTATAAAGAATTAACTAGAAAATATCAGTTGTAGAATACAAGTGGAACTAATGTTTTGTTACTTAAGATGAGTATAAAATCACAAGTAATATCTGAATTTTAGATAGAAAGTCATAAAATCACTGACACAATGCCTACCCAGCTGGTTTGATCGTACCCTCTCCCTTGATCCCAACAAACAAAACAAACGATGATATTTAATTGTTGAAAAAATGGTCTGAAATTACACTAAAAAAAAGTAAACAGAACTACAGAAGATGCATCAGAAAGACAGAAACTACACATATACGACCTAATATGACCTAATATTCTCTATGATTTGTTGTTTTTTTTATTCTACTTGTTATGATTATCCTAATTAAGACATATTATGTATATACTTATTTGTTTGGTTATCTTTATAATAGTACACAAATGAAATTGCCAAGTGTCAGAGTTCATACCTAAGACTCTTGTGTTGTTCATTCATGCTTGGAATGTCCGCCATAGAAATATGAATGGCTTCCGACCATGAGAACTGCCGGAGACAAGTAGCATTTGGATTCCCCCAACGGTAACTAATGGGAGATAAATTCAAAAATCTTTGTTCTATCTTTTTGTCAAAAGGCTGATGAAACACCTTCTTTTGCTCATCTCGTATGCTGTTCAGAACTTCTGGTGAAATCCCATGATTCACAACTTGAAAGAAACCATACTGGCTTGCAGCTTCAGCAATCTCGTTCATACACTTGTCTCTGTTTCTGTGATTAGAATCCAGATCGATAAGATCAATCACAGGTAGCTCGCATTCCTCAACCTCTGGAAATTTGTCAATTATTGGGGAATTTTGTAAGAGGGACTTGCAGGCTCCTTGGAATGGAGGTTCGAAATCCATGGGAAATGTGGAGACAGACTTGAAAGAATGCCTTGAAGAATAATTAGGTATATTTGATTGTCCTCTTGAGTCTTGACCAATAGTAGAACTAATTTTCAAGATCTGTACCTACACATATATGAAGAATGAAGTATTCAGAATTACTGCAGAATCTGTTGAAAATCAGAATTAATTCATTTATTTGATTCCTTGAATCTGAGCTCAATTGTTGGAATTTCTATCTGTTTGACAAGTAATAACTTTGACAATAATGAATATTAATTGCATATCCCCTTGTAATTATAGGCTGAATGTATGGCCTCTAGATCCTTTCTTTCCCTTATATAGCATATAAAAAGGAAAGTAAAGAATCAGGAACTACTTGTATACAGTGATTTCTTAAAGAACAAAGTTCTGCACTATTAAGTCTCTTCACCAATTATGATGCCAACACAGGGTGACAGGGACATGCAGATCGACAATGACGAATCACTTGTGTTTCTCTTGTTTTTTTTTTTTTCCTTTTTGATAAGCACTAGTATATTTCTTGTTGAGCTTAGTTAAATCTCAAATTAATTGTTCACATTTGATCAATGTACAACGCCAGTTGAGGAAGAAGGATTACTAAAACCTATAGATAGCTAGAAATGCAAAAATTGATTGCGCAAAGAAACCCTAAGAATAATGATGCAAAAAGGTTCTACACAGAACTCTTTGGATCTTCCTTATGTATAGCATGCGTATACCTTATGGCTTTTCACTAATGGTAACAATTCATTACCTAAAGGTTACCCAGAACAAATATATATGCTTCAGACGACTTGCATAAGGCTTACAAAGTAAAAGATGTCAATAGCTAGTCAATCTCTAATGACTCAAAGAATGTTTAGTTGAATTCAGTTTTATACTTCTGCAAACTAGGTCACATTCATATACCGCATTCGATGAAAGGTGGATATCAATTAAGTTCCCCAGTTTACCTGTAAACAACCTTTGATGTTGTTCTGATCATAGTGTTCCTCAGAGCTTCAAATTATGCCATAAGCTTCCTGATCTCAAGCACGTCCGGACGTAGTACATATATGTATGGTACATATATATACCTTCCCAATGTTTCAATTGACTGGAAATACTGGAAGAAATAATATGAGGTTCAGGATATATATATATATATATATATATAGTAATGAAGGAGTGCATTCCAGTACTAATGCATGCTGCGCTAGCTTATTGTAAATCTATGGCTAAAGTAGAGACCACGCGTTTGAATATGTCAACATAGAAAAGAGAGAGAGAGAGAGAGAGAGAGAGAGAAGAGAGAGGGAGAGAGGGAGAGAGAGAGATTCTACGTTAATATGTCTAAGACTTGGAAAGATATATCCTTGACTTTGGAGAAATTACTTTTTGGTCAAGAATCACCATATGTAATATGGTCCGTGAATCGTAATTGATCCATGTAGTAACAACTTGTTGTCGATTGGTATTTTTAATATAAGTTTTTCTTTTTGTTCACCTCCAGCATTGAGCCCCGTTAAAGTGTCTTAATTTAATTGACGAGGTCTATCAATGGCAATGTCACCTAGTATTCCTGAACAATAGAATAATTACTCTTCACAAGAGGTCTCTTTTAGGTGCTATTGATTTAACCATAATGATTAATTAATCATTATGGTTATTATTTCTCCAAGTTTCTCATTCTTAACTTTTTGGGGCATCCTTAACTAGCTAGCTAGTTGTCTACAATGACGGAGCCAGAAATTAAACTCAAGTGGGGCACCCGGAAATCTTAGAAAGAAAAAAAAATGTACATACGTCAAGTAATCAAACTTTAATAAAAATAAATAAATTAGAATAAAGTTACGAAAATATCAATATTTAAAAAAAAGTTATATATATTACTCTTGCCCCCATGGTAACTCGAACCCATGACTTCGTACATAGGTAGTGGGTGCTCTAACCACTGAGATATTTTATCTTTGATTTTCAAAATTATAAGAAATAATAGTGTTAATGTTAAAAAAGCAAGAATTTGAAAACAAAACTAAGTCTAATCTGCTGCAAAAGGCCTCGAACCTGAGACCTGCAGTTACATTAGTAGCTAAAATCAAGGAGCCACCACTGCACCAACTTGGCATTTAGTTACCAAGGGAAACTCTATGCTACTTATTCAAAATCCCAGTGGGGCCCGGGACCCACTAGGCCCTAACGTGGCTCCGCCCCTGGTTGTTTATTTGAGTACGTTCTTAGACAAAACTTGGGGAGAAGCTATAAAAAAAAAATATAATAAATAAAAACATGCATCAATCATACTCGGATACTCCTTACTACACTCCTAAATTAAGAAAATTGTTATGAAATCCTATGAGGAAAAAGTGACTGCTAGTCGCTCCTAATGCTTAATTAATTCTTTTAAGGATTAAGTATTTGTTATTCCTTGTACTTTTCTCCCAAAAACAGTTCATTCCCTCGCCTTTTAGATTAAACAGTTTAGTCATTACTCTTTCTAGTTCTCACACAATATATCCAAACCCAGAAAGACCAAACCCAAACCCTTGAGAAGAACTCGGAGCCAGTATGCATGTGCTCGCACGCACTCCATTGTCACCCACAACTCCACCCCACCCATCTAATCCATCACCACCTATGGATCTAACACGCTATCAACAACCTACTTCTTCCCCACCGCCGCAGTCGGATCTCCAGCTACACTCATGCTCAACTAATGAATGTAATCATCAACGACCCTAACATCAACCTCACCGCTTGATCAGCCACCGTGCTTGGAATGGTCGCTACAATTGCTACCACTTTGCTCTATGATATTCGCCTTCCATCTCCCTCTGTTTCCCTCTCTCAATCTCACCACAATTATAAGCAGCGGCAATGACCGGGTTTAGATCGACATCATCATGTCCCACAACTCCCCGCTCTAATTCCCTAATCCCAATTCCAGCTTCGACCAGCCCAACTCTGATCCCATTTCTAACCAGCTAGCCTCCACAGAGCTCTACTCCCAGCTTGCCTACGCCAAATTAAACCCAAAGCTCCAACATTTAAATCAACAATTGAACTCAGAATTGTAAGTGATTCATTTGAGTTCGGGAGGTGAAAACAAAACCCAAATTAAACCCAAAGCTCTAACAAACCCGAAATTAAACTAGCACCCTCATCGTCCTTCTTCCTCAACCTAACGACGTCGTTCTCAGCTTCATCCGAGTTTGGGAGGCGAGATCAAGCCAACTTCGACGCCTCGATCCCATTCTGTAAGTGATTCGACAACATCGTCGCCGTTGAATTCGGATTTCATATCAAACCCTAGGAATTTCGAATTCGAATTTCGGCGATTCCCAAACCACAAAGCATAACCTATCAAAGATTTCCACCGTGTTTGAATCAAGTTCAAAAATAAAATAAGAAGTTGTTTTGGATTTGAGTCGTCAAGAAGTGCTTCAAGGGGAAGCACTTCTGAGTTTGGCTCTGGCGAAAGAGAGAGAGCTGTGAGAGTTTTAGGCAGGGATTTTGTTTGTAGGAGAGAGAGAGAGAGAGAGAGAGAGAGAGAGAGAGAGAGAGAGAGAGACGGGTACAATAGTCATTTTGGACTTATTGTGTGAGAATTAGAGAGAATAAGGATTAAACTGTTTAATTTAAAAGGTGAGAGACTGAATTGTTTTATGGAGAAAAGTACATGAAGTAATAAATATTTAATTCATCTTTTAACTATCTGTTTTTATGATTTTGTTTGTCAATAAGTTTGTCCTAATTACAAAATTAAAATATAATAATAAATTGTGGATCTTCATAATTTTTAGCATGGTAAAAGTATCCTATAATTTAACTTTCACCTATTTTTTAAACCAAGTTATTTTAAAACTTTTGACCTAGCCGTCTGCTAGGGTTTCTCTGCATTTTTCGTCAAGAAAATTTTATCATTCCTTCCTGTCGCCATGGCTTAGTTGGAGGAGAATAATTAGGTCTGTCTTCATCTGGAGAACTCAGCACTTGTTTCTTTGGGGTCAGTGGGGCTTGCAACGCCGTTGGTACATGGTGGGTCGACTTCTTTTCCCTAAAACCAAATTCCCAGGATTCACAGGTACAATTTGTACGATTTGGTGTATGAAATCGGGGCTATCGATTCAGGACATGGGAGATCATTTTGTGTTTCAATTTGATCGAGAGGCTGAACGTAATAAAGTATTGCATGGAGGGCCTTGGTTTATAAGGAATACAATGCTCGTGCTGGGTAGGTATGATGGGATAAGTCTGGTGGCTGCAGTCCCCCTGAATCTGGTGGAAACTTGGGTCGGAGTCAAGGGTCTTCCGGTAGGGTTACGAAACAAGGCGGCTCTAAACTTGGTGGGATCGACCCTGGGGAGGGTGATCGGATTTGATCAGACGGCGCTGCATCGGAGAGAGGAAGAACATATGATTTGTTTGGTGCTTAATGTCCAGCGCAGCATTAGGGTGTGGAAACTCTTCGAATTTTCACCGGTTGTAGTGCCGGAGTTGTACGTCTTTTACCTATGAAAAAGTGATATGCTTTTGTCATAGATGTGGTTTCTTTGAGCATGGAGAGACAGGGTGTGATGGATTGTTGATAAAAGAGAAGGATGAAATCTTGGCTCAAATGCAAGCCTTTGTTTTGGTTGGGCTATATTTGATAGAGAATTTGTCAAAACCTAGGTCTGAGGGGGAAGGGAACCAGGTTTCTGAGGGTGTGCTTACGCTGGTGAATACGGGATCATGTAGTATGGAGAGCCGATGGAGATGGTGGCTCCTCAAGTTCAGTACCATGCATGCTGCACCCTTGTTTGCAGAGTTGATTTGTCTGCTTTCCTAGAGAATTGGACATCCCAAGTTCATAAAACTTTGGGATCGGTGAAAATGGGATGTGGACTACCTCTGGCTATTGTTCCGAACCCGAAACTAGAAGGTGGTAGAATTACATTGGAGGTGGAATCATCTTCAAGACAAGACTTGGTGATTGGGTCCAAGTGAAAGGCTGTGGAGGCTTTGGATTAAGTAGGTAAGAGGTATGGCTCTATCTCAGAACCTTTACTTTAGTTTGATGATGGTATGCAGCTTGTTTTGCAACATAAGAATGAGCAGCTCATTATCTCACCAAGAAAGAAGAAATTGGGAAGGTCGAATGGAAGTAAGAATAGGCCTAAGTGTGCAAGAGTCCTTGAGAAATAATTACAAGGAAGAAAATCCAAGAAGTGGAGACTTCGTGATACTAATGGGGTATTTCAAGCTTCAGTGGAGAATGAGGCATGCTAGAATCCTGAGACACTTATGGAGGAAATGCATGCAATGGATGGCTCTGGTGGCGATGCCAATGCTGCATCTTCAGCTTGCAATGCTTAATTTTCCTTTTGGGTCACAAGGTCTAGTTGCTCAGTTGTCACTTTTATTTCATTAGCTTCTAAGTCTCTAAGTCTTGTTAGAATAAAGGTGCTTGATCAATAGTCCTTAAAAAGTGAGTGTACCCGAGAGTACGAGGCTCTTCTTAGCATAGGTTTTTTGTATGTCCTAAAGGACGGCTCTTTCTATTAGCCCCTGTGGGGTGTGTCGTTTCTGGTACTGCCTGCTGAATTATAAATTTGACTAACCTCCTTTGATTCAAAAAAAAAAAACTTTTACCTATTTTTAATTTGGGACGGATCCATGGCTACTTATTTTATAGTTAAGATTTCATTTCAAATAAAAATTAGGGAAAAATTCACCAATGGTGTCTGGACACATAGGGGACTTTCAGAATGATACCTGAACTTACAGAGTTATCAATGTGATACCTGGACTCATTATTTCGTATCAACGTCGTACCTACTATCAATTTCCGTCATGGAGCCGTTAAATTTTACACGTGCATCGCACGTGAGTCACTTATTAAAGACAAAAAGCCTGATTTACCCTCAAAAGTTTTTTTTTTTTTTCCTTTCTTTTCTTCTTGTTTTTCGGCTTCTTCTTCCTCCTAATCTGAATCATCAAGAACTCATCCTAGTTCTGGTGATAATCTGGCGGTCAAACCCAAGAAGCCCAAGTCTCCAGCTGATCTAAGGGAACCCAACTGATTTAATTGGAGATCAAAACCTCCAGTAGAACAATTGAATGTACCTGCAATTCCAATGTGTTGTAAGTCTCCGTCTTCTACCATATATCTACTTCATCCTTTTCATACCCACTCTGTTAAATTGAATACCCATTTTATTTCCAACAAAAAACAATTGAGTTTCCTAAGAAAATTTCATAGGGAGTGGTGGACTGTTTGATCTTGAAAACCATGTATGGATTGGATTGATAATTTCAAGAGTGGTGAGTTTTAAGGAGTTGGAGATGGCGAATAAGGTGTGAAAGTGAGGAGGGAGACGATTACAGCATCCATGACATGGAATTGGAGTCTTTTGCTCTGATTTTCTTTGGTTTTTGACATTTTCAGAAATCTGGGTTGTTGTATTTTGATTCTTTCTCATCTGGGTTTGGCTTGGTTTGACCAGTCTTGCTAGTTTTGGGATCTGGAAAATTTTGACCAGTCTTGCTGGTTTTGGAAATCTTCTACCTTCCTCGTAGTTCTTCTTCCTCCCACTCTGGAATTTCTCTTTGTTAATTGTCCAATTGTTCCTTTATCAAGAATTGAGAACGGACCACTCCCACCTCCAATTTTCATTCAATTTTGGTGAAAGGGAAATTAAGTATTTGGGTATTACTGAATTTGATTAGGATCCGGGAATTTTGCAGAATTTGAGAATTTTGTGTAGTTGATGAAGAACCCCAAGTTATTCTCTGCCCAGTTTCATATGCGTCAAAAATCTTCACTGCCAAAATTGATTTTTTTTTTTTTTTTTTTGGGTATTTCTTTGGTGCTGCCTACCTTCACGACCAATCTTATTAATTGAGTCAGCCTTATAGTATATGTGGTTGTTCTTCATGTTTAGGCCTCCTGGGTTTTGTACTTTATCCCACCCTACTGAGTCCCATCACCGAACATGGATCAGATTGGTGTTGTGCAAGGAAAGATGAGGATGGATGAAGTACTACGAGTAAAGTTACTCAAAAATATCCTGATACCAAACAATCCCATAACGTTAATGGGAATTGAAGAAGCAACTAAAAAGGAGGGATCCGGGCTTGGGTGGTAGAGGAAGAAGAAGGTAAGAGGAGGAAGCAGCAGCAGAAAAAGAAAGAAAGGAAAAAAAATTTACTTTTGAGGGTAAATTAGTCTTTTTTCCCTCATTTAGTGCTTCATGTGCGTTACACGTGATCAAGTTAATGGCTCCGTGACCAAAATTGACCGAATATATGACGTTGATACGAAATAATGAGTCCATCACATTGATAACTATGTAAGTTCATGTATCATTCTGAAAGTCCCCTAAGTGTCCAGACATTGTTGGTGAATTTTTCCCTAAAAATTATATTTAAGATTCTAAGGGGGGGTGTATTCAATTCAGATTTTAAAAGATTTTGATTGAGTTTTTATAAGGGTGCTGCTATTTCCACCCTACCAATTCCTCTTTACACCCTACTGATGAGATTTTGATCCTATATTTCCATTTTTTCCCCTATCAAATTTAACATTGATAAATTTAAAACCTCAAAATAAAATTAAAAAAAATATAAAACCTAAAGGAAAAAAAAAACCGGAAATGTATGTAATGCCATGGCGCAACAGCGCACCATTGTTGTCTCTTCCTCTCTCTTAGTCTCTTCCTCCCACTTTTTTTATTGTATTTTCTTGGTGATTATTCTTCTCCATTCTCTTCATTGGTTTCCTTCCTTACTCTCTTCCAAACAAGAAACTAATGAATTGTGGTTTTAAACTTATAAACAAAAGGAGTATTAGGATCAAACTGATGAAATTTCAATTTTGATGCCATATTTCTGATTGAACTTTGGTAAAGAAATAGATCTATACATCTTCACCTTTGAATGTGACTTTAGTTCTAGTAGAATATTGGGGTCGGATTCAAATGCAATTGCTTGACCAGATCTTGCCGCCGATTAACAGAAAGTGGGTTGATGCCGAGGTAGTGAATTACTTGTTGGTATCTTCTTTCTTTTTATTTTCCATTTTTTTTTTGTCATTTTTGTTTTTATTGTTACAAATACTTAATATGTGAGGGTAAAAGTGTACATGTATGAGTAAAAATTTATATGTAGGGTGAACTAAGGAATTAGTAGGGTGGAAATAGCCGCACCCTCTTTATAATCCATGACTTTACTTAATCCATGGATTGTTTAAATTCTATATGAAATCTGATTGATTCTAATTGATTGATTTATTGGTATTTGTTTTTATTTTACAAGTCCTTATGTTATTTTTGATAGGTTAATTTTTTTCTTCTTCTTTAAAAGCAATGGATGTATGGATCCAACTATAATGTTATATCAATGACAAAAAAGTGTGTGTGTGTGTGGCATTCTACCATTCTTTATGTTGTGTGTAACGATATATGAATAATAAGAGAAAATTAATCAGCCAAAATGTTACACAAAAAGTAAAGTAGTAAACTAATGACATAATTTATTTCATATCTAATTTACAAAAGAAACATGTGTGTATGTATCATCTTAACAATACCATTGAAAGTGAGCTTAATTAGCTAGAAGGATTGAGGCTTCCAGAGTTACAGTGACAAAAATAAAAAAATTATTAGATGAAGGCAGAGGCAGAGGAGGATAGTGGGAAGATAGGTCTAAAACAAAATGGATGAGTGTCACCTATTGAGAGCTGTTTTTTTTTTTTTTTTTTTTTTTCTGGTGAAGAGCTTCTTCATTTTTTGAGTGAGAAAGAATCCATCAAAATCTCTTGGGAAGTGATTAGATTTTTTTTGAGTTTTGATATGTATAAAAAACACTATAAAATCCTCCACAATCCAAAATTTAATGAAATTCTTAAAAATCCATATACTTTTGAATATCTGCATATTTGAATAGATAATTCTAAATCTCAATTGAATACCCATAGACTTTCAAAATACAAAAAAATCTTGTAAACTCTTAAATGAATACACCTCCCTAAATCTTATCCATTTAATTTAACGAATTTGTTTAGACGAGTCATTTTTTTTTAAGTTAATATCCTTATTTTCTTCTTTAAATTAATTTAATTTATTAAAGACATAAAAAAATCAATTATGACTATTCTAATTTGGAATACAATTAAGAGGATTAATTATTTTCCTCTTGAAACTTATCTACTGCAGTGAAAAAAAAAATGATTAATTAAATGAAGTCTTTGACAAAGCATGATAAATTTGATTGATTTTTTGTAATGACCTTAATTTTTGTTATTAATTTCTTGGAATTAATAAAGCAGCGGTTTGTAAAATTTCTTGTTCTTATGTTATTTGTGAAATATAAATATTTTGAATGAATAATTACTTGAACCATCTCATTTTCGAGAGCTCAAAGGTTGACTTTTTATTCGTTATGTTTTTCTAAAAACTTTCTTCACTAAAGTCGTCAACCACATCGATACAAGTTTGTAGACATGCGGCACGCTAATTTCTAAGATCGTATAAAAGTGCTATGATTAGCAGAGGATTTACTATCTTGGAAAATTTTTCTATAAATTGAAAACTTTCTTCACAAAAAAAATTAGAAAAATCAAAAGCTTCCAAAACCGAAAAGATTTCTCTTCCCATAAACCCTAACCCGACCCAATCTAGATGTATCTTCGCTGTTCAGCGTTGCACAACAGCGCTACCACTGCCTCTCTCTCTCTCTCTCTCTCTCTCTCTCTCTCTCTCTCTCTCTCTCTCTCTCTCTCTCTCTCTCTCTCTCTCTCTCTCTCTCCCTCCCCCCTCTACCCTCCCCGACCAATCTCACTGTGGACGGCGCAGCAAGGCTTGAAACTTTTATTGTTTTGGTGACTTTAGGGCACGAAATCTATTGGGTTTTGTAGCTCTCCTCTTCCTCTTTCCATCTATACTAGTCATAAAGATCGATTTGACCTGTGGAGCTCAAATTTTGGATTTGAAATTTTGGCCACCGCAAGCTGCCAAGCAAGGGAGATCTAGCTCGATCTAAGTCAAACCGACCTTAGTGCTAGGTATAAAAGTTGCTCCTCCTTTTGTCTTCTTCATTTTGAATGGTTGGATCTTGCTAGTTTTGAAGTTCATTGGGTGGCTCGTTTGACCTCTTTTTGGAGTTGTTGGATTGCTTCATTATCCTCTACTCGTCGATACAAGAATATAGATTTTTTTTTGTTTTGTCATAATACAATCTTTTGAACATGTTAGGTTAAACGTAGCTTCAGTTTGTTCGGTTTTCTATTCATGAGGATCTGATCGTTAGATTTTTTTTTTTGTTAAATCAAATTATTGACCCTAGAAATGTTTTGGAGACCTTAGTTATCTCAGATGAAGTTTTGTCTTGATTTGCATAATCTTTGATTTTTGGTTCAAGTGCACGATTCAAACTTTAAAAGTTTTCGCTCTTCGTTGTGTACTAAGTTGAGACCTTAATTGCCTTTAGGTGCTTGACGGAGTTGTGTTCTGTGCTTTATCTCGTTCTATGTGTGAAGACGCATCAAGATATTGAGGTGAGTAAATCTCACGATGTTCTTTTTCTAAACGGAATTACTTTATTGTTTATTAAAATTAATTGCTAAATTGTGAAATTAGTTATCAAAATAAATATTTGTTTTAAAATATATGAACTTAATCGACTACAGTTCATAGGTAGGTAATATTTAGGTTTTGACTTAAAATGTTTTCGGTTTATATATATTGTCAACTATAGTTGGTATTAGTGGCATTCCTAAGAGGATGACAATGTGTGTGTGTGTGTGTGTGTACTTACATAAAATATATATATCTTGGTGGAATTGTATTGTGGTGAAAATAATTTTTGTGATGTGGATCATATTATAGTTATGAGACTCGACTTTTTCAGGAAAACAATATATCATGAAAAAGATTACTTATATTATTTCGAAACTGTTTTGAGTTGTGGAAACAATAGTTGTGAAGAGTACAATTGTGATATCATTTTAATGAGTTGTGTAAAACATTTTTGGGTCTAGTGTGACCTCTTTAAATATTTTGGCCTTTGTACAGAGGGTCATTGTAGTGACTGAGAGCAAGCAAATTAGGAACCAAGTCACTAGGTGAAAGGCCCGATCTGGTTAGAGCTCTAGTCTGTGTGCCATATATTGTATTCTATATATGGGGGTACCTGCGGTTATTACGACTCATGAATACTGTTTTTAAAAGAAGTCTCAAGAGTATTCTTTCTTTTATTGTCCAAGAGGGACATTTTTTTTCATATTTAAATTGTTGAGTTAAAAAATTATTTGAAATGTCACTGTGGTGACTTGTTGGTCCTTAAAAGAAAAGGATGTTGAGTTTTTGAAAAGAATCATTGTGTTGTGTTTTGCTTGAGTTCAAAGGGTGATTTTGTTGTGATAGGTGATGTTGCTTTAATTTAATCTTGAGTTGAGATTTTATAAGCATTTGTTTAATTTGGCGATTGTGATTGAGTTTACTCATACAAGCTTAAAAAGCTTACCGAGTTTGTTGTTACATACCGCTGCACTATTCGATGGTTTAGGGATTAATACTGCAAGTCAGGGTAACCAAGTTTGAAGACAAGGCTTTGTTGTTGTTGCTGTTGTAGTTTTAGGTTTAGAAACCTATTTTGTTATTCAGTACTTGTTAGACTTCAGTTGTGTATTATGCTCTCTGTAAGCATTCACTTATTATTTATGTTTCAATTTAATGTATAAACTCTGTATACTATAATATGTGACTCTAAAGAATGAGTCAATATTGACAGTAGTGGGCTTAGTGTGTTGTATTTGCTTAGATTAAAAGAAAAAAATTTCTAAGTGTTTTGGGTGAGTTGCTTGAGCCATCGCATTTCGGATGGGAAATTTTCAACAACAGTACACTACAAATAGGTGACTCCGAAGGTCGGTACATTATTTTTCAAACCAATCAAAACATTACATGAACTTGTAATCTCAACCGAAGATATATACATGCCGTTACATTCACCGTTAGTCAATGAGACTTTGGTCAAAATTGTAAGGGCAAATACATCTTTTCAAGGATTGATAAAGAAGACAAAAAAATAAAAAACAAAAAAAAAGAAGGGGATCTGCTCTCTCTCATTCCCTCTCTCTCCGTTTGTCACATATTTTGATGATGCTCGGAGCTGCTCAATTCTCCTAAAGCCCAGATCTATTAGGATGGTTGTCTGTCTTTCTCCCTCAATCTCTCTTGAATCCAAAACCCAGCCTTTCTCACAGTGACCACAATCGACCAACGCACTTGGACCAAATCTCATACCCAACCAAATCCACACAAACGCATCACAATCGATCCTCAAATCCCAAAGTCTCTAATCGATCCTTTGCCTTCAGTTGTCTGCTTCAATCAACTCTTAAAACACTATTATGCAGTTATCTCTTTGAATACACAAATGGGTCTGATCACAATAGCTTCTGATGTTTATACTCCAACCATTATCATCAACTACTATTGCCCTTTGAACCAAATAGGGTTTGCTTGAATTAGCTGCAGCCCAGAACAAAAACCCTAACTAATTCAATATGCATCAAGAAATTCAAAGCAGAGAAGCCAATTAGACTAGAGATGAGTTCGAGTCCGACTCCAAGTCCAAAACCCCAAAGAAAAATAGAAAGAACTACCTACCTGATGATAAATCGGTGAGAGAGTTTTTGCATCATTTGTGCCTTCTGTTCTCGATGGTGGTGGTCGGAGAGGTAGTGTTAGAGATAGGGGTGGTGATAGGGAGCTGTATCCAGCAAAGCGGAGCAGGAGAGTTAGCTGCTCTAACGAGTTTGGTGAGTCGAGAACTCGGGGAGGGTTTCGGTCTCCAAGTCGCTCTTTTCTGAGATGCAATCGTGGGAGTTTGAGTTCCAATGACTGGTTTGGTGAGTCGAACCGGAGGCGATTTCCGAGCTCGAATATGTCTGCATTTACTAGAAATCCAAGGATGGATAGAAGATTTGATAACAAATTTGGGGATAATGTTGTGAAGGAAGAATGGAAGATGGTTTTTTAGGGAGGAGAGGTCCGAATTTCAGAGGGAATTTGAATGCGAGTTCGAGTTCTTTGAGTAAGAGAGGAGGGAGAGAGGTGGATTCAGGTTTCAGGGGAGGCGGCGAGGGGTTGAGGAAAGGTGGGAGAGATTCGAGAAAAAGACCATCATTCAACCCACTTAACAAGCTTCAGAATCATATCTCCTAGTTCAATAGCACCGGCATGAGAGTGGAGAAGAGGAAGAGGAAGAAGAGTACAGAAGGTACACGTGTTGGACCAAGAGTGAGACACGCAACTCTTGCTATGTGCAACGAAGTATTGTTTCATAGTATGCCTCTGAAACCTGTGTGTGTGTGTGTGTGAGTGAGAGAGAGAGAGAGAGAGAGAGAGAGAGAGAGGAAAATATTAAATTACCCTTAGAAAAAATGAATAATGGCATAGGGTTAACGGTTTTATTGACGTCATGTACTAAAAGTGTGTCGAGATTATAAGTTCATATACCATTTTGATTGTTTTGAAAGATAATGTACCGAATTTCGGAGTCACCCATTTGTCATGTACTATTGTTAAAAATTTCCCCATTCCGGATTTGTTCTTTTTATTAATAACTTGTTGGTTATTTTATACTCGAAATTTGAGGCGTGACATTTTCAATATCTTCTTTACCTCATTCTTACCTCTTTCCTCGTCAAGATTCATCACTCTTAGTGCATTTTCTTATTTAAATTTTCATTCATTAGGTGAAGAAGTTCATCAGTATATGTGATTATGAAAAAAGAATAGATAATCGAGGGAATGATTTGATATTTTAAAATGGGGTAGTTATCAAGGATTTTTAATTAGGAAGAATTTAGATGAGAGAGAGAAAATAAAAATATTAATGCATGATTATCTTATTTGATATTATATACTACATTTATTCAAAAATAAGCAATAAATTTTCTAAGAAAATAAAAAAGGATGGGAACTCGTTTGTTAAAGTTTTGCTTAGCAGTTTCTTTCTTTTCACCAAAGACGGCGGCCTCAGGCACAGTTCTTCTCCCTCGTCGCGTTTGTCCCTATTTGGTTCGCACACTTAAGACTCGTTTGGCTATTCCACTGGTGACAAGTTCTCTTTATAGTCAACGGTGTCGTTGGCTCTTAATGTTTCTTGGTTGGGTAGGGATAGATCCTCGTCTCTGCTCGTGGATTTCAACTATGATGGTGTCGGTGGTTTACTACTCGGGGGCAAGGGTTGGTGGTGATGTTGCTCTAACTGCTCTCCTTGGATTGGGTGGGAGTTTTCTTGTCTAGTTCCAAATAGTCCCGAAGATCCTATTCAAAGTGGAATTACATTCCATCTTCAATGTTGGTTTGCAAGATCTGAGTGGTTTGCTAATCTAATTTGTGTGATTCCTTGGTTCAAGAAAGGTTGGTAGAGCATATCACTGGAGGATGGCTTTGTTTCTCTCATGCTAGAGTTTCGTGGTTGCTTAGGACTTTGGATTTACTACTTTGCCTTGGGCTGGGATTGGATATTTCTGGAGCTTGCCTCTACATGTCTCTCAAAATCTCCTAGCTTTAGTCCAAAGGGTAAGTAGAAGCTTAATATTTAATTTTCCAAGTTTTTCTGCTTACATACTATGAAGTGTTTGTACACTGAACTGAGAATATTTTAGGAGCACCACAATTGAGTGCATTAGTTAAGGAAACCTTAGCTAAAGTTTGATTTTGTGTTCAACTATTTCACATAGTATTGTAAGCTTACTTAAATTAGTGATCTTCAATGTACAATGAGGGGTATTGAGTTTCTTACTTGCTTTGACAAATTATGGGTAAAGGAAACATTTGTAAGTGACATTCTGCTTCATTGAATGATATGAAAATTTTCCTATTAGACCCTTTTAGTTATTATTTGCATCATTTTTTCTTCTTCTTTCTTATAAAAGAGGATCAAAGGATTTCACTCATACCCGCATGGTAACTCGAACCCAGGACCTAGATCTTAGGTAGTGGGTGCTCTAACCACTGAGCTAACACCACATCGTCAAGCATCATTGTTCTCACTTAAAGCATCTTTAGCATACTCTTTATCTTGGTTCCTTAGCTATTTTGGAGAGCATATTTGGTTTTTTATCAATTTAAACAGCTGCACTAGATTTTTAAGTGATTCTTAATTTTAAGTTTTAGCTATCGATCTCCTAAATATAGAGAATGAGATGAGATTCTTTATTATTTTTATTAATTTAAAATATTTCTTTTAATTTGTTGTATGTAATTTATAAATAAATTAAACTATTTTTTATTCATTAAAAAAATTATATATATATATATAAATTTAAAACTAATTAAAATAAAGAGAATTGATGCATACGTATTTTAAAAACGACTAGCTAAGATAAAATTTAACTAAAAAAGAACTAAGTTCTTACATCGATATAAAAAGATGTTACATCAATATGAATTGGAAAAGAACTGATTTTGAAGTAATCACTACCTCACACTACGCCTTCTTAGACCATCTACCATGGTACTCCATAACCCCATAGGGAAAAAAAAATATAAACAGTACTCCAACTATGGTCCATTCTAAATTTTCATACCTAACTTTCCGAAATTATCACATTGGTACCCCAAATAGCCAGTCCGACCCAACATACGTACCCGCCGTCCATAACGGCGTTAACTTGCTCCTCTCATAGCCTCTTTAAATCATGCTAGCTGTCAGAAAAGTTAACGTCGTCATGGACGGCGTGTAAAAAAATTGGGTTGGATTGGGTACTCCAGGTACTAAAATGATAACTTCCAAAAGTTGGTATAAAAATTTAAAATGAATCTTACCTCTAGTACTGTTTATATCTTTTTCCCTAACCCCATTTATAGCCCTGCAAACACCTCCCATAGTAAGGAATTCCACATTTTCCAAAAAAAAAATTTGCCCTATGGCTACATGTCCAAGCCATATATGGCTATCAATAAGTCATATCAATTCAATTTTTATTATGTTCCTCCTTTGCCCCTCTACATTTAACTGACTTTATTTTTATTTCATTCATATCCTTTATCGGTTTTAGTTATGATTTTTTTTTTTTGAGTGACTTTTAGTTATAATTCTTTGTTGTCTTGAAATTTTATGACTATGAATTTTTTTAATAATAAAAATTATACCATTGTGAAGATCACACTGAGATCTTTCATTTGAGCTTAATATTGAATATATTTAGGTTAAATTATTTTAAGGTCCCCTTATTTTAATACATAATAATGAATTATATTTTCATAATTATTTTCAATTATGCCTTACCGTGGGAAACCTCTTGTGTGAAGGTTTATTGCTTCAACATAAGCTAAATATGGCTATATGACAAGTCAAATCTCTGTTACAGTGGCTGATGCTCTTGGCCCATGGAGAGAGGCTCGGGGGGTCCTCACTGTCAAACACATAGTTCATCACTGCTGGCAGTTAGGGACGCAATTCCAAGACAGAAATTGAGGATAAACTTACAGTTGGTCACATCAACAATCTCACGCGGCACATTCACCCGGGCCATGCATCTATGTCTGTGGATAAGTAGGTCTCTCCCAAGAATGGAAACTAGTGTTTCACAAGTTTGAAGTTTGAACCAATAATATGTCTCCCAGTAATATCCCCTATCTAAATTTCTGAGATTCTTTCCTTGCAATCATAGTCTTTTTGAGTGCCCACCTTACATGAATGATAGAAGATATTTTTTTTCATAGATAATAGGACTTGATGTGAGGTTGGGTTAATGGAAGATATTTTTTTGGATGACCTTAGTTTCAAACTTTCCTTTGGATCTCATGTATTTCTTAAGATATGATTATCTTCCACACAAAAATAAATATTTATGCATTATTGCATCAACTACTACGTCACTAGTGATTTCATAAAAGTGAAAGCTCAACTGCAAGGATTGATAGGTTGATAACTTAGTTTGATTACAAATGTAACCGCCAAAAGTTAGTTGGTAGGACAATTGTAGGATGAGTTATAAACATCAAATATACATAAACCGGTCAAACTCTGGCCAGCTCTGCAAGTCTTGAATGACAAGCGGCATTTGCAGGTGGAGGTGATGCATATGAGTTGTGAGGCTAGTTCGTATGACCAAGGTTTGCCTTCTTTTCTCCAATTTTTTGTATTGTACACCAACTTCATAATTGCGTCGGGGGTGCAAGTGCAGGCTTGGGAGCAATTTACATGGTTTGGCATGTTGACAGATGTCATGAACACTATAATGGCATGCCAAAACATATTAAACTTCGTTAACATTATTATTTCTTAGTATTGTCATGTATCATAAGGTCACATTTGTAGGGCATGATTTTTATAACATGTTCCAATTGAAGGAACACTAAAATCTCGAACGAATTTGTTAATAATATTGTTTTTTTAATTTGAAACATCATTAAAAAAATTATGTCGTAATTTCAGTTCAAGAAGCGTTTAAATAGTATTGTTTGAGGGTGAGCAAATTTTTGTAGAAACCATGTTCTTGAAGAAAATTCTTTTTCTTTTTTTTTTAAAGAAAGAAAGTTTTCTGGTATAGTTTCCACGGGATTGAAGCATGAAATGTAGTTAGTTTATGGGTGGTTCTACTTGGATCTCCAAATTTGATATTTGGACCTCCATTTTTTTTTTTAATTATCAATACACTTTGTCAACTCATATAAAAAAAAAACTAAAGCCAAAGAGAGAAAAAGAAAAAAAAATCTCTTCTTTCCTCCACCATTAATATAACATTCAATAAATTATTATTTTTTACTTCATAATTTCCTTATATTACCTATATAATTTTATAATTTACCTTAAAAATTAAGTAGAACTAATAATTTCTATACATGGCCTTATCATTTAATACAAAAGTAAATTCAAAACAATCTGATTTGAAATTTCCTTAAAATTTAATACAAATTTCCTTATAATTTCTATACATGGCCTTATCATTTAATATAAAAGTAAATTCAAAACAATCTGATTTGAAATTTCCTTAAAATTTATGCATATTTTGGTAAAGTTATTACTAATTAAGATCTAAGATCAACTCATTTTAATTAGATTTAATCAATATATGTTATTTATTTGAGAACCAAAATCTTTTCTAGAACCATCCGTATTGCAAAACAAACAAAAGAACTATGATCTGGAATAGCAAAAAATCTTTGTAATTGTCTACTTGTTCGGCCCCTCCAAGAATCACTTTCTAGTTCCACCAATGAAAGTACACCAGAAATGTAGCCAGCTCTCTCACAAAATTCTTCATGGTTGAATTGATAGAAATAAAAAATAAAAAATAAAAATAAAAAAAAGAAGAAGAACAAATTGTTGAAAATACAATTGTAATTGTTTAAGGATATTTTGGTAAAGAGCCAAATACTGGTTACTACCCTGTGGTTTAGGTTCAAAATCAATTCAGTCCCTAGACTTTTAATTTCATCAAAAACACCCCTGTACTTTCAATTTTGATCGAATAGGTCCAATTCGTTAATATTCTGCTATGAGTTCAACTTATAGTTGGATTATTCGATGAAAAACTTTTTATTTGATAGATTTCTAATAGTGAGACCCACTCCTAAATTGACTATGCATGCTAGCTCAACACCATATCATAAAACATAGGCCATATATGAGCCACGTCAACAAGTTAAATGACTCAATTATCGGAAGACTAACAAATTGGACCTATTAGATCAAAATTGAAACTGCAGGGATGTTTTTGATAAAATTAGAAGTCCAGGGACTGAATTGATTTTAGACCTAAACCACAGTATTTAGCCCTTTGGTAAAATTAAGGAGGTGTACTTAGCTTTTTTTAGATTTAGAAAAGTGAATTGGAGGTTCAATAAGTATGAGAGATCCAAATATCAAATTTAGAGGTCCAATTAGAACCACCCATAGTTTATACTTTGTCCTTTTTTTTCCGTGAGAATAAATAAATAATTTCATATTTATTATTATAAATTTTTAATTAGAGCCTTTAGTATGACATATAATGACTAAGATGATGTCATGTAACATGAAACATCAACACATCATGTGCATATTAGGCAGTGTTTGGATAAGGAATTATATTAGGGGAATGGGGGAGATGACATTTTACTGGGATTCTAATATCCCTCTCCACATGTCCCCTGTTTGGGAAAATGAGGTGAAGGGATTTAATTTTCTCGGGATTTTAACAGAGGACCTGAACACGGGATTTTATTTAATAGAGTCCCTCCGTCAGGCTCCGCCTCCATAGGCGTATCCTTCAAATCCTCTCGACGGTGCGAACCTTACGATTTCTTCATGGCTTTTGTCTTCCTCCCTAGCTAATCTCTATATTGTATATCCTCTATGGGCTTTCGTTGTCTAATTTTATTATAGGGTTTTGTCCTAGATTCACTCCCAATTTTGATTTTGTCTATGAGCTATCACCTTCTTCATCTTAGCTTCTTCATCGTCTTCATCACACAGAACAACACCAATCGTCTTGGGTTGAAGGATTTTACGAACCCACTGTTCCTCTCTCTTAGATTTGAAAACCCACTATGTTTGTAGTTTGTATTTTTTGGACAATGAAATATCAATCTGTTAATGAAGCAGCTCATTTCAAGTTTTAACAAATAAGACCATGTGAGGCAGAGAGCCACAGGACTGTTAGTAAATTAATCATTGATAGCATCAACTACTTTATTTTTTTAGAAAATATTTCAAACAGTACCCGAACTTAGGCCGACTCCTAACTTCAGTACCCGACTATGCAAAACTATCACTTTAGTACCTCAAGTTTGAAGCCCGATCCAAGAACGGTACACGCCGTTCATGACGGCATTAAGAGCTCAGCCATGTGGCATATTTTGAGGGGTAATTTGGTCCCGTCACTGCTTAAACTACTCCCCAGCACTTGATCACTTGCTTTGATTTGTCAGTCCATCTTCAATTCCAACCAAAACCCAGTTCAACAAACATGTCAATCATCCCAATCAACGAGCGATGAAGCAGTGACTTTGATCCCTAGGCTCTCAACCTTATAACACAAGCCATATTCAACAAAAAATCAACAATTTACACAGATAAGCAATATAAGGCTCCTTGCTTTCGATCAAATTCGCAACTCGAAGAAAGCTTTGGATTTTTTAGGCCAAAGTGGCAGGCAATCTCTCTCTTTCAAATGGCTCGAGAACATGATTGTGATCACTCCTACTGCCCATAGTGAGATACCTTGTAATGGGTCTTTTTTTCTCTGTTCCACCATCATAGATGGGCTCTGCAATCACAATCTCAGACATTGGTAGTGTGAGCTCAAAGAGAAGAATGATGGGACTGTGAACAAGGGAAAATGTGAGTTGGGTTTTCGGTGGAGCTAATCTTCAAGGAGAGGATTTTGCTGAATCATGGTGGGTTTTTGGTGCCGGTTGCTTGTTTCGTTGACGATTTTGGCTCAGGAGTGTACTAGGCTGGTGAAGCTTGAGCTTTCTAGGTGTGAGGGAAGCAGAGAAGACAACCTGAGTTTTGGAAAATCGTCGTAAGCAGAAGCAGAGAAGACATCGATTATAGGGACCTCAACAACGACGTCGGAAGGGTTTTGGTCAAGGGGTTTTGAGTCCGAGGATGACGATGAGACTATCTCTATCTCAGAAGAAACCATTTCACCACATAAAGATCCGGGTTTGGGGATCCAGGTAAGGTAATTTTCAGCTTATGTGGTAATGATAATGCCCCTATGTTGGAGGATAAGAGACCTGTGATCATAGGATGGATGGTGGGTAGTTGACTGACTTTGTATTGTGAGAATTTGAAGACTCTGAGGTTTCAATCTGTAGCTTTCGTATGGTGGGTGGTTCTCCTACATTCTCAAATCATATTCTCTACTCTCATAATATGAAATGGACACCTACACCAAATCTCTTCTTCCCTCAAGCATTATCGGAACCAGTTTGGGAAAGAAAGGCAGTAGCTTTTTCAGAAAAAGTAGAGACTTGAAGTTTCTAATTGATGCTCCTTGATCTTATGCACAGATGATTCGTGTCAAAGCTGCTATTAATCTTCAAGTTTCTAAATGTTTCTCTGATTGTTGTGTAGAATTTTCAAGGTTAGGGAAACAATAGAGGCTCAAATCAAATAAAGCACTCAAATCCATATTCCAATCACAACCTAACAAAACCCAGATGAAGAAGAAAGGATCTGCAAAAATAAGGGAAAAAGAAGAGAAGGGGATCTGGAAATGATAATGTATGGGTAAAATGACCCAAATACCCCTCCAAATTTAGCATGTGGATTGTTAATTAACACCATCATCGACGACGTGTACCGTTCTTGGGTTGGGCTTCAAACTTGGGGTACCAAAGTGATAGTTTTGCATAGTCGGGTACTGAAGTTAGGAGTCGGCCTAAGTTTGGGTACTGTTTGAAATGTTTTCTCTTATTTTTTCTAATATGCCTTCAATCTATGTTATTCTATACTTAATGGTCGGAGATTATGATTATCCCTGCTTTTGTATTGGTTGCTTCTTTAGTTCTTTAACAATTATGTATTGGATTGATTACCCCTACTTTGTTCTATCTGTTTATACATGTCTTGCTTTCTTTAATTATTGCCTAATTGGGATGAACATAGACGATTCTATTTAAATCGATTAAGTGAATCCGAAGTTGAGTGTATGGAAAACTTAAGAGTTAGCAGGTATGGATTTTCAAAACTTTGCCAAGTCTTATATGACAAAGGTGGATTACGAAGAACAAGGCATGTATCTATTGAAGAATCTGTGGCCATGTTTTTAAATATCCTTGGGCATGACGTGAAGTACATATCCATTCATTTGAACTTTCATCGCTCAAAGAAACTATAAGTAGACAATTTAACAGTGTTGCGTGCAGTAATGAGAACTAGTAAGAAATATGTGAGGTTTCATGATTGTGTTCTCCAAGGAGCTTATTTGAGAAGATGGAGATGGTTTGAGGTAATTAGAGTCATACTTTTTCATGATTTTATATTATTTTTACGGACTATATGTATTAGTAATATAAACTCATTGGTTGTGTATAAATTGAGAATTGTCTTAGGGCTTTAGATGGAACCCATGTCTCTGTAACTATTCGAGGTGCGGAACGACCTAGATACCGGAATAGAAAAGGAAATATTTCTTCTAATGTTTTGGGAGCTTGCAATCCAGATATGAGATTCATTTATGTTCCGCCTAGATGGGAGGGATCAACATCAGATTCTTGAGTTCTACGAGATGCATTGTCTAGGCACAATCGCTTGGTTATTCCAAATGGTAAGGAGCTAAATACTAAATTGCACATTTAGTTTCCAATAAGATAAACATGACATTATAATTTTGTTTCTTTGTAGATAAATATTGCCTTATCGATGCAGGATATACTAATGGACCCGGCTTTTTAGCGCCTTATCGAGGAACTAGATACCACCAAAAGGAATGGTTTGGAAATCATCCCCAAAATTATAAAAAAAAACTTTTCAATCTTCGGCATTCGAAAGCCAGAAATGTAATTAAACGTGCATTTGGGGTGTTGGAAAAAAGGTGGAGCATATTAAGAACATCTTCCTTTTTTGACATTAAAACACAAGTAAGAATTATCAATGCTTGTTGTGTGTTACGCAACTTCATTCAGATTGAGAAGCACAATGATCCATTGTTAGAAGCTGATCGAAGACTTACACCTTTTACATTGAGTTGATCGTGAGTTGTCAATGAGGCCAATAGAAATCAATGAAGAGGAGATTAGAACTGTTGAAGCCACTAATGAGTGGACTATATTTCGTGATCAATTGGCGATGGATATGTTTGCTGACTATCATAGGCATCGAGCTCAACAAGAGCCGCAAGAACAAGGAGACCCTGCAAATGTTCCATAATTTAAAAATTTTGTTGTGACCGTTTAGGATCTTATCACTATAATGTTATTAGAATGTTGACATTTAAGTCTATGAATTCAAGAAAGACCAAAATTGAATTGTGACTGTGATATTTCAGTTGTTGAATTTTTCAAATTTCTAGTGTTTTTCATGGTTTTTTTATTTATTTAGTGGAAATTTTGGAATTAATTGGTGAAACACAAATTTTTCTTGTTTTACCATCTATTTGGTTGAAGAAAAAAAAATTGCAGTTAACTACAATAGTTCTATAGCAAAATATAAAAAAAAGTTAATTTTGTCAAAAAATAAATATGTTTACAAAATCTCATAATTAAATTCCTTCACTCAAAAAAATTATCCAAACAAGTCATTTAAATAATCCACTACTTATATCCCTTCATTTTAAGATCCCTTCACCTTAAAATCCCTTGGAACCTCCAAATCCCCTACCGAAACACTACCTTAGAGTTTTCAATATGCTCCTTTAGGCGGAAATGCAAAATCGACGGACAGTCTAGTGAACAATGGCAGTCTTCACATGGTAAATTCCAAGGTTTTAGTCATCAATCTCTCTTTTGAAACGCCCCCGTTCTCTATGCCAATGTAATCTAGTTGAGGCTTAGTTTGGGAATGCTTCCTGGGCTGCTTTTGGTTTTGAGACCAAAAGCGCTTTTGAGTTTAATATAGGGTGTTTGATAAAATCCAAAAAAGCTGCTTTTGGTCCATTTTAGCTTCTTCCAACCGAGTTTATCAGAAGCTACAAATCGTAGCTTTTGAAAATGGCTTCTGCGGAAAGCTGAAAAAACACGGAGGTTCTAAAATTAAACCAGCATAATCATCTCTCATCTCCATATCTCGATCATCTCTCATCTTCATCTTTCTCAACCTTCTCCGACCATCGCCGCATGACCAGTCCCTCCGCCCTGCTGCTCTCCCTCACTGTTAGCAACAGTGCATCTTCTAGGCAACTCAAATATCTCCTTGAAAATACTACCCAATCCTCCCAACACTATGATCCAAACCACTTCTGGGCAACTCAAATATCCCTCATCGCTGATCTGACCCAAGCTTCCTATTCCATTGATGATTCCACTTTTGCATGCAATCTTTAGAACGACCAAATCCCAGAATGATTATAAAAAAAATCCCAAAATCCTAATTGAAATCGTAGAAGTCTAGAACAATGCTCAAACGAATGCCCTTAAAGATACAATATTGATACAACATTGCAACATCTGAAAGATACCCACTAATCAGTGGAGCCCAAAGAACAAAAATTTGAGGGTGAAATCAAGAATGTGAAGAATGGGTTAATTCGGTGGAGAATCAATTTTCATAAAAAATGGGAAAGAATTCTGGGTGGGAAAAAGAATGAATGGAAGCTGGATGGATGATTGAATGATTTAAAGAAAAAGACGGATATGAGAGAGAGAGAGGAAGAGAAGAAATGGATATGAGAGTAGATGGATGATTGTTGATGCGAAAATGGTGAGGGAAGAAGCAGAAAGAAAGTGGATGATCTGATGATCATTAATCGTAAAGGAAAAGCCAAATATATTATTGGCTTAATTATTAAAATTAATTTTTGAGATTTTTCAATCAATTATGTTTCTTGATCATTAAGGTAATTATACCCAGCCAAAGCATTTTTACCTTGCAACTTACCAAACACCTATAAATTACTTTTCGTTCTCACAGCACTTTTAAAAACAGTTTACCAAACACCTCAGCTGCTTCCTCTCACAGCACAACAATCCCAAACTATGCCTGAATCTGATAAGGACAACCTCATCGACATTCTCATCTTATGATGCGCAGGAAGGTCTTGGGTAGTATGTGATAACACCGATAAAGAGCCTGCCCTCACTTAGTTTGAGGTTAGTGAGTAGTTCATGCTTTACCACAGAAGTGACAGAACACACCATTATAAGAATTAACAACAGTCGGGTTTGCAAGCCAAGAGGCCGACTTTGTTTTGCTCGGCCAGCACCTTCTGCATGCAACTTGTTATCCACCTGGGGCTGTTCGCCCAAGTCTGAATTGCATTTAACCCAAAATCTTGATGTATGCAACCATGTCTTTATTTCTCTCAGTGAAAATATATGCCTCCAAGAATAAAACATATGGATCAAGTCACCGAGGATATTCAACTAATTTAAAGTGCCCAGAAAACTGTAAGTATTTAATTGGGCCAACACAAGAACATACAGTCTTGTTCTAAGTACTAATTACCAAGTGTAGACAACAAAGAAAGGCTCAGAATCAATAAGCATAAAAGTTGTAGTGACTAACAACACGAAGTCATCTATTTAATGTTCTACATGGATGTGTACGAAAAAGAGGAAACAACTGTAACATTTGATTTTCAGGGAAAGAAGAGGACCAAATATCATTACTGTGTACATATAGCAAACATATTACTCATCATCTTTGTACGGGTACTCCTCCGGAACTTGCTTCAGGAGTTTAACTTGCAACTCAAATGCATCATCACCTCTAAGCATATCCCGGATCCAGGTGATTTCAGTTTTCATTGATACCTGATAATGGAATACAAGTAGCAGAACAACACTATTAAGGCAAAAAAGAGCAAGTGATAAAGTACAGTCTATGACCTCAAAGTAACATTTAGCCTTTCCACCAGCCTCTTAACTTTTTCAGTTTTCTACGAACCTCATCATAAAGTAACCTCCATCCTTAAGAACCATGTAGGTCTTCCCTCAAGCTACAGTATTATTTAAGGTCTTCTTACATGCTACAATAGTTGATAAGAGAATAGAAAGTAGATATTATTCCCTCCGCAAAAAGGAAAAACTTCCAATCCTTCCAAATATGTTTCTAGTTTTTTGTTAGTCTGGGTACCAATTTGGTGAAAGTTGAAAGTTCAAAGTTCAAAACAACTAATGAGCTACTTCAAGTACAAGGATTTGTTTCCTATGATATAGACTAACCACTGATTAAAAAGCTCAAGGCAGAAATTAATTTAAAGTGGACATTTGGAAAATCAGCGCAGCAGAAGAGATTACAAGTACAACTCACCATTTCTAAGGCACCTCTTACGACTCCACTTAAGATGTTACAGTAGTACAGTCCTTGACAAGTATCTGGAAGCTCAACAAAATCAACCAGAGGATTGTCCTCCAGAACAATACTGCAGCATGTTCCATCAGCATCCCAATTTGTAACAGATGCTGTGACCCCCAAGAACATTTTGAAGCCAATCTGAACCAAAGGATCAAGAGAATTATTAAGTAAAGAGGCCTACCTCAAAATTTTGCAGGGAATAAGTAAAAGAATATGCAATAAATAAAAAATATGAAGTTATTTTCTTCTGAACCGAACTGCTTAGCGACCACTACAGAAAATGTTTTAGATCTAGCGCAGCATGAAAGCCATACAGCAAAGACCACGTATTGACAAACAAACTAGATCCAAAATATAGTGAAATTACAACAAGATACTGCAACCATCATAGCAACATGGAAAGGCCCCAATTTCATGTTGATTTCCCCATCAGAACAGAGTATCAAACCCAAACTCCTTCATCAGCACACAGCATCCGTTGGTCAGGTACTAGCACTTTGTGACATCGTCAACTCTCCAGAATTTTTTTTCTTTGTTTTCTTTTTCAATTTAACCACATCTTTCTATTAGATATGTCTACGAAAGACCATTCTCACAAGTATGGAAGGGAAGTTGAAGAGGGAAAGATACGGTGCAAACTTTGTAATCAAGCATTGGTATTTCTCAACTTCAACATCACCTAGTTTACAGTCACTATGGTGTGCAAGTTTGTAAGATGTAATTAATGATATAAATAAGTAAGCCACAAATTTTTTGACCAACAGAAAAGTGCAAGATGAAATGAATGGAGTTGGTTTGGATCATATGAATGCTCTTTAAGCAGTGCTTATTACTGAAACATGTTTTCTGCAACATCTATGCTAGACTTAAAAAAGTTGAGGTTAGAAATGAACCCTCCTGCCTCCCACACCAAGAAAGTATGGTACCAAAGGAGGGTGAGGTAAGAACTGCATGATATAGCAACCTCAATGCTTCAACAAGCTCTTTTCTTATTCCCACTAATACACTTTAAGATTTGACTCCTTAACAATATAACTTTGATTTCTATAAACCCAATAATGTGCTTTCTTTCATGATTGGTGGACTACATTGCAGCACCCTGTGTCTTGACACGGAAACTAAACTAGCTACAATTGGAACCTCAAAGCATAATTATTCTATCACTGCATGTATACTCGCTCTACCCTAACCATTAATTACAAATTATCTTGGCCGACAATGCTCCTCTGCCACCCTCCAGCAGAGGAATGACATAAAGAGTATATTAGATATTGATTAATGTTTGAGGAAAGATGATGATATCTATTGGTTGAGATAACTGTTGTTATTAAATTAGCAATGGGAGCTTCAATAACTACAAGGCACAGTTGATAGACTGGAATGGGATTGTTGTAACAAAGACTGAGCATAAATAAAAAAAAGTATGCCTGGTTTTAAACACTTGAGCAACAAGATATTTGTTTATGAAATGAACAAGATAGATATTAACAACAAACCTTTGCAATTACTTCAGCTGTCTCTTTGAAGTCGACGCATCTAGAAACATTAGATTTTGCTAGAAACTCATCGATTAGACGAATCCCAATATTATAGCCCCTGAAACGCAATGATCACTTTATCAGCCAAACCGAACAACAGGCAAACTATTCGGCCATCAAAGATTGTACACACAAACAAAAAACCGCCATCACTATAATGCATTTTCGGTTCAAATCAAGCAAATGCAAAACTAAACAGCCAACAATTTCCTCTCAAATTTGAATACAGAGAACAAGGAACCAAAAGGAAATTACATTTGATCAAGCTGCTTGTTGACCTCTTCAACCTCCTCAAGATCAGTGAGCAGCTGGCGCACAATGGCACCATAGGTCAAAGTAAACAGCTCCGCATTCTGCAACCAATTCAATTTTCGATATCAAAAACCCTAATTCAGTCATGAAAAGCAATGTTTGGAGAAGCCAAACCTTACCACGCGTTCGACGTTAGCGAAGATTGCATCACCGGATCGGGGACCAACGGGAGGCATGGCGATCTGAGCTCGACAGTGACAACTTCAAAGGTTTTTCTGCGTAAATAAACAAATTTGACTCCTCAATTTTCAGTCTTTGAGAGCTTCGAAAGCGAACCCTAACCCCTAAATTATGCAAGATTTGACAGAATTGGATGTGAAGTAAATCACGGCAGTTATGATACAGATCATGCACTATTTACAGTTTTGAAATCAAGAATTACTCATCTAAATGAGAGAAGAGAGATGAGCTCACCGGAGATCCAGTCGGAGAAAGAAATCGGAAATGGAAAAGATTGGGAGAGAAGAAATTTAGAGCCAAGCTCTATTTAGCGTTCCACCGGTGAAGTTAAAGAATTGGGATTCCCTATTGGTTTTTCCCTCTCCTTGTTTTTACTTGTTCCAATCATGTCCATCTATGATCTATTACAAATTCTCAAGTCTTTTACTTTTTTTTTTTTTTTTTTGCTAGTTAAATAAAATTTGTTTTAAGTTTAAAAATCCCAACCTATTCTGAATGTAACGCAGATAAAATTTTTATGTTAATTGCGGTTGAACGACTAGATATCCACTGTCATTTTATATTAATATAATCATCCGTATTTATATAATCTTAGCTTTAAATTCAACTAATTAACTTGAAATCGGTTTATCAATTATTACTGGATTTATCAAACAATTGTTAAAGGAAAAACATATTGTGTGTCTTCGTCAAAGCAATTGACAGAGAGGGAATCAAGGAATCAGTGATTACCATCAATCAGCGCAATTACGGATCAATCAGCATTTAGTATCATTAATGTAATCGATATTCCCGTTGTAATTCTATCCCTATATAAAGGAACTATGAAATGAAATGATGAGACCAATTCTAGCTGTCATTTTACTTTAACACGTTATCAGCACGCTCAGAGCAAATAGCCAAGAAAAAAAAACCCAAAACCCTAGAAGAAAAAAATATTTTCTTCTTTTCTGCCGCCATCAATAATTTTGAGCATGATTTTTTATTTTTATTTATGATTATATATTATTCCTAAGCATGTTTATGCAATTTTGAGCATGTTTTGTGATTTTTATTTACGATTATATAATTATTGGAGGAGGTATGGTTGAGGCCGTGGCTCCCCAAAGGAAGAGGGGGAGGCCACTTGGTTCGATTGACACTCACCCAAGGAAGAAGAGGGCGAGTAAGGCACAAACCAATCATCAATGTATAGAATCCCTCTCATGAGATTGTTTCTGATCATAGTTATGTTCATGAATCAATATTGGAGGACGCTCCGATGTTTAAAATGATTCCAGAGAACAAAGAAATCTCAAAGGATTATGAGAGTGCGTATGAGTTGATAGAAATATCTTCCACACACATTGATGATATATACTGTTGCTCAAGGAATCATAGAGCACGATGATATCGAACTACGCTCTATTGCAAAATGTCAACAAAGAGCAGATTGGCCTAAATGGAAAGAAACAATCCAGGCAAAATTAGATTCTCTGACAAAGAGACAGGTATTTGGTCCAGTAGTGCTAACCCCACCAAGTGTAAAGCCTGGAGGACATAAATGGGTCTTTGTCAGAAAGCGTAATGAGAAGAATGAAATCCTGAGGTACAAGGCTCGCCTTGTGGCGCCAGGTTTCTCACAACGCCCTGGAATTGACTACGAGGAGACATACTCTCCTGTAATGGACGTTATAACGTTCCGCTACTTAGTTAGCTTAGTAGTTTCCGAAGGACTAGAAATGCAGCTTATGAATGTGGTTACTGCATATCTCTATGGGGATCTAGATTCAGAGTTATATATGAAAGTGCCTGATGGCCTTACATTACCCAGGTCAAGTGACTCTAAACCACGGAGTGCGTTTGCAATTAGGTTGAAACGCTCACTTTACGGATTGAAACAATCTGGGAGGATGTGGTATACCCGTCTAAGTGACTACTTGATTGGAAATGGATATAAGAACGATGAAGTATGCCCCTGCGTATTCATAAAGAAAACAAGTTTCGGATTTGCAATTGTAGCTGTATATGTCGATGATATGAACGTAATAGGTACTCTTGATGAAATAAGAGAAACCGCGAGCTACTTGAAATCCGAATTTAAGATGAAGGATCTTGGGAAAACTTAATTCTATCTAGGCCTTGAACTAGAACATTGAGTTTGTGGAATACTAATCCACCAGTCTGCGTATGTCCAAAAGTCAGGCAATTTAACATGGACAAAGCGCATCCTGCTAGCACTCCCATGATCGGTCGAAGCTTGGATGCAAAGAAAGATCCATTTCGTCCAAAGAAGATGACGAAGAGATGTTGGGAGCTGAAATTCCCTATCTAAGTGCAATAGGCTCATTATTGTATTTAGCCCAATGTACTCGACCAGACATTGCATTCTCAGTGAACTTGTTAGCTAGATTTAGCTCAGCGCCAACGCAGCGTCACTGGAATGGTATCAAGAATATTTTTCGATACCTAAAAGGAACCATTGACTTGGGACTGCTCTTTCCCTATAGAGAGACAAGAGGGACCACAGATGGAACTGCAATCCCCGAAGGAAATATTGATGGCGAAAGCGCCACTCACTACACCGAAATGCCAAATGACGTTTTGGTTGGTTTTGCTGATGCTGGGTATCTCTCTGACCCACATAAAGGTCGTTCCCAAACTGGTTATGTATTTACCAGTGGGAACATGACGATATCTTGGAGATCAACCAAGAAAACCCTTGTGGCTACCTCCTCGAACCACTCAGAGATCATTACTCTACATGAGGCGGTTCTTGAGTGTGTATGCTTAAGAGCTATCATCACACATATTCGAGGGACTAGTGGTTTGAGTTCTACCACTGAAGAGCCTACTTGCATTAATAAAGATAATGCAGCTTGCATCGAACATATGAAGCTAGGGCATATCAAGGGCGATAATACAAAACACATATTACCAAAGTTTTTCTACAATCAGCAATAACAGGCCCTCCTCAAGATTCAAGTGAATTCAAGTGAATCAAGTAAGATCTGAGGAGAATGTAGCAGATTTGTTCACCAAATCATTGCCTAAAGTCATATTTGAGAAACATGTGAAAAGCATAGGAATGTGAAGACTTTCCAAGCTCCCTTGATTAATGTAAGGATCAGGGGGAGGTGTAGACGTTAGGGGGAGTCTAACATACACATGTCATCCTCAAATGTAAGAGGTGCGTTGTGCTTTTTTCCTTCGACCAAAGTGTATTTTTTGTCCCACAGGGTTTTTATTGTTACTTGGCAAGGTTTTTAGTGAGGCAACAACTCATGCACCATTTCATCTTTGACTTGGCACAAGGGGGAGTGTTAAAGGAAAAACATATTGTGTGCCTTCGTCAAAGCAACTGACGGAGAGAGAATCAAGGAATCAGTGATTACCATCAATCAGCGCAATTACGGATCAATAAGCATTTAGTATCATTAATGTAATCGATATTTCCGTTGTAATTCTATACCTATATAAAGGGACTATGAAATGAAATGATGAGACCAATTCTAGTTGTCACTTTACTTTAACAACAATTGTGTTTTTGGTGCAATTTTAAAGACCAAATAGTTTCACACATGGAAATTTTATAAAGGGACAGCCCTTAATTAAAAGTAGACCGACGAATATAAAGGTTCATCCTCTATTACATCGTACATGAAGCACTTCATGGTCTCTTATAACCTCTTTAACCTTTGTTTTGAGTTGGAGGCAGTAGCTGAGCACTATCGCTTTGTAAGTTTGTGGTGCTGGAGAAATTGGTCGTCCGCCTCAAGTGCAACAATTATACAAACCTGGTGAGCTAGAAGATACGTCTTTGTTTTTTTTTTAATAGGATTTGATATTATTAGTCATCAAAGCCATAAAAAAGGCCAGAGTCTAACATGCACTTACACAAGAAATCCGGTAAAACCAGATAAACCTATCTAAGCCAATACTACACTCATTAAAGTCTAAAGGGACGCTCGCTGGAAAGCAAGCCTAAAACAAGCAAGAACAACCTCGCTATTCTAAGGAAAAATCATTCATCTAGTCTAATCTGCCAGCACTCAATTGAGGTACAAATAACAACTAGAAACATCTTAGCATAACTCATAGAGATTACTCCAACTTTCGTCTAGAAGATACGTCTTTGTTACTAGCAAAGCATTTAGACAAGTAAATTTTAAGCTAGCAAAAAACTGTATTCTTTTTACTCTTTCTATATATTCTTTCATTTTTCGTGTCATAAGGAGGTTGAGCATCTAAGACATTTGTGTTTTTGATTCATCTAAGACATTTAGAAGATGGTCCATCCACACACCAGATCAAATATCGATGATCAAGCTCAAGATCACCTGCATACATGCAGGGACACAATAATCTCTTCCTAAACCTCCTGCTTGAGCACAAGAGCAAGTTTAGATTAGCGGTGTCCGGTTCAACGATCTTAAGTTGAGATAAGGAAAATAGTTGGCTTTAATTAATTCTGCTTGGTGGTACTAGGCAAAATGTCTAAACCTTAAGGAAGGAAACCAATTGACGAGGACTGCAAATATATATACATATATGCTGTGTCAAAATATCAAAAATTATAAATCCACACACTAGAATAGTTTGTAGCCGTAGAATCACATTTACATCTAGAATGACCAGTTGAAGAATCACACTTTCTAGACCCTGTTTTTCTCACTTATAATCGCTTCCCCTTCCATCAGATCCAAATTAACATGGACAAATGGACGAGGCATTCCCTGACAAGAGGTCACTGCCATACAAATCAGGAACTCAGTCCTCTTTCCTAATTGAAGCTGCAACAGCACACATATGCACATAGATTCAATCCAAACTCCATTCAAACAAGCACACAGACGTAAGTCAAGCACAGAAATAGATCATATGCTATAAACACATCTTTATTAATAAGCAAAAGGGAGCTAGGTTTGAGCCATCCATAGGTACTTAAAGAGTACGTAATTAGAAAAAGTACAGAACCAAACAACTTGACATCAGCCAAGGATGGCAACATAGGCATCATTCAGAATTCAGAAACCACCGCGGAGGCGGAGGACAAGGTGAAGGGTGGACTCCTTCTGGATGTTATAGTCAGCAAGGGTCCTCCCATCCTCAAGCTGCTTTCCAGCAAATATGAGCCTCTGCTGATCCGGAGGAATGCCCTCCTTGTCCTGAATCTTGGTTTTTACATTGTCAATCGTATCTGAACTCTCTACCTCCAAAGTAATGGTCTTCCCAGTCAAAGTTTTAACAAAGATCTGCATACCACCACGCAGACGAAGCACCAAGTGCAGAGTGGACTCCTTCTGAATATTATAGTCGGCAAGTGTCCTTCCATCCTCAAGCTGCTTACCTGCAAAAATCAATCTCTGCTGGTCTGGGGGAATGCCCTCTTTGTCCTGAATTTTAGCTTTCACATTATCAATCGTGTCAGAGCTTTCCACTTCCAGAGTGATGGTTTTGCCGGTGAGGGTCTTAACAAAGATTTGCATGCCACCACGGAGACGCAACACCAAGTGAAGAGTTGATTCTTTCTGGATGTTGTAATCCGCAAGAGTGCGACCATCCTCTAACTGTTTCCCTGCAAAGATGAGCCTCTGCTGGTCTGGAGGAATGCCCTCCTTATCCTGAATCTTTGCCTTGACATTATCTATTGTATCTGAACTTTCGACCTCCAAGGTGATGGTCTTTCCGGTGAGGGTTTTGACAAAGATTTGCATGCCACCACGCAGACGGAGCACTAAATGAAGGGTCGACTCCTTTTGAATATTGTAATCAGCCAAGGTGCGGCCATCCTCAAGTTGCTTTCCAGCAAATATAAGTCTCTGCTGGTCTGGTGGGATACCCTCTTTGTCTTGGATCTTTGCCTTCACATTGTCAATGGTGTCGGAACTCTCAACCTCCAAGGTTATGGTTTTCCCAGTGAGAGTCTTAACAAAGATTTGCATGCCACCGCGGAGTCTGAGCACCAGGTGAAGAGTGGATTCCTTTTGAATATTGTAGTCAGCGAGGGTGCGTCCATCCTCGAGCTGCTTGCCAGCAAAAATCAGCCTTTGCTGGTCCGGGGGGATGCCTTCCTTGTCTTGGATTTTGGCTTTGACATTATCTATGGTGTCAGAGCTTTCAACCTCAAGGGTTATGGTCTTGCCAGTGAGAGTTTTGACAAAGATCTGCATCTGTTCTCACAGATAGCGAAGAATAAATCAAATGGCATTCCAACTAACAAATTGGAGCTCAACAGAAATAATTCATTAAATCAAGCTTCAAGCAGGGCTAACAATTCTAAAGACATTTGACTACTAACCAAACAATCCAAAGAACACAACCCAAACACCAAACCCAAATCAAACTTGTATCAGACAAATTTCAGAAACGAAAACACACAAAAAAACCTAGTGTCAATCAACTCAAAATAAAAAGCCAAATTGACTGTGTTGATTCTTGAAATTCACGCAAAGCAAGGATCTTAAAAAACAATTGGTTAAATCAGACAAAGATTACCGTATTTAATCAAGTTACTTATTTCATAACATCAATAATAATAACCACAAGGACCAGATTATAAACCACAATAATTTAATTCAAAATTAAACAAACGAAAAAGACATAATGTCATCCCGGAATTGCAGACTACATAACACATCCCCAAATCAAATTTGTTCCCTTGGTGCTAATGAACTGGAAACAAAATCCAAATCGGCCGTAAAAGACAAAGCAATTTTGTTAATACAGATCAACAGAATTGAGTATAGACCCTAAAAAAAATTAATGATGTCATACACAATAGACCAATCAAACAAAAACAATTGCAAACTACCTCATACGAACCTAAATCAAATTTCATTGCAAAAATTCCAGATCAAAATACACACAGTCTCGATGCCCAAACGGAATCGAAAAATCAAAATCGGCCGTGGGAATTCTATTAAATAATACGATCGTCTAACCAAGGGATTAAATCAAAAAAGGATTCAATAAGATCGATAATCAAGCTCATACAGATCGTAAACTATTAACAACGATAATCTAAAAACTGAATCGAAGAGACGAACCTTGGTTATCGGAGAGACAAGTAAACGAATTGCTTTCTATGAGAGGCGTCGAATGGGAGGGCCTTTATATATATAGGGCCAATTGTCCACTTAACCACGGAACGTTACAGTACGGAAGCCAATGGGCGTTCGCCACGTGTTAAAACAAATTACCCTTCCCTGGCTTACACACCAAAGATAGAAAAGCAAAAGGATATCGTGTATCTTGGGCTAATGGAGATTCTTGGTTAGAAAATGGATCGAGCGTCTGCAACACAAAGTCTTTACTGATCTGAATCCATGAAATATCACGCTATTGGGTTTTTTGGGACTCCTCCTTGGGGGCGGCTTAACTCATATGCATCATTGCTGAGTTTGGGTTTGCACTGGAGTTTCATGGGAGTTATGATCCGGGTGCTATCTTTTGTTGTCTTATAAAATTCTTGTACTCGTCTTTGGAAAAAAATTTATGAACCTGTTAGCTATGCAATTTAGGGTCCACTAACCACTATGAATTAGTTCAGTTGGTATGAGCGTGTTTGCAGTTGAGTCTCAATTCAAGTTTGATCCCCATTGTCCTCAGTCCTACGTTGGGTTGCGCGATCTGTAAATCTCCTGCGGAAATCCATATTTGGGGACTGTAGAGACAAGTGTGTGTCTCACGTCAGTCATTTGAGGTCGAGATTGTAAGTCTGTCTTAGCGGGGAAGTGTAGGACAGTCTTCCTCTCTTTTAAACTTTTTGTAACAAAAAAAATAAAAAATTCTAGGGTCCACTAATGATGGAAGATCGTCCATTAACTGTGACCATGGTAGTTCAACATTGCTCGATTAATGATCTAGTCGAGAACGAAGGGTGGTGTCATTTGATATGGGCGTGAGCTACTTTAATTTGGTCGACTCACTTTGGGTGGACTAACTCAAAATCCATTATATGGATTAAGAGTCATGCTCACCGAAAAGACAATTTTTTAGAGACTTTAAGGATAAGTGAATTTGACAGTTGAGAATTATAAAGTCTTTAAATTAAGGGGAGTGAAATCCACACAAGGAATTTTACAATTTACACTTCATATTTCCTTTTTTAGTAACTTAAATTTTGTCTTTACTAATTTAAATTTTTTTTCCTTCATGAGAATTTTAACCAAATAAAAAATTGGGGAGTAGCGGTAAGACCTAATGTTCTCTTTGCCTCTCGTAAGTGACTAAGAGAGGTTTTGCGATGGCGGCTTGCCTCGGCGGGCAGGGCGCTGCACTTGTGACCGAGAAGGAGGCTGCTTCATCTTTTTCGCGTCTATACATCGAAGATGAAGACGGGCTTGCTCGATGGGGTCTTTTAGTTCCATGTTGTTTTCTTAGACGGGCTTACTTCTGCAAATAACACCTACTATGTAACTGCCATGCACGCTTAACCAGAACTAACCAACTAGACCTTAGCCTAATTGAAGATATATGACTCAATCAAATAAACTAGTACATCCACCTAGAACTATAATTAGTGTACATTAATACCAGCCATCAGATTGAGCCTGCCATACATGTTTCCATAAAGACGCTAAGGTATGACCAAGCCGAAACCCTCCACACCCACCCAAAAAGCGAGGCCTTATTGTAAAAAACAATAGCAAATTACCACTAACTACACTTTTCATCCAATATTTATCAGTAACAGGCCTTTTTTCTATATTTCCCTGGCGGTACTGTTCATGACCCATGCGCAAGGCCCATATCCCGTGCGGTCATTTTCCTACCAATTTTTTGAATTGTTCTGTTAATGAGAAATTACAAAAATAACCTCAACTGATCTCTAATCATATACGAAGGCTTGCGCCCACAAAGCGATCGTGATTTCCAAAGCTCCTTCAACCACTGCGTCATTGAAGCCCAGAACGCATCGAAGCTCTGATTCTGGTGGAGGTCTGAGTGCACAGTGAGTCTGAATGTAATCGAAGCCGCCGTTCATCATGGAGAATTTGAATCCAAACACAAGCTCATGTTCTAGCTTAATTGTGAATTTCTATCTTCTTGATTTAGTGATTAGCTTCCGTCTTCTTCGATCCGTTTTTTGAATTTGCTTCAATTAGTTGTATATGTTTCAATTTGATCAGTTTCCTTCTATTTAACCAGTTTCAATTTGTTTACAGCGTCTTTTTTTTTTTTTTGGGTTTTTGTACGTTTTGATTTAGTTATTAATAGCTTTGTTCTTCAACTAATCTGGTTAGGTTTTGTTCAATTACTTGTAAATATTATTTCAATTAGTTTCATTCAGCAGATTAGGTATAGGGATGGTTAAGTGCTTAATGTTATTGACGTTCAATAGGTTTGGCTGATTATATGTGTGTGTAGCTCAGGTTCTAATAATAGTGAAAAATAATGCATATCTAAGTTTTGCTATGGAGGTTCAGTGTGTTACTGAGGTTCAATGTGTTACTAAGGTTCAGTAGTTTTGTCTTCTGTTCCTGCTTTCTTTGTCCTCCAAATTTTGTTCATGGTTTAGGGTTTAGGATTTATTAGGGTTTAGGGTTTAGGAAAAATGATGCATATCTGTTTTGTTAGGGAGGTTCAGTTTGTTACTGAGGTTCAGTAGTTTTGTCTTCTGTTCCTGCTTTCTTTGTCCTCCATAATTTTGTCTATGGTTTAGGGTTTAGGGTTTAGAAAAAATGATGCATATATGGAGGTTCAGTTTGTTACTGAGGTTCAGTAATTTTGTCTTCTGTTCCTGCTTTCTTTGTCCTCCATAATTTTGTTCATGGTTTAAGGTTTAGGGTTTTATTTAGGGTTTAGGGTTTAGGAAAAATGATGCATATCTATTATGGAGGTTCAGTTTGTTACTGAGGTTTAGTAGTTTTGTCTTTGTCCTCCATATTTTGGTTTTGATGCGGTATATTCTTTTCTTTTTCCCTCAGGTTTTTTCCCTCTTGCTATTGTCGTTGTTGATGCTGAAACTGATGCCAATTGGAATTGGTATTTTGGGATCTTGAAGACAATTCTAGACCCGCAAGGCAGAATTATTACTTTTGTTTCTGATTGACAACAAGGGTTGATGAATTCCTTGGCTAGAGTTTTTCCAGAGTCTCCTCATTGCTTTTGCCTTTATCACTTGAAGAATAATCTCCAAAACTTGTTTAAGGGTAATAATAATAGTGCACTCCGCGTCACAATTGTTGATAAGTTTTACAAGGTTGCATACTCATCTACTGAGCGTCAGTATCACCGTAACCTGAGGGAGCTTCTTGATGAGGGTAAGGATCTTGTTGTGCAATTCCTTACAGGACTACCTGTTGAAAAATGGTGTAATGCCTTCTTTCGAGGTAATAGATTTGGTGAGATGGTCAATAGTACAGCGAAATCTTTTAATAGTTGGACTGTCAAGGCTCGGGAACTCCCAATTTTTCCTATGTTGGAAAAGATCCGCGTGATGATGATGGGGAAGATGGTGGAGAGGACGTGTGGTCGTTGTGGCCAATTGGGGAGGCATAATAGGAAGACATGCAATGTTCCAATATGATTTTGTCGAAAATAGGTGCAATTATTGCTGCTTTTTGATTCATTGAACTTCTATTATGAAGTAACTTTACTTTTCTTTCATTTTCTGCTAAGATACAACATGATTTTACGACTATTGACTGTCTACTGATGTTCAGTAGCTTTCTTAAAAATTATGTGAAGGAATTTTTTTTGCCGGTTATAATCCATTTTATGCTTTCTTATTATTATTCTCCAGTTGTAATATTGATTTCGTTAAAAGCAATACTTGAAGAACATTTGTAGGATTACATGCTGAGGTACAATAGATTTAATGTACTGAGTTTCAGTATCATTCTGAAGGATTGCAGATTTATTACTGGGTAACCTACTGAGTGTAACCTATTGTTGCTGCGCACAATACATGTCTTCAACCAGCTTTAAGTTATCCACATTAGTTTTTACAATCCAAGCGATTGTTTTCTCTGCATTTTCATCAATCTGTATTTCCTCATATACCATCTTCTTTCCTTTCTCCCTAACAAATTTTAGCCTCCTCTCCTTGTCCTACTTGTTAAACTTTTTCACATCAAGCATCCACGTTATCACTGCTTCTACCGGTACATCCTCATTCTTCCTCTTTGCCATTGCTATCTGTGTATATGATCAATGCAAATATGAGTACTGACCCTCAGTAGTACCAATCCCATAAGAAACTAACATAAACACAAAACCAAAGCTACTGACCCTCAATACAAAACTGATAAAGAAAACTAATGACCTTACACATGTCAAGATGCAGAACAAAAAAAAAAAAAAAGAGTTGAAAGCAAGAACACCAAAACTACCACAAAATCGCAAGATCTCACTCTCCACCAAAACTAGCCATCAAATCCAACTCTCAGCACCAAAACACAGCCAGAACACCAAAACTACCACACAATCGCTAAATCAAAACCTAACAAAAAAACACCTAAGGGCACCAAAACCACTCCACTCCACAAAAACAATAGACACATATCACATTCACCAGGCATGAAATTCTTCGTAAATTATGAAACTAAAACAAATTTCGGTCACTTTCGCACCAAAAGAACAGATCAAACCAGTTCAAAAGCAATACTTATCAAATCAAACTCATAAAAAACCTAAGAAACTAACAAACACAAAACCAAAGCTACTGACCAACAATACAAAAGCACAAGTCTAAAACTATGATTCCACAGCAAGACTATAGACATTGATTGTAACGTCCCGAACCTAAATTCACGTGTTTACTAGTCATTTGGACGGTAAACGACTTTTACTTTCACTTTTACTTTCGGTTTAGTACTTTTAGTGGCCCTAAAAGTTGACTTTTTGTTCGGGTCAAAATTTGAGAAAATGTTCTTCATGGAAGTTGTAGAGGACGTTAAACCGAGCGCGTGCATATGTAGTACGTAAAAATCGGAGCTCGTATGCGAAAGTTATGAGCGAAATAAGGAAGTTACTGTTCATGGTAAAATTTTGATTAAAATAGAAATTTACCCAGGGTAGGTTTCCATTTCCGGAAACCCACCCCAGCTCTTTCTCTCTCCTCCCCCCCCGAGCTCTCTCTTCTCCGGTTCGGCCGTTTTCCTTCTTCCTTCGATTTCCGGCGATTCCGGCCACCAACCGGCGTGCCACCGGTCATCAGAGGAGCGCCTCCTCCCTCCGATTACCTTAGCAACCTTGGTTTTCGACGATTTGACCGGAAAAGCACGGATCGAAGCAAAATCCCCTCCGGCTGCAGTTTGAAGCTTTTGCCGATTTCCGGCGATTCCGGCCACCTCCGGTCCCCATTTTTCCGTCGAAGGTTCGGTTTTCATCACTGATCATTTCCCCTATGGCCTTGTATCACGATTTATTGTGTAGATGCCGAATCGACGAATTGAAATTCTAGGGTTCTTGAGGATTTCTGGGTTTTTGTTCATTGATCGATTTCGGCCGTTTTTAATTGTTATTTGGGAATGTTGTAGTTGAGAAGTTGAATCAGTGTGTTGAGAAGGTGCTACTGCCAAATTTTGGTGGCCATCGGAGATGGTGGCGGCGGCGCCGCCACTGTGGGCGGCGGTAGCGGCGGCTAGGGTAGTTTATAAATTTCAATTTTTAGCTAGTTAAATTCTATAATTATCATAGAGCTTATATATGAAGTTTGGTGAATTTTGGAGGAGTTTGGAATTGTTTGTGAATTTTTGAAGTTTGGAGTTTTGTGGTGGAATTATGGGAAATCCGGCCGTCGGATTTCCCTCGTTTTCATTATGGAATATGTAAATTGAGGAATTGGAATTGTGGAAGAGATTTGGGTTGAATTTGAGAAGTATTGGAGATAGGGATTTTCGGATTTCGTTTAAGTTCGTAATTATTTTATCGGATTACCGTTTATGGAAATATAATTGTGTACAGGGCAATGTCGCGAGCTACGAATAGATGAAGGAACTCGTTTGCGTGGTTGCCAATAGTACTGTGAGTGGAAGTTTGTTTTTAAATAAGTGATGCATGCATTTATTTATTAAAGCATGTTTTATTTTATCAACATATTATTTTCCGAGCATATAAAGTTGATTGCAAATGATCTTATGGATTTGCTTTTAAATAATGATTCTCATGAATAATTATGATTTATACCGGTTGTGAGTTTCGGTTATTAAGTTATTACGCTCGGATTCGAATTTATAATTGATGTTGATTTTCGACGAATTATTTCCGAGGTGATTTCCGGAATTATGCTATTTATATTATATTCCTATTCGTGGATTTGAGATTTTTGGAAAGATTTTCGAAATGGGATTTCGATGGAATTATTTTCCTGTTTATTTATTTGATCATTGGTTTTGGCATTGGGAATGCCTCATTGACAACCTACTTATTCCTTTAGCGTGTGGGACACGCTGTCAATTTATACTACTTTACGAGAATGTCCGAGTACGGTTGGGAATCGTACCCGTGTTTTCTTTATTCGTGGGATATGGGGAAGCCCTAAAGATTTATGGGATTTTATCGGTTTTTTTTAAACCGCCATACCCAGGGTCGTTATATATATATTATATTACTGGCTAGCCTATTAGTACTCCTCCCTACTTACTATGTGTTCGTAGGCGAGTAGAGGAGAGCATGGGATGCTCTAGAGTGTGGGACACTCCGACCCGAGCCAATAAGGCTCCCTTCTTTCGTATGGTGAAACTTCTTCCCCATATTTTATCTTTATTTGACTAGCGGGGCTAGTCCGATTTTCACTGTATCCAGCGGGGCTGGTCTTATTTTCTTGAGAAATGAGATTTCGGTTTTACGATATAGTTTTCGAATGTGGTGACTAGCGAGGCTAGTCAATTTATCGTTTTGGAATTCTTGGATTTAAAGCTAAATGTATTTTTCTAATTGTTGCATGCATCGGTTATTAAAGAGAATAAATGTGGGAAAGTATGAAATCATTTTTCCTTTAAATTGTTTATTTTGTCCACTCACGCTAACGTTTTTCGTCTACTTTCCCCTGGGCCTTTCGGTTTCTAATGCCCAGTTTGCAGGCGAATTAGTGGAGGTCGGGCGTACATGACATTTGAGGCATAGTTGTCACTACTTCCGCAGTGTAGGATCACTTGATCCTTTACTCCTCTGTTATATCCCTGTGTATAGTAGTATTGCTCTGCATAACCTTTGGGATTAGTATTTTTGAGTTTTGTGTTTGGTGAAAGTGGAGTTGTTGGTAATTGGGAGCAGGGTGGCTCCAGGAGTATAAGGTTGGTTTGCTTGAAGTGTATCGTGCGTTTTACAGGTTTTTGGGTAGTCCATTTTAGAGGTGACTCTACCGAATTTTTGGTAGAGTTATCCCTAAGGTGGGCCCCACAGGGCCACCTCGGATTTCAGGGTGAAATTCGGGGCGGGTCCTGTCATTGATTCCACAAAAACAATAGATATTGCATCATTTGGATACACAGTTTGATCTGTAGTTTCAGCTCCTCAGATGTAACACCAGGTATTGACCCTGCAGAAATTAGAAATTATGACTAATTGACTGACGAAACAAATTCACAAAAAGAAACAAATTCAAAAATGATCTTCCAAATGTGATAACCATCGAACACAACGGTTTACATGCACAAAACCCAACAACTAATTAACCCCAATCTGTCAAAACCTCACTGCCCTGAAAATTTGAACACATCTTTTAATAAAAATACATCAACCACTTTCTGACTGTATCAACAATTAGCTAGCAATCTCGATTGAGCTCCACAACTTTAATAAGAAACCAAAAATTTCATAGTGAACATAATCACCACTCACCAGGCATGAAATTCTTTGTAAATTATGAAACTAAAACAAATTTCGGTCACTTTCGCACAGAAAGAACATATCAAACCAGTTCAAAGCTACTGACCCTCAATACAAAACTGGAGTCGCGCCCTAGCTGGCAGCCTCGCTTAGTAGCTCTCTTCGCCAGCTGCTTTGCCGCTTCGCTTCGCCGGCTACTTCTCCACCGGAGCCTCGATTTCAACTTCGATTTGTTGCTTCACCGCCGAAATGGAAGAGAGGTTTTGATTTTGGGAAGAAATGGATCTGAAAGAGATATCAGAGAGAGCGAGCTCTATCGTGATATACGATGGCAATTTTTGTAATTTCATAAAAATTGTTCTGTCTTTTCTGTCCTTAATGTATAGAATCATTACTGTAGCTAAAACCTATTTGACCGCATGGAGACCGCGTTTGTGTCCCTTGCGCATGGGAAAGAAATGTAGGATTTTGTAGCTAGTGGTCATTAACTCAAAAAGCAAACTAAAGCAAGAAAGCAACTAAAGTTTTTTTTTTTTTTTTAAATGTAAGTTAATTGAGAATTCGTTAATCATGGTTTAACCATGGATTAAATTTATGAATGATCTTTTAGATGTGACGTCATGAACCTAAATATTTAGGAAGACATTGTGTAAGTAATCTCGAAAGTGTTATTCGACGTCTTTGAAAATTTTGAATCTATGACCGAATTACATAATGCCTCATAAGACATGATTTTTTCAATTTTCATGTACTTGGGTGAAGTGTTGTTGAGTTGTGACATGTTAGTCGGTTATTTGATATATAACTGACGTTGTATAGGTCACATATTCAAATTTCACTAACCAAATTATTTTTAGAAGAATGAAATTTTCACACTCTCTAATTTGTAATATACACTCCTTATTTTATTTTTTAATTAAAATTCTTATAAAAAATCAAAATTTATTTAAGTTATTAAAAAGTGAAACATAGAGTGCAAACTCAGTAAAGAAGTTCATAGCGGCCTAACCGCCCTAACGTGTTGATAAGAGCAACCCCCATGCAAACAAGTCCAACACTTCAACTAAGATCAAAAGATATCTCTAGTTGCTCAAAGATTCCGCCTCCATGTTGCTCTATCACACCATCCACGTAAAAAGGAATTTGGTTCGGTCAAGATACACGATAACATCAGAATCAAATAGAGAATGATCATCCTCATCCTCATCCATGGTGTTGGAGTTCAATTTCAGATTGAGAACAACTAGTCTGTGTCGAATTCATGTTCGCTCTCCGTTTTTAGGCCCATAAATTGCGTGCTGGGCCCAATTTCTTTAGACATCTGTCCTAACAAGCATAACCAACAGCGTCCACTCCAGCGCGTGAAGTGCGGAACCGAAACCTGACCTAATCCGAAGTCCCACCACACCCCTATATTTTATTTTCTTATTTTTTATACATAATATCCTTCGCTGGCAAAATTTCCATTCACTTTCTCTCTTCCCAAGTTCCAAGCTCCCTTCTGCTTAAGAGAGAGAGAGAGAGAGAGAGAGAGAGAGTCCGTAGAGCTCAGAATCTGATTTTGGGGGTTTAGACGCTTCACTCCGACTCGCCGATTGCAAAACCCTAATTATCCGATCAGGTGCTCTAATCCGGTCTTTGATTTCTTCAATTTCCTCTTTTCTAGGGTTTTTATGGTTAGATTTCTGCTATGAATTAGGGCTTTGGTATCTTGATTCGTCGTTTCGTTATTTGATTTGAAATTGTTGTGAAACGCAGTGAGCGAAGTTTTCTTATGAGGATGATGATGCACTTGAAATTTTATAAAATCAATCTGACAAAATTGAACTTTTTTCTTTTGTTTTTTTCTCTAATTAAAGAATTTTGCTTGATTTAATATGAAACTGAAAATTATTGCCCTTTCTTGTTTTGTCCTTGGATGATCTATCTGTTTTTTATTTGAACTACTGAAATATATAATTTGCGGTTTTGTTAATTAAGGCTGTAAATTTAGGGGCCAAAAATCAGAGTGATTTACTATGTTAATGATTGGGCAAGAGTTCTTAGATCATAAGATATCATCTTGAGTTTTCATATGATGATTTACAGACTTTTTATTTTATTATTTTTATTTGTTCCAGGTCTGAGCATTCTGGTTAGCAAGCCCGAATCAACCAATTTTCATGTCTGAGCTCGACGTCCAGATTCCTACTGCCTTCGGTATGTTTTTCACGTTCCTCTTAAATCATTTGTGTGATTATGCTCTTGCAGGATGGTTGTGAATATGTTTATGAATTTATTATGGGATATTGTTTCATAGCTTTGGTCCTAGTTTGGTCTGAAAATTGGATGCCTAGATGTTTGATGGATCGCTTTTAGGCGACATTATTCAAGTATGCTGAAAGTTGGTGGATCTGAACTTTGATCAATTGGTTTTTGATGACTATCAATGGACGCAATTGAATCTAAGCCATATACCTACTCTTTTTTGAAAATCTTGATGATTTGGTTTGGTTATTATTTTCATGAATCGCTTCATTTGTTGGAGCATGCATGAAATCAAATGAATCCAACCCTGAACCAATCCATATGATTTATGGAAAATTTTCTGGTTGAACACGGTGTGTTTCAAAATTTAAGCATTTAGGTTCTTTCTCACCTGCATATGTTGCTGCTCAGCCACCCTGTTTTTAGTTTACTAGTTTGACATTCTAATTAGCATGCCTTTAGGCTTGGAGAGAATACAGTGCTCCTCCACCAAGTTATAAAATTTGGTAGTACATAATTCCCGTAGAAATCAGTGGCCTTGTGTCAAGCATCATTTTGAGCCCAAGCTCTGCATTTTTCAATCTTAAATTGGACATGGGGGTGAAATTAGTCTCCATCTGACCAACTAAGTCAAACCTGCCCAACACCGGGACCCGGGTTTGGTTGGTTCACTTGCAACCTCCTTATTCAGTTGGTACTGCCATATTGGGTAGTCTCAAACAGGCAAACCCAGTTAAACCTCTTTAGACGTGTACTTTCAATTTCTCTTATATTCTTATAGATTCTTGAGCTGGTTTTGATTAATCTGTTCTCTAAAGTGTACCAATTGGCTTTTCTTTAACTATTGAGTTCTTTTGAACACAAATTCGTGGCGTCTATTTATTTTCACTCTTATTTTTCTTCATTATCGCTTGAGTTTCTCATCAGTGGCCAGATGCTTTTAGAAAATTTGCAAATGCTATTGGAGAAACTACTGCTAGTGGATCTGGTTATGCTATAATAGTGCTGGAGTTAGCTTCTGTCTTGACATCCTCGCATCAGTTTTTTTTTTTCTTCACTATCTGAATCCTAGTCAACTGATTGATAAATGCATACCCTTATGAGATGCCAGCAGCTAATTGGTCAAAAATTCTTGATAACGTGTTGCAATTTTATACCTATGCTTTCTTGCCTCTCCCATCCTTTTTCCCGCCTCTTACAAATCTAATTGGACATCTATCTTCCATTCAGATCCCTTTGCTGAGGCAAATGCTGAGGACTCAGGTGCTGGGACAAAAGAGTATGTGCACATCCGTGTACAGCAACGGAACGGCAGAAAAAGCCTGACAACTGTGCAGGGACTAAAGAAGGATTTTAGCTACAACAAGATACTCAAGGACCTCAAGAAGGAGTTTTGCTGCAATGGTACTGTCGTCCAGGACCCCGAACTAGGGCAGGTGTGTGTTCAATGCTAAAAGTTCATAGTTTGATTTCTATTAGTAATTCTCTAGTATTCATGTATATTTTGTTTTCTGTCTATAGGTCATTCAACTTCAAGGTGATCAGCGAAAGAATGTATCTTCCTTCCTAGTCCAGGTATGGATGCGCTTTCTTTGATTGTTTCAACGTTTTGAACATCATAATTCTATTAGATGGTCTTAATCTAGATCCTTATTCTTATATTTTTCTACAGGCTGGCATCGTGAAGAAAGACAACATCAAAATTCATGGTTTCTGAGGTCTGCTCCAGCTAAGTATCTGAATATTACGTCTACTTGTACCTGGGTGCAGGACATGTTATGTGATTAGTTATCTGAATAGTATATCATCTATAAGTCTGCTATGTGTATTGGGTTTGTGGTGTGTATTTGATGTTTTAAGCAACTTTGTGATGTGGGATGACTATCGGACGTATGGAAACAACTTGTGTTTGTTTTAAGTTCATCTGCAGTTTCAATTACAATAAAGATGTTATACAGATTTCCCTTGCACGGCTTGTTCTCTGAGTTATATTTTTTTTGTTTTATTTTTTATATTTTTATTTATATTATTCTTATTAATAGTATAACACAAAGGATATGATGGGGGTAGAGCATCTTGTAGTAGTCTGTCTAGATTAGTCGATTGTGGCTGCAACAGATAGCATGACAGTTCACTATGCCACTTCCTTTGAGCTCACAAACAATCATGGCGTCACTGATTGAAACACGCTCCTCCATCGAAAGTGAGCAAAAGGAAACGGCATGCAAATGTTTTAACTGGACCGGTATGACTACTACATCCAGCTTCTGCCAGGGAGTGAAGTCCCTATCCCAGATTACACAGTTTCCAACCCTATACAACAGGGGGGATAGAAAGTTGTATCCGTCCTGCTCTTCTCGCTAGGCAGTTGCTGAGTATCGTTCTTGAAGAGCTTTTCTTGACTTTTCTCGGCTTTTCACTGGCTTGTGTATCGATGCTCCACACAATTTTGGATCAAGCTCAAAACTCATGTTTTCTAACGAGTTCAAATTCGGAGCGACAAGATGGTGTAAATTTTTTTTTTATAAAATTCCTCGATTTGGAATTAGATTTGGAATTGGGCCTTATGGGCCAACGGAAAAGACAGTGGTTTCGGGTCCAGATCCGCCCCAGGCAAAGATATTATTTCTTCAAAAAGTCGAGCTTTCTTATTATTTCTCTCAGTGATAGTGGGGGACAAAAAGCTCCACAGAAAACATGATCAAGAGTGGGGCCCACGCATGAAAAGATCCGCAACTCGTGACTCTGAGCGCTAATTCCTATGAAGTCACGTGACAAGAGCCGTATATAGAATTGGACTAATTCAAATTGGGAAAATTAAGACAACTTTTTCTGGTTTTTTGAAGATATTAATTAAGACAACTTTGAAGTTCATAATTTTCAGTCCCCAAAAAAAAAATTTTCATAATTTAAATTCTTCATTTGACTTAGTAATAAAGTTAGATTTTGTAAATCATAAATAAGAAAGAGTCTAAATGAACTAATTTTAACAGTAATCATCATGGGGTGAAGTTCTTTTAAGTTTAGTAGATGATTGTTAATTTGTTATGCGACTGTTAACTTTTTTCGTAAATACTTATTTGTTTGATGTAATTAAATGAGTATATGATTTTTATTTATAATAAATTTTTACGGAGAGAGTTTTACCAAACTTTTGAATGATCGAGAAAAGTAACACAAAAGGTTGTACAAACTTTGTTGGTTGTCTAGATCGATCATATCCTATCCTCTTCTCACGCCTCTCCTCCATAAATACGCACTCTCTCCAACTCTCCTCAGTCCTCACTCTCATCTTCTTCCTCAAAACCTGATCTCCAAATCTTCCAACTCTATCTTTTCTCTCTCTCCAAAAATGGCATCTATGGCTTCCACACTAGGCGCCTCATCGCTCTCCGCCAAGCTCCAGAAGCCATCTCTCCTCGACTCCTCCTTCCACGGCGCTCCCGTCGCCCGCGTCCAGCCACTCAAGGCCGCCTCATCCAACGGCCACGGCCTCTCCGTCTCCATGTCCGCCGGCGCCTCCACCAACTCCTATGATCTCAGCAACTTCAAGTTCGAGCCGATCAAGGAGTCCATCGTCTCCAGGGAGATGACCAGGCGCTACATGACTGACATGATCACCTACGCCGATACCGACGTCGTCGTCGTCGGTGCTGGCTCCGCCGGACTCTCCTGCGCCTACGAGCTCAGCAAGAACCCCGATGTGCAGGTTGCTATTATTGAGCAGTCCGTCAGCCCCGGCGGCGGCGCGTGGCTCGGTGGCCAGCTCTTCTCCGCCATGGTATTGTAACTCTTTCCTTCTAATTCGGATTCTGGCAGTTTCATCTGAAAACCTTTATGTGACACGTGTTTGCATGCCTGATATTGTTTTCATAAATAGTAATTTCCATATTTTTGGATCGATATACATAAAGAAACTATTTGTTAGAAATTTCAATTTTTTTTTTTGAAGCCATTGTTATATGAATTATTTGTAGCTTGATAAATATGGAGTATGTGGTAGTCGATCTGTAATTAAACTTTGGTTTTGAATTGTTGTGTTTGGATTTTATTTCCAAAAGACTTATGAAGATCCATCTTCTGATCGGATCCATGCAAAAACCAACCGATCCTTAACAAAACTTGGTGTTATATTCAAATTGATTGGTATTGTTAGCATAGAGAAATACAAGTTCTTAATTTTTTTTTCACAGAAAACAAAGTTATTATTTCAGTTCTTTAGTTGAAATTAGTTAAAATTGTTTCCACATTCCAGAGTAATTTTTTTTTTAATAGCTTTACTTGCAAGAGGTTAAGCACTAATAAATATTCATTATGTAATTGGTTATTTGCTCTGAAAATACTTTGTAAGCTGTAACTACACTAAAGTTTACTGAATGTATTTCAAACAGGTTGTGAGGAAACCAGCACATCACTTCCTTAACGAGTTGGGCATTGCCTACGACGAGGCGGATGACTATGTAGTCATCAAGCATGCTGCTCTATTCACCTCAACTATTATGAGCAAGCTCCTTGCTCGGCCCAATGTGAAACTCTTCAACGCCGTAGCAGCTGAGGATTTGATCATCAAGGGTGGGAGAGTTGGTGGTGTTGTCACCAACTGGGCCTTGGTCTCCATGAACCATGACACACAGTCGTGCATGGACCCCAACGTTATGGAAGCCAAGGTGGTGGTTAGCTCATGTGGTCACGATGGCCCAATGGGAGCCACCGGCGTGAAGAGGTTGAGGAGCGTTGGGATGATTGACAGCGTGCCTGGGATGAAGGCCTTGGACATGAATGCAGCTGAAGACGCCATTGTGAAGCTAACCAGGGAAATAGTGCCTGGAATGATTGTTACTGGCATGGAAGTTGCTGAGATTGATGGATCTCCAAGAATGGTAAATTTCTTCTCATGGATTTTTTATCTTTTATTTATTTGGTTCTTTTTTGTTTTTTTCCTTTCTGTTTCCTCTTTTGCAAAAAAATTGGTTATCTTTCGAGAAGAGTTAGAACCAAAATTAGGAAATAAGGAGGAATGTTTGCATGAATTGTTGGTTTAGGGTCATTCAGCAAGTTGCTATGTATGACAGTAAGTTCATATATTTTGGGTAATAGGTGCTTTTAGCAATGCAGAAGGTTCTCTCTGTATGATACAAATATCACAATACTGCTATATAGTGTAATTTTGACCATGTGCACTAATTAAACGAGTGTGAATTCACTCCTACACTGAATCCCCCTGTAGTGGATACTGCTGCGAGTGCTTTGAGAAAGTGCCAATAATGCTCCCACTATAATTGTGTTACCTTGGAAATGGATGTCCTTCCAATCATGAAACGTAGAGTAGACCCACCTAGTATCACACCCTCAATAATAGAGGCTAGGGTCCCAAAACCTTTTCATTTGCTTACCTATCCTAATAATTAATTATGTATAATCTCATTATTGGAGAGAGTACCTTTCCCACTCTGTTTTGTTTCCTTGTTGTATAATGCACTTGGTTACACTTGATTACAAAACAAAGACATAGGAAGCCGGCAATTACTGTTGGGTCTATTCACAAATTAGCTTAATGGAATAGTGGTCCAAAAGTTTTGTTTTGTTTTTGCCCTCTTTGCTTTTGAAAGGGTTCGATTACTTTACTTGATTATGATTGTGGTCCTTTTGTGGGTAATGGGATTGACTAACACTAATACAAATTGCATTTTGTGCATTATTTGTGGTGCAGGGACCTACATTTGGAGCTATGATGATCTCAGGGCAAAAGGCAGCCCACTTGGCATTGAAGGCGCTAGGACTTCCCAATGCTCTTGATGGATCATATGTTGGAGGCATCCACCCAGAGCTGATCTTAGCTGCTGCAGAATCTGCTTCTGAGATCGCAGACGCTTAATTGTGTCGTTGTAGTAGATGATGATGTTTCAATAAAACTGGGAAAACAAAATTGAGCAGGAACTAGAAGCGGTTAGAATTGAGTACATGGTGGCTAGTGATGATGGTGTGTGGATGTGACTGATAAATTTTGTTAATAATGTGGTGGCGATCAGACTCTGTTGGATATGAAAATCATAGCATTTCTTGCTTTCTATGTCTCTGTATCCTGTTTGTTTCTTCTTTGGATTTGAATTCCTAGTGTTTGAATGAGAAGTCCCATTTGCCCCGGTTACATTTCCTGAACTCGTTGGCTCTGTTTGGTTCGTCTAGTTATTGGCTAGCGTACCATTTAACCTATTATCAGCTGGTGTGATATTCTACACCTATGAAGTTCATAGTATGAACCCGCAGTGCTTGCATGCCTCTGTAGCTGCTGATTTCAATTTCTGTATTCATTTTGGTATCTATCAGTGTCGCAATGACTAATGAGAATAGGCATGACCAATGATTGTCGATTCCATTGCAGGTTGTTCTAACAATTAAGAGATGCCAATGTGTCATGTCATGAAAGAAGTACAACAAAATCCAGCAAAGAAAAAAAAAACTAAAGTAATCTTTTATAGGATGGGAAGAGATTAAAATTGATGCGATCCTGGAGGATAGATTTTACTAAGAACCAACTAAAGTAATCCACGAGAGTTGTAACCGCCCGTAAATGTGAAAAATTCGAAAGTAGCTTATTTTAAGACAAGGAGTTGAGCCAAGATCAAGCACAAGCTATGCAATCGCTCTACCTTGAGCTGCATAATGTACCCTTATTTGTATTTAGATCTTACCATCATCACACCTATTAAATATTTTAAGTGGAGACAAAAGGAGTCGTACCAAAGATCTAATACATGCTACAAGTAACCACTCTATGAATTGAGCTACATCTCCAAGCTGATATTTCAATGTACTCGCTTTTGTATTTAAGGGGTGTGCATTATGCATCGGAAATGCGGTACCGCACCGTTTTGCACCGAAAAAAAGGGGGTTGGAAACCGAACCAAAACAAAATGGTGACGTTTTGATACCAAACTGCATTGATCCGCATGAATACGGTGCAGATTCGGTTTCTTGTCTTGACTCGCCCGATTTAAACTGCACTGACCCACATTTTATTTTATTTTTTGAATCCTCCCTTCTCATTTTTCTTTATTCCCTGCTTTGAATCATTATTACATCTTAAGAACAGTTATGAAAGATTGATCTCTCCTTTTGCTATGAGTTTCTCTTACGACTTACGAGTAGCTTCTTAGTAGAAAGTTATGTGTATATGAGGCTCTTGTGCTTGCACTTTAGTAGGTAGTTGTTGCATAATGTATTAGGTGTTTGGACAAATAAAAAATGCTTGAAACTTTGAAATTTTACAAGTTATGTAGCGGAATGTAGCAATTTTACAAGTTGGGCATGGCCTTTTGGATCTCATTTTCTAGACTAAAAAAAAAAAAATCAGTAACCGGGTCCAACCGGAAACCAAACCGCACCTCACCAAAAACCGGTGCAACCGAATTAATTGGTCTTGCCCATTTGAAATGTGGTTGTGGTTTGAAATATGGCCCAACCGGAAGAAGTGGTTTGGTTACAGTTTGGGCCGCAAATCGCACTGTCCCGAACTGAATTTATTTAATTTTTTATTATTTTTTATTCAACAATTAATGACAACAAAATTTAAATACAAATAAGAATACATTGATCTAATACATGCTCTGTAATCGCTCTACCAATTGAGCTACATCCCCAAGTAGATATTTCAATGTACTCTTATTTGTATTAAAATTTTATTGTAATTACTTGTTGGATAGAAATAAAAATAAAAATAAATATAGGCTTCATAATCGCTCTACAAATTGAGCTACATCCCTGAGTTGATATTTCAATGTATTCACATTTGTATTTAAAATTTATTGTCATCACTTGTTAAATAAAAATAAAAATAAAAATAAATTCAATGGAGATGCAAGGAGTAAAACCAAGATCTAATACATGCTTTGTAATCGCTCTACCAATTGAGCTACATCCCCAAGTTGATATTTCAATGTACTCCCATTTGTATTTAAATTTTATTGTCATCACTTGTTAAATAAAAAAATAAAAATAAATAAATCTGATGGAGACGCAAGGAGTTGATATTTCAATGTACTCCCATTTGTATTTAAATTTTATTGTCATCACTTGTTAAATAAAAAAATTAAAAAAATAAATCTGATGGAGACGCAAGGAGTCGAACCAAGATCTAATACATGCTTTGTAATCGCTCTACCAATTGAGCTACATCCCCAAGTTGATAATTCAATGTACTCCCATTTGTATTTAAATTTTATTGTCATCACTTGTTAAATTAAAAAATAAAAATAAATAAATCTAATGGAGATGCAAGGAGTCGAACCAAGATCTAATACACGCTTTGTAATCGCTCTACCAATTGAGCTACATCCCCAAGTTGATAATTCAATATACTCCCATTTGTATTTAAATTTATGTCATCACTTGTTAAATAAAAAAATAAATCTGATGGAGACGCAAGGAGTCGAACCAAGATCTAATACATGCTTTGTAATCGCTCTACCAATTGAGCTACATCCCCAAGTTGATAATTCAATGTACTCCCATTTGTATTTAAATTTATGTCATCACTTGTTAAATTAAAAAATAAAAATAAATAAATCTGATGGAGATGCAAGGAGTCGAACCAAGATCTAATACACGCTTTGTAATCGCTCTACCAATTGAGCTACATCCCCAAGTTGATAATTCAATATACTCCCATTTGTATTTAAATTTATGTCATCACTTGTTAAATAAAAAAATAAATCTGATGGAGACGCAAGGAGTCGAACCAAGATCTAATACATGCTTTGTAATCGCTCTACCAATTGAGCTACATCCCCAAGTTGATATTTCAATGTACTCCCATTTGTATTTAAATTTATGTCATCACTTGTTAAATAAAAAAATAAATCTGATGGAGACGCAAGGAGTCGAACCAAGATCTAATACATGCTTTGTAATCGCTCTACCAATTGAGCTACATCCCCAAGTTGATAATTCAATGTACTCCCATTTGTATTTAAATTTTATTGTCATCACTTGTTAAATAAAAAAATAAAAGAAAATAAATCTGATGGAGACGCAAGGAGTCGAACCAAGATCTAATACACGCTTTGTAATCGCTCTACCAATTGAGCTACATCCCCAAGTTGATATTTCAATGTACTCCCATTTGTATTTAAACTTTATTGTCATCACTTGTTAAATAAAAAAATCTGATGGAGATGCAAGGAGTCAAACCAAGATCTAATACACGCTTTGTAATCGCTCTACCAATTGAGCTACATCCCCAAGTTGATATTTCAATGTACTTCCATCTGTATTTAAATTTTATTGTCATCACTTGTTAAATAAAAAAAAATTAATCTCATGGAGACGCAAGGAGTTGAACCAAGATCTAAAACACGCTTTGTAATCGCTCTACCAATTGAGCTACATCCCCAAGTTGATATTTCAACGTACTCCCATTTATATTTAAATTTTATTGTCATCACTTGTTAAATAAAAAAATTAAAAAAAAATAAATCTGATGGAGACGCAAGGAGTCGAACCAAGATCTAATACACGCTTTGTAATTGCTCTACCAATTAAGCTACATCCCCAAGTTGATATTACAATGTACTCGCATTTGCATTTTGAATTTTATTGTCATTAATTGTTAAATAAAAATAAAAATAAATTTGATGGAGAAGCAAGGAGTCGAACCAAGATCTAATACATGCTCTGTAATTGCTCTTAAATCTTATCCTCATCTCACTTGTTAAATAAAAATAAAACAATTTATTTTGGAGACTCAATGCTTTGTAATCACTTGCTCTACAAATTGAGCTACATCCCTAATATCCCCACTTTTATTTTTCTATATACTCTTATATGTATTTTAGTCTTATGATCATCTCGGTAAATAAAAATAACATAAAATCAAGATATATATATATATATATATATATTTTTTTTTTGTTCTCATTGTTTAATCTTTCTGATGCGTTTAGCTTAGTAATATAAGTAAATATATTGATTTCAACTCACATTTGTCTTGATTGTTAAAAAAGAAAGGGGAGTGACACACATATTTTTTTTTTTGTAGAATGATATAATTACATTATAAAGAAATTTAGATAGATACATAAACATAAATATTTTGTTGCACTTTCTCTTCTAAAAAAAAAGAAGAAAAAAATATTTTGTTGCACTTTTGGCTGCCTTTTATAAATCAAAATTGTGATTTAACAGCATAATGTGGCTCACTTGATTGCCAAGTTCATTGTTCGGAATAGTTGTTGTCATTTTTGGTTAGAGGAATGGCATTCTTGGCTCATGGATTGTATTGATAAAGATTTATTTATCATCTCTAGCTCACGGAGTTTAGGCATTACATCCCTCCTGATGTATTTTTCTTTTAGTTAAAAATAGGGTCCTTGATCAAAAGCTCCAAAATGACCAAAAGTTATCTCACTTACCCCAACAACAGATTTTTATTCCTTCTTACCCAATTTAAACTAAATTGACCTTTTTACCCTCAGCCTAATTAAAAAATTACATTATGCCATGCTTCTCTCTCTCCACCACGATCATGTCCTCTCTCTCTCTCTCTCTCTCTCTCTCTCTCTCTCTCTCTCTCTCTCTCTCTCTCTCTCTCTCTCTCTCTCTCTCTCTCTCTCTCTCCCCAACAACTGTCGGCGATCTCTCTAATGAAAGAGCTCGCTGAGAAAGCTGACGTGTGGAGGACCAACCCGTCGGTGCTGCGCATCTCCGGCGTCGATCCACTCCCCGATCTTCACCTTTGGCTCGGCGTCGAGTTCTTGCCCAGATCTCAGTATCATGCCATGCTTCTGTCTCAGACCCATTCGACGACCCGACTTCCAGTCTCGGGTCGTAGTTTTCCGTTCGCAGCCCGTCCACCAATGTTGGCTTCCTCGACTAGTTCTCCGCGCTCCACCGATTCCTACCGTCGAACGAGTCCGACTCACTGAGCGACAACCCGAACTCGCTGGCATCTACACTCTCTCTCTCGCCAGTCGAAGCTACCGCGCCCTCTCTCTCCTCCACGCCATCTCTCTCTCTCTCTCTCTCCTCTCTCTCCTCCGTACCGATCTGCACCGCAATAGACTACTTCCGGTCCAGATTCTGCAGCCTGAAAAATGGGAGAAGAGGACATGGGTGCCCAGAATAGTTTTTTTTTTTTTTTTAAAGTAACCGGACAGAATGAAACAAAAAAAGTTTTGAATGTCTATTGGGGGGCAATAGACTTCTATTAGAGGGCAATAGACATTTTAAAATTGATATAATCTCTTCGTTTTTTCTTTAATCAAAATTTTATTTGTCTAATTTTAGGAAGTTAAGTTCCTATTCCGACTACTAAAAGTTCTATTGGGGGCCAATAGACGTCTATTGGAGGGCAATATACGTTCTGAATTTATAATAATTAGCTCTTTTTTTCAAAATTTTATTTGTCTAATTTTTTGGAGATTAATTCATATTCTAGTGGGGGGCAATAGACTATTGGAGGCAATAGACATCTATTGGGGGCAATAGACCTCTATTACCCCTCCATTGGGGAGCAATAGATGTTTATTGGGGTAATAAACATGTCCCGCGACCGGCTCCCGTGAAGTCTCCAATGGTTTCTCTCTCTCTCTCTCTCTAAGTAACAATTGGGTAAGGATAAAATGGTATTAAAAAAAAAAACAAAAAAAAAACTTAATGGCGTATTAGGGAAGACCTCCTTCGAGTGTTTTGGATAAGAGAGAATTAAAAAAACTTAATGGGGTAAGTGGGAAAAAAAATATCTAAAAATAGGGTAAATGGACAAAAACCCTTAAAAATATAGCAAATTACCATTAAATACATTTTTAGCCCACATTTTACCACTAACAGGCCTATTTTCTTGCTTTATCATGCGGTATAGTTTCTGCTTCACGCCCAAGCCCATGCTGCCTAGTTCATTCATTTTTGAAGTTCTTTCAGTTAACAAGTAATTACTAAATTGTCCTTTTCATAGTTTAACTAACTGAAAGATCAATTCAGAGTTTTTGACAACTCTAGCAAAATTGAAGACGCACAGCTCAACCAAGCCCATCCTTTTTATCTATTGCAGCAACCTTCCTCTTTGCCATTGCAATTAATCTGTCTATATGATAAATGCAAATATATGAGTACTGACCCTCAGTAGTTTACCAACCCTCAATAATGTACTAACCCTCAATTTGATTAAGAAACCATTATAGCTTACAAGAATGCAAAAGACCTAATCAAAATATCCTCAAAGTTGCAGCAGATCAATGACCAGAATTTCAAGCACAAAATAAAGACTAACAATAGTAATAAAATCAAATATCCACAGAGCCTATAGATAGACATAATTACAATGACCCTCCCATAAAGTAAAGCTAAGAAATCTGTCTAAAAATGCAAGCTCAATTGAACCGATAATAGATTTGAGTTGAATGCCTCATGTAATCAAGCGAATGCAATCAGGAAGCTAAAGCTATTGATTCTCATAAATAAACATAAAAATGAGGTTGTAACATAGGGTTACTGACCCTCAATAGGATACTCACCCTCAATAGTTTACTGACACTCTATGGAATTAATAAACCATTATAGCTCATAAGAATGACTTTCGTACTAGAAAGTGGTAGCTTAAAGAGAACTGATATTTTTCACCTAATTCCATTACCAACCACTAGTTTCGTTACTATCAGGCTGAATAGCAGTTTTCGCCAATCATATTGCAAAAGAGTACAAGCTATTCACCTAACTTAAGATGCAATGATTGAGAAGTCAAAACTAAGAAACTAGAGCACCCAAAAAGCCATGCAAGCAACTAAAGAGAACAAGAAATCATAGAATTAGAATCACATTTATTATAGCAAAACAGAACTGGATAACAATGGAATTTGCAAATTAGAATGGCAAAGGGTAACATGGAGGAAAGTAATTATGGTATGTGAAGAAGCATATCTGCAAAAAAGTGGTTCACTAAGTAAAGAAAAACCAATTCAGTAATAGACAAACCATAGCATTCATAAAGAGTAGCAAGCAACAAAAACAGGTTTCTTCATATTTATGACCTTCACTCAAGCAAATATCTACAGAAATCAAATGATACAGAAAGGATTTGCAGAAATTTTCAAGCAAAAATTTGCAGAACTCTCAATTTCACCATCAAATTAAATAGATAGGAATCAAACAAAGGATTTCCAAATAGAAATCAAATAGTTCACACTAAGAAAAACAGTAACAGAATTCACAACCAAATTGAGCATAATCAAATTTCTAAACCAAAATCCTTTACCTAAGGGAGAGATTATGACAAGACGAGGCTAAAGGAAACTGGAGGATCTGAAGGATTTGACAGTGTTGAATGCAAAGCCGTTGATTTTGACGAAGGCGGAGAACTGATGATTGTCATTGAGGCCCTACTTCGTGCTGCTATACTCAACTATACAAAATTCAACAAAAAAAGCACAAAAACTCAGACTATAGCTACTGACCCTCAATAACTAGAAATTTCTCTACTGACCTTCAAGCCCTAACTTCGCAGGAGCCTCGCCGTCGGAGTCTTGCTCTGTTGCTTCGTCGCCGGAGTCTCGCTATGTTGCTTCACCACTGGAAACTTGCTCTCTTACTTCGTCGTCGGAGTCTCGCTATCTTGCTTCGCCGCTGTGACCAAGCCCTAGCTTCCTTGTGATTGAAATTGAAATGAGGTGAACTGAAACGAAATAGGTCGAGCCAACGTCGATGGTATTTAACGTAATTTGTTGAAAACTATATTGCCCTTTCTGTCACTGGGCCTTATAATGATCGACAACTAGTTAATTTTAATAGACCGCAAGGGCTTCATGTTTTAGATCTTGCACATAGTAAAAAATCAATAACTATTGTAGTTATTGGTGTTTGCCTCTTAAAAATATGAGCGTAGAATTGAGTCACCTAGTTTTTTTGAATTACAAACTCATTTTTTATGAAAAAATAAAATAAAATAAAATAAAATAAAAAAAGGGAAAGAAGAGGACTGTAACGTCGTCGTTCCCACAGCGGTGCCAATCTCAAAGGGCTCGTGAGTCGTCCCTCACTTGTCCCAGTAATCAATTTCTCCTCCAAAGATTCATCAGGTTTCAAGACGAAGAAGACGATCCTCTGTCCTTTTTTTCTCTCTTTCCGCTTTCAAGGTATGTACTTCACCCTAATTCTCTCCCTTATTTATCACAAAACCTCAAATTACAGCCCACAATTTTGTTAGGGTCTCATTTTTCATGGTGGTGTTGGCAGCCTGAGACATATCAAAACGATGGAGGAAATGCTCGCTGTGATAATTTCCATGTTCCTCGTCTTGGCGTTAATTCCACTTTACCTATGGAAACGCCGTCAAGATTCTCGATCGCCCAAAGATCACGACGGCGAGCCTCAGGTTTAGTTTTCGAAACCTAATTCTATTGCGATGCGGTTGTTTAGGTTTCTTGAAAATATTAGGCACCCTAAAGTAGGGTTTTTGTTGTTGATTGAATGCTGTGGAGGCTATTAAGTGTTTTTGGATGTACTGTAATTTTTGTTTGGTGTGATTTGTTGTTGATATTAGGTTGCTCAGAGGGAGGCTGTGGTGCGTCCGACCGGTAATCGGGGGCGGATGCGGAGGAGGCCGGCTGCTGGAGCTAGCACATCATCAGCCGCGGCGGCACCGCCTGTTGAAGGTTTGTGCTCGGCTGTTTTCTTTTGTTTTTTTGATGTTAACAGCTGAAAAGTGATTAGAGAGTGAAAATGTGTTGCGCATAAGCCGAGAGAGGACTAGTTTTGACTGATTAAGTAGCTCAGTGTTAGTGATGAAAGCATTGAAATAGATAGCATTGTGGAAAACTAAAATGTAAATAATGCATTTGTTAGTGGTAGAGGTAAGAACAAATGAGAATTATTGGGGAAATGCAGTTTACTATGTTTGGTATGATTCCTTATGTACTCTGCAAATGTTGAGAATGTGGTATTGTGTCAGAATGTCAGATGAAGTAATTATATATGTTTCTGAATACAGAAGTTGCAGATGGAAGTGACGAGGAAGGTGTTGAGGATGAGACTTATGAAGCCAAAGCTTCAAGGAAAAAGGAAAAGAAGCGTCAAGAGCGGGAAGCACAGCGCCAAGTATTGTTTGTTCTCTTACTTCTTCGTTTGAAAGATTACGCTCTCTCTTTCTCTCCTCCTGTCCTAATTTTTCTTAATAGTAATTGTATCTGTGTCATGAATGCCAATATGAAGATGTAATCATAAATTTGTGAACTAGTTATGTACAATCACTTAGTTGTATCCTTCTATAATAAGATATAAATTACTGAAACACGCAAACACATTTATGTAATGATTTCTTTTGGGCCTTGATGTTTCTTTGCATTTTGATTGTTTTATTTGCTTTGCTTTTTGGTGCAATTGACACACCAGTAGTTTGTTTTAACAAGTTCCCTTCTTTTGTTTAAAGGCTGAACAAGCTGCACGGGACTCGAGGCAAACAAAACAAGATCGCTATGCTGAAATGCGGAGGAGGAAAGATGAGGAGCGGGAGGCACAAGAACATCAGCTGGTGTGTTGATCACCCTGTTTTGTGTTAGAAAATAGATGTGCCTTTGTTTATTTTGAACTGCTAGTTGAGTTACATCCATTATTTTATAGGAAGAAGAAGCCAAGGCTCAGAAGGCTAGGGAGGAGGAAGCTGCTGCATTAGAGCTCGAAAAGTGGAAAGGAGAATTTTCTGTAGATGCTGAAGGTACTACTGAGAATGAAGTGCAAGATGGACATCAGAATTTGCTTTCTAATTTTGTGGAATACATAAAGGTAGGTTTCGATACTGTATCTGTTAAACTCATTTGAAGATTCTGTTTATTGGGTTCACATGAAAACTAGGGATGAAAATTTGCGACTGAGCTGGGATTGTAGTTTTCGAACTTGTCCCAGATTGTTGAGACAAGGTCAACCTGGTCTTAAGCTTATTTGCTAAACTTTTCTAGTCCTAGTTCAGATTAGGTGAGCCAAGCTCAGATGAGCTGACTCTGTTTTGGTTGAACTCGATTGGAGCATAAGCTGATCCCTGAATGACCAATATTTTTTCCTTAAGATAGCTTCACTGTTTGGGATCGTTAATGTTTTTAACATTTGTTTTTGTCATTTTATTACTTGTATGAGAATTCACTAATCAGAGGAATTAACTAGTTAACAAAGTGAGGCTTGTGGGGGGTTATGATTTTTTAATTTGTGGTTCTGTCGTTTGCAGAAACATAAATGTGTCCCCTTGGAAGATCTTGCTGCTGAATTTAAGTTACGGACTCAGGTAATCTCTCTATTTGTTTTGTTGAATGACATCTAAATAAACGGTAAATTAATAAACATCAGTAAATAAATTCCTAGGGTTAGTGACACTGCATCCCCCAAGTGTAGGGTGCAAGGTGTTATTGCACCCATTAGTCTCAATTTCATAATAAATGTCAGGAAGAGTAGGGATTTTTCTTAATTGCTTAGTTTGACAGGGTCACTTCTTTAACTTTATGTACAAAACCAAATTCCCTCACTTATGTCCGAGCATTTTATGTCAACATTAAAATGGTTCCTGCAAAGTAATTGGAAATGGTCTTTGTCAACATTCCATACCCTACATCCTGCAGTTGGGGTTGAAGACTACTTTTAGTTGTCTAAAAGATTCAATCATGACCTTTTTTAACAACGGTGTGCAATGAGAAAAACACCATATACTTGGAGGTGCAAAGTGTACTCCAAACTTTTATTCCAAAATTTATTTAGTTAAGTTTATATTGATTTTTTTTTTCAAAGTGATTAATCAACTGAGTGTTGCTCTTTTTATATAAGACATGTTTTCTTTATGCAATCTATTACATATAGAAATTGGCCTTTTGGTTTCTTAGTCCCACATTGTCTTTCATTATGCCTGGTTTGGCTTCCTAATTTTGCTACACAACATATGGTTCATGCAGGAATGCATCAACCGGATTAACTCTCTGGAAAGTATGGGTATGTGCAATTTCATTTCCCCATATAATTGTTTCACAGAATGAAAAGTGACTTCCTTCAGATGGTGGAAATGCAGATCTTGTTGTTGTTGCCCCTTACTGAGAAAATTTGTTTGCTTTGTTTGTATTAGGGCAACTTTCTGGTGTCATGGATGACAGAGGGAAATACATATACATCTCCCAAGAAGAGATGCAAGCCGTGGCAGACTATATCAAGCGTCAAGGGAGGGTTAGCATTGCACATCTTGCTAGCAAGTCTAACCAGTTCATTGACTTGGAGCCAAAAGCCCAGTTTGTTGAAGAAATCAGTATTGTCGAAGAGATTGCTGCCACTTGATCCGTTTAATGTACTTTGTACATGTAAAATACAATTACTACGTAGTGTAATGGTTATTATGCACACACACGGTTAACATAACATATAACACAGAGGGTTAAGGAGGTAAGAAATTTAGAAAGCTCATCTCAGAATTTCTTTGCTGCAGATTTTACTGATGAAAAACTTTTAGAAAACTATAAAAATGACCGTGATATCTCCATCAGGTTTTGTAGGTCTCAAAATGAACAGTTAACATTTGACCATTGTGTTGGTTTAATATCAGACCCCATTGTGATAAGACAAATGGCTGTATTTCCTTCCATCTATTCATCTATTGTATTGTTGTATTTATTCCTTTAGGAGCTGCTGCAATCTAGTCTAATGCAGATGATTTTGCTTCAATTTTCCAAAACCCAATTTGGTTGCGATCAAATCCTAGATACAGGAACAATGGGTTCGTGAAATATTTCAACCCAAGACGATCGGTGCTGTTCTGTGTGATGAAGACGATGAAGAAGTTAAGATGAGGAAGACGGTAGCTCATAGACAATCAAAATCGGGAGTGAATCTGGGACAAGACCCTATAAATAAAAACAGAAAACGAAAGCCCATAGAGGATATAGAATATACAGAATAGTTAGGGAGGCAGACAAATTGCGAGGTTCGCACCGTCGCGGAGTATTTGAAAGTTATGCCTGTAGGGGCGGAACCTGACGAAGGAATTTTATTAAATAAAATCCCGACGTAGATGGTGCAGAATTGGCCTTTTAATCCAAACACTGCCTTAAGTGCAGCATTGGCCTTTTAATTCCAAACAAAACCCTAACCCAAGCAACCCCGTCCTCGACCGGAGCCTTCAACCAATCAAACAACATCGTTGAATGGAAGAGCGAGAATTTGACCTAGAGCTGAATATCTGGGCCAAGCCACCATCCACTGGCAAAAGAGACTAGCCAATGAAACCTCTCGAAGCCTACAGAAAACACCATGGGAATTGCCAATTACGACAATGAAGAGGTAGATGGTGGCCTGAGCTCCAAACTTTCTTCAGCAGCGCCCGGTCTCCACTCATTGTCGAAAGACTCGCGTTGCCGTTTCTTGCCACGAACTTTGACACAAACCTATACTAGGCCCCAAGATCGTAACCCCATGGCCATGCAAAATATCAATTAGCGTCTGTGTTATGGAAGTAGGCTAAGGCGGGTTATCCGTGCATGTACTCTGCACGTGTTTTTTAATTGTTCTTTAATTAGATTAATTTCTGTAATCAGTTAATTAGGGTTAATTAACTGTCAGTAGGGTTGTTAAGCAGTCTTCCCTTTACATGCACAACACGTGTCCTTATCTGAGTGAGCAATATGGGTATATCCCTCGTTTCTGTATGCGGTGGAAATCAATCAATATATCAAGCTAATTTCTTCTTCCTCTTTTCAATTCTCTTAGTTTTCTCTCTGCAATCTTGCCATAGTTAGGGTTCCCACCCTAACAACTGGTATCAGAGCTAGACCATGGTCAAACTCAAGGGGCCGGGGAAACCCACCTCACCGCCGCCTATGTCCGGCGAGCTCTCTCACCTGGAATTTGAGTTCGAGCATCCTTTCATGAATCCATGGCCTCTTCACTTGCTAGCTTCAAATCGGTGTTCATGGATGACATGCGTCAGCTGCAACTCGCTCAGCAGGGTGGTGCTGCTATCCCTCAGCCGGATGGCACGGTTCGATTTGGATCGATCCCTTCACCGGTACTCCAACACATTCCACCGCCGGTATTGGAAGCTGTTTCTATTGGCATGGCTGGATCGGAAGCTATTTCGACTGGCGGGGCTGGATCTGAAGGTAGTACTCATATCCCAACTGCTGATATGCTATTAGGATTTGTTAATGAATCGACTACTAACACTGTTGGATCTACTATTCCTGTGGGATCACACACTGATATGCACCTGGTTAACCTGGATGAGAAGAAACACGGTACTGAAATGACGTCTACGATTGGATCCAAAACGTCTACGATTGGATCCAAACCTCTCGAGGGTAGTACCTCTTCCACTCAAATGATAAGCACTCCCACTGGTTTCCCATTCCACGCTAGCGCCATGGGGATCACACAGCCTTACCCCCCCCCTCAGTATCCTGGCTTCGGATCACAACCCCAACACCATGGCCCCTATTATTCTACTATGAGCCTGCCCTTCTTCACTAACCCGAGTTATCCCAACCCACCTCTGGTTGAGCAAGATCCATTCATGATGACCTATTCAATGACCTATTCAGGCCCTTACACAGCAACCATGTTCACTATGTCGGCTAGTACTGCACAGGTTACGTTACCCTTTGCAGTACCCCATTACATTCAAGCTAACCCTACACCATTAATCACCTCTACGGTGCCTACCTTTGCTACCACAACTACAACTCACATATCAGCCTATCCATATAGCTCCCAGTTCCCTCTAAACCATTCACACCCTTCCCAATTACCCCCGACAAACATGCGTTACGCCATCCCTTACATGCAACCTTACCCTTCTCAAATGCCTCATGTGGATCCGAACTTACCAACCATGAAGCAAATGAGGCTTGAATTCAGTGTGTTTAGTGGTGGGGATCCGGTTGAATGGTTGAACAAGGCTGAGCAATACTTTGAGTTCTACCAGATTCCAGAGGACAGGAAACTTTCAATTGCTACAATGCATTTATCTGACAAGGCCTCAGATAGATGGTATATGTTCCGACATGAGTTCTCGCATACTTGGCAGGGTTTGGCTGACCTACTTATGCGAGAGTTTAGTGGATACAACAGGTCAGAATATCAGGCTGCTTTGGCAAGGATGTCACAAACGGGTAGTGTGGAGAATTACAAGGAACAATTTACAAAGCTATCCAGATGAGCTCCTGGCTTTCCTCCTGAGGTGCTATTATCTTGTTTCATAGGTGGACTTAAAGAGGATATCAGGGTGGATGTTCAAGCTCAGAAACCTAGAACATTATATGAGGCCTGTGAGCTGGCTCGGGTGTATGAGACCAGGAATGAAGGCCATAGACATTTTGCTAGAACTGCTAACCATCACAGGCTCATAAGTGGAAGTCATTCTGATGTCCCATAGAGGCCTTCAAACAGTGGTCATCGATTACAAACCTCCTCAGCTGCAAGACATGTGCAGGCTCCAAGTAACAATGGAGGGAAGAGATTATCTCATGCAGAGTACCAAGAAAGGAGGGCCAAGAATCAATGTTTCTTCTGTGAGGAAACTTTTAAGCCCGGGCATAACTGCAAGAAGGGACAGTTGATGATCATGGAGGTCACACAAGAGGATGAGGACTTGTTGAGTATTGCAGATTCCATAGAACAAGAGGTTCCCCCAATTACTGATATTGAGGAGCCACTGATCAGGTTGCAAGTCATGGGAGATGTGAATTCTAGTCCAGCTACCATGCAAGTTAAGGGAATTTTCAACAAAAAAAGTGTACATGTGCTTATTGATTCCGGAGCAACACATAACTTCATTCACCCTCAACTGTTGAAGAATACCAAAGTGCCGATTCATAAACTTTCTCCACTTAATGTTATTTTGGCAAGTGGTGCCAAAATGAAGACCAAAGGAGAAGCCACAGTGGAGCTACAATTGCAAGAATTTAAATTCTCAGATAGTTTCTTTATCTTACTTGTCACCGGTTGTGAGATAGTCGTTGGGGTGGGGCAGGTTGGCTAAGATCACTTGGTGATATCTTATGGAATTTTGATTCCATGAAATGAAGTTCTATGCGCAAGGGTGTGAATACTTGCTGCAAGGGGAAACCAAGACTGAGGCTACAGTAATAAGTTGGAAAGCCATGACAAGGTTGCTTAAGAAAGAAAGAGAAGCAATGTTAGTGCAGCTACAACCTTCTCTAAGAAATCATACTGTCACAAGTGACCATGCTAAACTGCAAGCCTTGATCAGCAAGTATGAAGATTTGTTCAGTACCCCAACCACCTTACCACCTGCTAGGCCGCAAGACCATAAAATTGAGTTGGTGCCTAACACTCCACCCATAAGTGTGAGGCCCTACAGGCACCCTCACTTTCAGAAGATTGAAATAGAAAAGATTGTGCAAGAGCTCTTGGAAAATGGAATCATTAAGCCAAGTGTAAGCCCCTTCTCTTCTCCTGTACTTTTGGTTAAAAAAAAAGATGGCACTTGGAGAATGTGTGTGGATTATAGATCACTTAATACTGCAACAGTCAAGGATAAGTATCCTATTCCAGTGGTTGATGAGCTATTGGATGAAGTACATGGCTCTACTATATTCACAAAGCTTGATCTGAGGTCTGGTTATCATCATATCAGAATGGATGTAGCTGATGTGAGCAAGACCGCTTTTAGAACACACAATGGGCATTATGAGTTTTTGGTCATGTCATTTGGGCTTACCAATGCCCCATCCACATTTCAGTAAGTAATGAATGATGTGTTGAGAGACTATTTGAGGAAATTTGCACTGGTATTCTTTGATGACATACTAATATACAGTCCCACATTGGAGTCTCATTTGGAACATTTAGAGAAGGTATTTCAAAAACTACAACAGTACTTTCTAAAGGTTAAGAAAAGCAAATGCAGTTTTGGGGTTCCTTCTGTTGAGTACCTAGGACGTGTTATCAATGCTTTAGGTGTCTCAGTTGATCCGGCTAAGATTGAATGCATCAGGACATGGAACAAACCCAAAACAGTTAAAGGATTAAGGGGATTTTAGGGACTGGCTGGATACTATAGAAAATATGTCAAACATTTTGGCACCATTGCAAAGCCCCTCACAGATATGTTAAAGTTGGGAGGATTCCAGTGGACTCCAGCATCTGAAGCAGCATTTGAAGACCTCAAGAAAGCACTCATGAATACACCTGTGTTGGCTTTACCTGATTTCACTAAAGAATTTGTGATTGAATGTGATGCTTCAGGTGTAGGCATTGGAGCCATCTTGTCTCAGGAAGGTCACCCTATAACATTTTTGAGCAAAGCTTTGGCACCTAGGCATGTGGCTCTCTCAGTATATGACAAGGAAATGTTGGCTGTTGTTTTTGCTGTACAACATTGGAGGCCTTATCTGTTGGGGAGACATTTTAGCATTTACACTGATCACAGGACTATTCAGTATTTCTTGGAACAGAAGATATCCACTCCTACGCAGCAAAAGTGGCTGCTTAAACTTGCAGGGTATGACTACTCCATCCATTACAAATCTAGAAAAAATAACTCCGCCCCTGATGCTTTATCCAGGAAGGAAGAGTTAGGCAACAACGGGTCAAAAACCATTTCCAAGTATGGAGCATTGAACACTAGCACTGGTATCTCATCACCTGTTCATGGTTTTGTTAGTGAGATTCAATCTGCTTGTTTGCTTGATCCTGAGGCAAATGATATCCAGCAACAAGTCACTTAAAATGCTACACCACCTGCTCAGTATTCTCTCACTAACTCTCAGCTAATGTACAAGGGTAAGATTTTTGTTCCCAAATTTGACAACTGGAGGGACAAGATCATGGCCGACTTTCACAATGGTTTTAATGGTGGTCATGCTGGCAGGCAGAGAACTTTTAAAAGGGTCAACAGGTCATTTGTGTGGCCGGGAATGCATAAGGATGTTAAGACTTTTGTGGCAGGTTGTCATACATGCCAACAGAATCACTATGAAACCATTCATCCCCCAGGGTTGTCGCAGCCAAATATGATCCCATACAAAGCTTGGACTAATATTTCTATGGATTTTATTGAGGGTTTACCCAACTCTGTTGGCAAGACTGTGATCATGGTGGTAGTTGATAGGTTTACGAAATATGCACATTTCATTGCTTTGGCTCATCCTTATACAGCTGCTATAGTGGTTCAGCATTTTATCACTGGGATTTTCAAATTACATGGGATGCTAGAAGCCATCATATCCGACAGAGATCCAGTCTTCCTAAGTACATTCTGGGAGGCATTTTTTAAGGCTCAAGGCACCAGTCTAAACAAGAGTTCAGCTTACCATCCCCAAACAGATGGCCAGACAGGGAATCTCAACAGGACATTGGAGCAGTACTTGAGGTGTGTGGTAGGTGAGAAACCCCATTCATGGGTGGCTGCATTACCTTGGGTTGAATATTGGTATAACACTGCTCACCACTCAGCCATTGGCATGACTCCCTTCCAAGCTCTTTATGGCTATGAGCCTCCCACTATCACACTCTACTCCCCAGGATCGACTGATGTGGAAGCAGTGGATGAACAATTGCAAACCAGAGATGAGCTGTTGGCTGTACTCAAGAGAAATTTACAAGTAGCCCAAGCTCGGATGAAACAGTTCTACGATAAAAAGCATACTGAAAGAGTCTTTGCAGAGGGAGATTGGGTGTATCTGAGGTTGCAACCATATAGGCAGCAATCTGTTGAAAATAGACTTGTTCCCAAGCTGGCACCTAGATATTATGGTCCTTACCAGATTGAGAAACGAATTGGCTCAATGGCATACAAATTGAAACTCCCTAATTCAGCCAGAGTGCATCCTGTGTTTCACGTGTCCTTGTTGAAGAAGAAAATTGGTGATGCAGCAGTAGTCTCAGCACATTTGTCACCAACTGTGGACCCTCACAACCGCCGGTGGTATCCTGCCAAAGTCCTTGACAGACGTATGTTTAAAAAGGGAAACGCACTAGTGACTAAGTGGCTGATTCAATGGCTGGGACGTTCTTCAATGGAGGAGGCCACGTGGGAGGAGGCTGATCAACTGTTGCAGCGCTTTCCAGACTTTCAAGCTTGAGGACAAGCTCCATTTCAAGGGGAATGGAATGTTATGGAAGTAGGCTAAGGCGGGTTATCCGTGCATGTACTCTGCACGTGTTCTTTAATTGTACTTTAATTAGAGTAATTTCTGTAATCAGTTAATTAGGGTTAATTAATTGTCAGTAGGGTTGTTAAGCAGTCTTCCCTTACATGCACAACACGTGTCCTTATCTCAGTGAGCAGTATGGGTATATATCCCTCGTTTCTGTATGCGGTGGAAATCAATCAATATATCAAGCTATTTTCTTCTTCCTCTTTTCAATTCTCTTAGTTTTCTCTCTGCAATCTTGCCATAGTTAGGGTTCCCAGCCTAACAGTCTGTGAAGAACTTATTACCAGTTTTAAGTCAAATCTGTTGCCAAAACCTAGATATAGTTTCTCTGGAACTGGAACTAGAATCGTCACAAACAAGGAGAGCGATCAGCATCCTTGCCGCTCCAATGGTGTGCCATAATCCTCCATCATCATCACTGATTCCATCAACCTCACCCAGACGATGTGTAGGGCCAAGCCACCACTGTTACAAGAGAAAAGATCTAAGTAAACAAACGAGCTTGGTGGTAGGCGTTGTATAAAAGCGTCGACAATGTTCCTCGAAGGCCTCGAGGCTCAAGGACAAAACCTAACATCTATTATGCTTTCCATCAAAACCCTAACAAAGTTCTTTGATGACGTTTAACTTTCGAATGTTTTGTAATAAAAGAAACCCGTCAAACAATAGAAGTCATTTTAGGTATGTAATTTTAAATATGAACAACCCCTCTCGTGGTTTTTTAATTTTTATAAATATATATATATATATATATATATTTTTTTTATCAGGTAGTTAGCTGTTAGTAATGCCCATGCAGTGGTATCCCAACGCTAGGACACCTGCACCGACATTGCGGCGAAAGCCAGACTAATCACCTGCACCGCAGAGGCACGAACCCAAAGGATCCCTCAAATTTGCTGGCCACGGGATGAAGCTGGGATTCGAACACTAGACCTGGAGGGTTCCAGACTAGGCCTTTCGACCAACACACCACACCACGTGGTTTAATTTTTATATTTGTATTTGAATTTTTCTAGGTTTTTGACATCTTTCTTAAAGATACTTAAGAAGGAGCCAGGCAAACCTAATTTAAACTCGAGCTTATTCCACAATCAGACAGCCAAGACGAGCTTAAAATGTCAATAATTCAACCAAAGAGAGGTTAAGCTTGGAGAAAATAGTTCTAGATTGAACCCATCGAGTTTGACCTTGTTAAAATACAATAGCCAAAATTAATTACCTTAGCTAGCATTCGTCTTGGCTCATCAATCTTTACAGAAAAGACTATTATCCCAACTCCGACAAGAATAGCTGATAAACAGATCTTATATAAAGAATTGAAACTGATTAATTTTCTCATTTTAACAAATATGTTAGCATCAATTTTTGTCTGAATTCAGATCGAGTCGACCAAGGAAACTAGAAATGACACGATATACATGACAATATATGGTCACAAGCAAGACTTTGCTCTTTGGTTTTTTTTTTTTTTTTTTTTGGTTGTCTACTATTTTTTTTCCATCATTTTGTAATTACTAGCGTAAGGTTTGTTTACTTTACCACATGCACCATAGCATAGCCAGGTAGCAGTGGCACCAATGGTTAGAACTTAGAAGCAAGACTTCGTCGTTTTATGGAACAGTTTTGCCAGCTCAAACCAGCTGAAGGCCCCCAAAACAGTAATTTCTTTTTTTGTACTCAGCAACAAACTCGTTAACAAACAGTCAACACACACACGAATAAGGGTCGTCGTTTGATAACAGTCTTTCGTGTCCATGCTATTTACGTCTTGGTTTTTCCTACAAATTCTACCATAAATTAACCAGCACTTTGGCTTTAAAACAAGGCTACGAAAATTGCAAGCAAACCGAAGCTCCCGCTAAAACTAGCGGAAGAGAATTGAGCTTGACCCAATCTTCCAGTGTCTTTCTCCCTTCAAAAATTTATACCGTCCCATCTCTCTCTACTGTGGGGTTTTACACAGACCTCCACGGCCTTCTCACTAGCCGCGTTCTCGCGCGGCCCGTGCTCAATCATTATTTCTGTTTCTGATATCCAATTAGCCACAACCCTGAATAAGATTGTTCTCCGAAAAACAGAAATAACATTGAGAGTTTCCAATACATCTCAAAACAATGGAAACAAGTTCGAGCATGAAGATCCCGTGGAGCTTGTTGATTCTATTGTTTTTGGGGGTGTTTGCTTCTAGGATAGATGTTAGTTACGGTCAAGCAGACGGCGGCGATGACGGAGGGGACGGCGACAAGCCAGCCCCTCCGCCGGAGCAAGATGACTGCGATGGCATCTTCTTGACCTACACGTTCATCTCGCGCGAGAAAGAATATCCGCACAAGAAGAACGTGTCGGCACAGGCCTGGGCGTTCAAGTCGGAGGCCAGCATCTTGAACGCCGGGTCCTCGGAGCTCAAGGCGTGGAAGATGTACATAGGGTTTCAGCATCGAGAGATATTGGTGTCGGCAGACGGGGCTGTGATGGTGGACGGTGGTGATTTCCCTGCCTCCGTTGGGAAAAACGGGACTTACTTTCAAGGAAACACACAAACCAACTTGAAGAACTCCATCGATACGGCCGGGGATGTCAATCAGATTCAGGCAAGGATTAAGTTGAAGGGAACCCAGTTCGGCCTCCCGGCCAAGGCAATACCCATGCCCAAGACCATTCGCCTCGTCAACGATGGATATAAGTGCCCTGCACCTCGTATACGAGGTACGTACTTCCACTCATGTCAATCACATGTGCATGAAAACCTAATAATACAACTTTGGTGATCGAAGAAGCAAGATAATTCTTTACAACAAACACCCAATGGATTGAGTCAGCGCTCAGATATGATTTGGGCGTGTGTTAAAAAATTATCTTGCTTTTTGATTTTGTACGTGTTTTATGATTTATATCATACGTTCACAAGTCAGCTATTAAACCATTGAATATATGGATTTGTTGAAAGTGATTGATGATTTATATGTTGTGTTTGATGGTGATCTGAGCAGGGAAGTCAAGCATGTTCGTTTGTTGTCAACCAGATCCAAAGTTCAAGTTGAAAGACGAAAAAAACACCAAATTCCTGCCTAAACAGAATGGTGATCTCTCCATCGTATACGATGTAATGGATTCCTATTCAAACAACTATCTGGCCCAAGTCACCATCGACAACCTGCACCCACTCGGCCGTCTTGACCACTGGAATTTGACCTGGGAATGGCAGAAGAATGAGTTCATTCAGACAATGAGAGGGGCCTATACTCACAAGAGGGACCCATCCGAGTGCCTCTACGGCCAGGCTGGAAAGATTTACAAGGACATGGACTTCTCTAAGGTCATGAATTGTGAAAAGAAGCCTACCATCACCGACCTCCCACCGACTATGAAGGATGACGAGAAGGTCGGAAAGCTGCCCAAGTGCTGTAGAAACGGAACCATCTTGCCGACAATCATGAACGACACCCAATCACAGGCAATGTTCCAGCTCCAAGTCTTCAAGCTTCCGCCTGATGACAATAGAACCTCTCTCACTCCACCCCAGAAGTGGAGCATTTATGGGCCAGTGAACCCTAATTACGTATGTGGACCTCCAATCAGAATCGAACCAACTCAGTTTCCTGACCCGAGCGGGCTTCAGTCTACAACTTCTGCAATTGCAAGTTGGCAAGTGGTATGTACGCGCGCGCATTGAATATATATCACCAAATTTGTTTACTAAATGATGCCTCGTTACACACGAATATGATGTGTCGTTGCACACGAATATATAAATGAAGCACTTCTAATTAGATAATCAGTATGACATGAAATGCAGCATTGGTTGCATATATTGTTCTGAAAATTAATGGTTTTTCCGACAGGTTTGCAACATAACCAAGCCAAAGGTGCCTCGTTGCTGCGTGTCATTTTCAGCCTACTTCAGCGAGTCGGTGGTGCCATGCAACACTTGCGCCTGTGGCTGCCAGGAAAGTAAGCTACCTCACTGCGACGTAAAAGCCAAAGCAATGCCTCTACCAGGAGAAGCATTGCTTGTGCCTTTTGCCAACAGAACTGAAAAGGCGAAAGCTTGGGCCAAAATCAAACACTTGGACATACCCAAAAAGCTTCCATGCGGAGACAACTGTGGAGTTAGTCTCAATTGGCACATAGACTCGGACTACCAGAGTGGATGGACTGCTCGTCTAACTCTCTTTAACTGGGGGAATGAACCATTTCAAGATTGGTTCACGGCAGTAGAAATGAACAAGGCTTTTGAAGACTATGAAAATGTGTACTCATTCAACGGGACGAAAATGGAAAAGGTCAAAAACACCATCTTGTTTCAGGGTCTGAAAGGTTTGAACTACTTGATAGAAATGAAAAATGCGACCAATAATAAAGACCCTCGGGTACCTGGAAAGCAGCAGTCGGTTATTTCTTTTAAGAAGACACACTTTCATGATATTAATATAAAGGGGGGTCAAGGTTTCCCATCAAAAGTTCTGTTCAATGGAGAGGAGTGCTCACTTCCTAGGGAATTCCCCAAGAGCGGCGCAGAGCATCAGGCCCGTAGTAATATCCTCCTCATCTTGTTCGTTGTAATTGCGAGTTTTGTGTTCATGACAGACCGCTTCCACTGATGGATGACCGGCAAAGGTTGTTGATTCTGGTAATACAATGATAGACTCACCAAATTAAGCTTATTTGCCAAATGATGTGATGATGTGTTGTGTCTGTGTGTAAGGTAGTATCTTACTTGTTAGAAATAAATGAGGTCCATAATGGACCCAAATTTGAATAAATATATGAAACACTCCCGCATCATTTGGTAAAGTAATATGTAGCGAGTGTAACAGTGCTCTTAATTGAATTTTGTTGTAGCTAGCTAGGAAGGTCAGTTTTAATTAATTAATTAATTGATATTTTTCCTCACATAGATACCATCATCGGTGTCCTATCTCAGCTGCAACAGGATCGATGTTTATGCAATCAGGCACAAAAAGAATCATACGTGAGTGATGCTTGCTAGCTACCAAGTCGAGTCCCATATGCCGACGAGGAGATTGTAACTAGTGAAAACAGACGCTATGAAAAATTTGTACAAAATTTTAGTTACTTGCAGTGATTATATAACTCATGAGGATGGATTCACTTGGGTCATTTTGTTAGTAGCATTTTTTGGGTTTTCATAGGCTACAACTCTAATGTTTGTAATGTAATTAAGTTCCAAAATGTTTGACGTGTCGAGTTGGAGAAAACATATGGCAAAGCAATGTCAAAGTTAAATAAGAAAAGGACTGCATCGCATAAAAAACAAAATAATACCATACACACTTTTGCAGAAGAATGAATTGTCATTAAGAACCTCTTATCAAAAACAAATGACGACGAATTATCAGTCGACAAAGGCCTTCCATAAAAATGTAGGTTAAAACCAGACATAGTTTTACTGATACAAGTGTCATCGCCAATAGCCTACCACAAAGAAAATAAAAAGGAACACAGATTTGCCACCACTTTACTCGTTCGGAAAAGCTTCCCAGAAAAAAGTAAAATTAAAGTGAACATTCAATTCATTTGTCCATGAACGAGTCGTTGCAAAGTAAAAGTCAATAACTTTTTTTTTCAATTTGCTCCCAACTATTAATGAATTCAGACTCCAAATTTATTAACCATTCGATTACTGTCTCTTGGAGAGTTGGAGTGAACGAAAGAATTGCTTAAGAAAATGGTCTCTATTTGTGCCAACACTATCACAAGTCTTGATGTTATGGGCAATGTGCTGCTTATGGTTGCCTTTACCATCAAATTGCTGAAACTTGGGAGGTTGGTACCCTAATTGACATCTTCAAATTGTCTAACTACCTAGTGTACGGCTTGAAACATGTCAGTGTATCCTAAGAAGAACCGCCAGTTTCAAATTGTGTCAACAATCTTGTCTTGAAGTTGTTCAAAAAAAAAAAAAAAAGTTAAATCTAGTCACATATATAAATGGATTGTTCTTTTATGGTGTATATGTAGTTGGTATGTTAAAAAAACAAATAATGATAATGATGATGATGATGATGATAAACAAAAAAAATCTATGTAATAGAGGAGATAGATATATTTGCATATCCAAGGATATTTTTGGTAGAAAAATTTCACTCTGATGGATTCATTTCTAATATCTACTCCCCTTTTGGTTATCAAGTTTTTGAATATTCAGGAATCGATTCCTGATATTTACGTGACCTAAACTCATTCTTCTACGTGTATATGTTAGTAAACACAGGAAAACTCAAATATCAAAATCAATTCCTCTATTCTCATACTCATTCTAAGTAAGTAAACATGTTATTACTGTTTAAAAAAAAAAAAAAAAAAATCTTTCTTATAAATTCCAATTTTTTTTTTTATAAATATAAAAGCAAACCGCAGTATTTCTTCTTTGTAGCATTAGTAGATTCCATAATGGCTTCTCATATTTCTCCATACTAAAAGTTGAGCTACCAAGTTCAAGTTCCTCCTTCCCTAGGCCTGTAAATTCAGCCCATGGCTGATAAGCATGCCCATTTGACATAGGATATGGTTTGGAATACACTTTTGAAGCCCAAGGATGACCTAAGCCTAGCCCATATTAGTAAAATATAGGGGTGGCTCAAATTGCCGAACCTGCCGCAACCGACCGGAAACCAGCCGAACCGGTGGAGTCGGCGCTGACAAAGACGGTAGCCGGTGGATCGATACCGGTAGTGCCGTACCGAAGTGAGATTGTCGGCTCGGCAGTGGCACAACATGTTTCATAAGTTCGGTATTACCGAACCGACCGTCAACATGGTTTAATTCCTTCCAGAAACGACTTCCTCTCTCCCTTACTCTCTTATTCGATCTTCCTTCTTCTTCTTCTTCTTCTTCTTCTTCTTCTTCTTCTTCTTCCAGAAACGACTCTCTCTCTCTCTCTTCATTTCTGACTTCTATTCTTCTGCCATTCTATCTTAGATTCTCTCTAATTAACTACAAGGACTCATGAAGTAACCTTGTCAAGGAGTACAAGTTGCAAATCTCCCAAACCTCATGGTGGAATCCAGCTCCTCTTCTCCTCTGTCTTACTCTCTCTCATCTAGTCATCTCCTCCATCCCACTGCGCCCCACCCTCTTCTCCGCCTCCCCCTCTCTCTGCTCCTCCGCCCACTGCTCTCCCTCTCTCTCATATCCCAGCTCCTCTTCTCTGCCACTCCAAATTGTTTTGGTCTAATGGAGGACAGAGGAACTAGATTTGTTTTCTCTCTCCTCTGACACCCACTTCCGGTCACCACCGTGACTCACCTCCACTATCACGGGCCTCACCAACCTCCGACGATTGGTGTGCCAAAATATCATCCGATACCGACTGTTTACCTCGGTAAACCGAGGTTTCAGTAACCAAACTTCCGGCACGGTACCGGTTTCAATTCTGACAAAACCGAATATCTTCGGTCGATATTCTGCTGACCCCAAAAATGTCGGCAACCGTGCCGCAGCCAGCCCTAGTAAAATACATGGGAGGTCCAGTCCAAGAAATATACTAAAAACAAATATTATTTTTAATATAAATAAATCATTTAAACTATAGATAGTAACTTGAAATTTGATTTTCTTTGTCATTTGATACATATTATTATCATTAATTTTTTATTTAATATTTCCAACAATCACGTTATGTTCAATAGAGGTTAATATTATTTCACAAGTCTGTGCATGCCCTAACTTTATCAGCCCATGAGCAGAGCCTGGAGTTTACAAATATGTAAAAGATTAGGCCCTGTCGTACCCATCAAACACTTAGAGTCTGCCCTGGGCCGAATAGTACTTAGGCCACTACATAGGCTCAACCTTGCTCATTTTACATGCTTAAAAAGACATGAACAAAAAGAGAAAACTCTTCCTTCCCCAAAATAAACTAGTCATTGCTAAATTTTAACTCTCATTTGGTCTAGTGATGCAAATTTCTCATTTCATAAGTTTCTTGCAATTTTTGTGAGTATCGTAATTTCTTATGTTATGAGTTTTTTATTTTTTTAATCAAATAAGGGGTGTCAATCATTTGATAGTAAAGAACAAACAATTATAAAATGACTCCCTCAAACAACCGGGTTACGACAAAAATGAGTCATGATAGAAAAACCTAAAGTAAGAGACCCTAGATTAATCTCACATAATGCAACCTTAGAGTGAAAGCTTCAAGTAAGAAAAGTAATTTGACACTATCAGGGAAGCCTCTAAACAGAGCTTCCCCAATATTTATTCATGATTCCAAAGGGAGCCTCTATGAACAGCCACAACCTCCATGGCCTCCCCTAACTACCAGGAGGGCGACCAACTCTCCCTTCCTTGCTAGGAGATACCTCCAACAGACCATTTTTGTTCTTTAGAATCAAAGCATACACCGCTTTCGGATAAGAATGTTTCTCATACCTTGTCCGTTTACTATAAGTGACTAATGCAACACAATATTTATTTTTTGCATAATGTATGAGAATGGTGAGTGTGGAGAAGAAAACCCTAACCCTAGCTCTCACTTGAAAAGTCAAAACAAAATATCAATTATTTGCATAAAAAGCCAAAATATGAGTACTTTGCAAACATTCAGCTTTGTATTTTCTTTTCTTTTGAGCATTGAATAAGCATTATCTTTTTCTCCTCTCATATCATTACATACAACATAAGATTATACAAAACATAGGCCCTCTTTATGGTGAACAAACTATAGGCCTATAAAGAATGTTATCAATATACAAATAATTGGGATTAATTTAACAACACTTGCTTTTGTGGGAATATTTTGAGGTTGGACCAACTCTGCAGCTCTGTAAACTCTAAACCAAGACTGGGAAAAAATAATTATCTCTTGACAAATCAAATCAAATAATGCAAGGAACATTCCTTCTTGAATTGCCAAAATTTAATGTGGACGCTGATGCTATGTTTTCTTAGCCTGCAGTACCAACGTAGAATGATCAGTTTAAGTTATAGTAACAGGGACTTTCACATCAGCTCGTACCGCGCATAACAAATACAGAGATGAATACATGCCTGAAATTTGTTAGTATTGCCACACCATATACAAGAGTGCTAAAAAAAATGCAGTACCTTTCTTAGATATTTCTTGTGAAGTTTCATTGCCCCACTGCAAGCTTTTTTGGCATCTAAATTTCCAGTTATGTCATTCAATATCTGTGAGAGAGAGTCAACAGACGGGTAAAAGTAAATAAGATAAAGTTAATCTCCAGAATTGAAAACTCTACTCATTTATTGGACAATAAGCATAAAAAATGCTTGACTGCTGCTGAGTGCTTGAGAAAATTGTGTGGCATTTCTTGTTTAGGGCTTAGAAACAAATACTGATCATTTGAAGATAAAACTATAGCATCTAATTTTGCTCCAAAACATGTTTTAAATACTGCTGATGATATCCAATATTTCAAGGAAAGTAGTTTAAAGAAAGGCTGATCAACTGACTCACTGCTCAAGTTTTATTTTTCACTCCTCAGATGTCAAATCAAACTTCATTCAACTATAAGGCCTCCCAGCCCATGACTCCTTGTTTAGATACCAGGACCGAAGGCTATGGGGATTGCTTACTATCATTTCACTCACGTTCTTTGTTCTTCTTTTTCTAGACAACTTTAAGACATGCCATTCAAATCGCTAATTTAGGATGGGTCCTTAATAAGTGAGTGAATGATTAATTCATCACCCGGCTGTGACTTGCTTTCCCCTATGATTTCTGCTTAATTTATGTACTGCCATTGTCAAATTAAGCAGCAAATTGAAGGTTTCTAAAGCATTGCAAATCATCAACTCATAATCTAACCTTAACAACATCATCGAGACCCCGAGCTTCTGTCAGTAGTTTTGAGCTCTTATCTTTTAAGACACTGGCAACAAGGAAAATGGATATTGGGAGCGGTTCTTCCGAACCTTTTACTTTCATATTTTCCCTCTCATACTTCCCACAATGACGTTTTGACTTTGCTTTCCCTTTAGAAGATCCAGATCCCTCAGCCCTTTCATTATCAGTATCAGAATCTTCATACACACCATACAAGTCAGGATCATACTCAAGAGCCCACATCATCTGTTAAAAGTTCAATTGAGACCAATTATTACTAAAGCAAAAAAAGAAATGAAGCTTACGATGTAGGAAAACAGATGCACGCTAGTTTCATCATCATGCATAGACCATATGCACACACACACACACACACACACGCACACGCACACACGCACACACATACCTACACGTTATGTATATAACAGTGATATGATGACAAATACAGTATTTCCTTTTATTTTTCGTGAACAATGTAATATTAAAATGAAGTCTTGCCTCCATTCAAACTTCAACCTGATCCAGTTATGTCCCAAGTTATTGGTTTCAATATAAAATGCCTGCGATAATTCCTAAATTCTTTTCTCCTAAGCACTTGCCAATTGAAGTACTAATTTTGTTATCTTCAACTTGGAAAAGATTGCCCAATACAAATGATAATGCAGAAATTTAAAATCTAAGAAATCTAGAAGTGGAGGGAAGTTTCGATAAACTGGCTTCCCTAAATAGTTACAAGGATTTCCTAAAAGCACCTCAACATATAATGCAGAAAATTAAAATATTCAAAGACCATTAAAGAAAGACAGCTGCTTTTGGAATTCCTAGAAAATCATTCTGCACTCTGAAAATTAATATTTTTTATTTCCATAGACTATAAGTGAAGAGGAGAGCAACGGAGCGCTATTAACATTTCCTTAGAGAAAATAGCATAAATGTACAAGAGAAATGCGTTCTCACCTCCCAAAGGTATAAAGAATCACAAAAAGAGAATTCCCGACGAAACAAAACCATAAGCATCCGAAAAGCGAATAAATAATCTCCTCCACCTAGCGTCTCTGTAATAAAAATTGAGCATTTCTGTTACTATCTATTCTTGAGATGCACAAGAAAAATATGGAATACGCAAGAAGAGGCAATTTTAATAACCAACTCCCCAGTGAGCAAAAGATTCAGTCTCTCCAAATGTTGTATCAATATCCACGAGTTGATATCAAATTCTGATAAAGTAATACTGGTGGAGCATAAATTTTAAAATCAATGGTCAGCAGATGACCAGAACTAATGAAGAAAGTTAACACTTTCAACCTATGATAGTTCCCCGCTTTGATATGTGACAGAGACTTATGAATTATTCATCATTTAGTGTAATACATTAGCTTAGGAAGGAGATAAGCTTTATCTGCTGAACTATGACAGTTAAGCATAGTACCAAATGCGAAGCAATTTCCAGTCAATACCTAAGTGCTGATGAAGTTTCGGATCAATGACTTGAGTGATTGCAGCCAAATTATTTAGTTGTGCCTCCACCCCAACAGAGTTATCGGTACATCTGAAATTTCCTCGCTTTAAATTTCAAATAACAGACGTCATAAGAAACTGGAATCCAATTTAATAAACAAAAAAAACAGTAAATAATTTGGCAGGTTGAGGGGAAAACTATTTAAAGTTCAAATGGAAAGATAAATGTTATAGCTACTTTCAATCAAACATATTGATTGAAAATTGCAAATCTCCTCAGGTAATTTCAGGAAACAATAACCTAGCTGATCCTTTTCCCAAGACAAGCATGGAGAAAAGGCATGTGGAATCACTTATACACATATGCGCGTGCCTCACTAAGTAAAGAGCAGGTCATACTTTAAAATTGACTGAAAGCATGTTAGGTAATCACCAGGTGCTATGCTACTGGTTTGATATAATACCAGAATGAATGTATAAATCCAGAGATTCAGTTCAAAACTTTACCAGTCTGCGCATCAAACGTTCAAAACACCAAAATGCATCTGCTTCATCATCAAGAAGGATAATCATGGGGGAGCAAAGATCACTCATTCCTGCTCAGCATGGAGATAATATTCAGCATTTAGAACCACAATTTTGTGGCAAAAATCAAATGAAATTGTTTTCAATTCCAAGTGTGTAGGGACGAGCACCAAAAATCAACATAACCAACATTCTAATCATGATACTGGAGATTCAGTAGCAAGCTAATGATTCATAAATTAACAACCTTGACAGTAGCCGACATCTGTATCTATCCAGGAATAAACAGCTAGAATATCCCAAAGTTTTGATAAGTTTTCTTGCTTCTCGTAAAACACTAGCGTCCTGTCAGTGCGAATTACGTCAAGCCCTGGCATATATACGCAATGAAAACCAATTTACCAAATCTGTAAACATAATTTTGAGAAATCTTTAATTCATCAGGTATCATCAGTATGTGTCACCTACAGGGCGTAGGTGATGTAAAGAGTTGTAATACCAATGCCACAAGTTACATTTATCAGCGTATGTGAAGAAATGTTGAAAACAGCAAAGCGATGAAAGAAAAACACCTTGTGTAAATTTTGTAGAAACGGAAATTAAGAAAAGTTCCTTAGAATATAAATAATGTACATCTCACTAACCTATTTGATGCAAAGTACGCAGCCACTGGATTATTTTCTTATCCTTCACTGGTTCCATAGCACTAGCAGGATTCATGGTATTACCATTGGCTTTACCATTTTCCTGTGAAGATAAAGCCTGTCCCTTATCTGGATTTATTTGCATAAGTACTATTGGATCCTGAATGGGCTGGCCATCATCAGTGATTACAGGGGCAGTGATGAACCTACCACTTCCAACAACAGGAAACATTTGGCGGCAATCTTCCTTCCACCTAGCATAGTCTATCCTGAAAGTAAAACATGCAAAGCAGAATTCATACCAAATTATACTCAATTCTTCGAGAGGTGAACAGTACAAAATTTGTATCTTAAAATTTTATCCACATAGGATTCCTTAAGAATGATTCCAAACGTGTGGATATCCTTGTGGGTGTCATACCGCCATATCAGCCTGCCATATAGTTCAATAATTGGAAACGTATACAAATCTTCTGGATCCTTGTCTTATTAGAAACATCTCCATGTTCCCAAACAGTCAACTAAATGTAGTCAACTGGGTATGTTATATATTATATAGCCTAAGTTCATGATATTGATAATTTGTTTCCAAAAAGATACCATACAATCACAAAGCTAAGGGATCAGAGCATTTGTAATTATAACTTGGAAATAACTATCTCATTAGTCCTTCCTTGTCATTTCCTGATGTGCCACCCACAAGGAAAGTTTAACAAGCTTAAAATAAATATATAACAAGTTTCAGTAACTCCAGGCATATAACAACAAAGACCTTCGACGCTGCCGGAGCTGCTCTCTTTCTTCAAATGTGCTATTCGGGTGATAACAACCGAGTAGAAATTCCCAAACTTCTCCTCTAATTGATGGATGGATACCCTGATGGGTAAAATAGTATGGAAAAATTAGCCTCTTAAATTGTATATCTTTTAAGAAAACCATATGAAATAAAAGATCTATATATCAACTAAATGGAGAAAGAGAAACTACTACCAGACGAAAAGAATTGGAAGGTCAGAAAGGAAGCATTTATGTCATTATGTGTCAAATTTTTGTTAAAAAAGAATAATAGTTAACCTGACTTATCACTAAAGAATGGCACAGTCTCAGTGAAAAATTTAGCCTGATTTCTACATATCCCTTTTCATACATATGCAGGCTAAGGGCTAAACATGGCAGTAAGTAAATCAGAAAACAGGTGAGTCAAATTTTCTATCAAAAAAAAAGAAAAAAGAAAAAATTCAACGGCTACACTGGCAAATGTGAATCCTACCGAGAATGAACAAGTAAGCATACTTAGTAGTACTATTGAATCATAATAACAAACTCACCCCGCGATGGATTCGACTCAAAGTCTTGCCTATATCCAGATAACCTTCTGGAGAAAATGCGGCCTGCCATTTCCTTGAACTTAGAGTCTTACCTGCCTGCATAAGCAAATAAAAGGAGCTGAAAATGGAAGAAACACAGAATGGCATATAGTAATCCAAATCATGACAAAGGAGCTGTTACAATTGCATACATTTCTTTTTATAGCATACACAATGCATCACTAAAATCAAGATAAACTTCTCCCATTGACAAGAAAAATCCTAACTGGGAAATTGAATTATTAGATATCCAACACAATCTATCTCACACTATCCAGTATGTATACCAATAATGAATTGTTATACTCTGCCAGTTCTAAGAGTTGGTGCCGATTCTTTTCAAATCTTATCGTTGCTGACTTTGATGCCCTCACCAATTTCAGAAACAACATTTAAAGATAAAGAAAAATTAGATATGTGTTTTCGAGCCGGAATTAGAGATCTACAACCCCAAGTAAGCTAATCAGAAGAAATAAGACCCAAAAGGATCCTCCCACTATATATGAGTGTACATAAAATACATATCTGCTCTGGAAGCAAGAAGCTCGCACCAACAATAGCATTATTACACTCGACTTCATTGCCTTGAAATAAAACTCTCTAGGCATACTGTTTCATAGGAGCGGGTTAAAAGTAAAATTGCCTATATTTGAAGATTATAAATCAGACTGAAATCACCAAAGATGACTACTTCATTTCCCAACTATTAAATACCATGCTAGCCTAAATGTATAATCACAGTCCTCATGCCATACACAAAGCCTGACATTAAACCCCAGGATCCACGATACAGAATTGGCTTGGTACTTTTGGTACTCTAATTCTCCAAAACTAGCATTCCCGACATAACCGATATATGAGGGAGAAGGAGATAAAATGCCCAAATTTCAGAAACTTACAAACAAAAGATGGTGAAATACTGGAGTTTAAGGCAAGTAATAATATTGGCCCTCAAATGCTTCCAAATTATCAATATAACATACAGGTTTAAATGTTTCTGCAAATTAACTGTGAATCTTATCAACCAAATAATCATATCAGTCCTTCCAAAATTCAACAATGTGCATCAAACATCAACCAACATGTCAAAAGCACAATCGGGTTTCAACAGAAATTCCCCAATGCACATCACTGTGTGATCCATACTAATACTAAAGCCATGATCTTTATCGAAAAATCTAGCACAACCCACTATCAAATCTGAGGCATTAAGCAACATCCTGGACCCAAATTGGAAACTGATCTAAAGTAGGATACTGGGTATCCTTAACATCAATACCAAACATTAAATAACAGAGGCTTCATGAATTACTAAATATCAATCACAACAAAATTAAAGAAGAGAAAGAAAGAGACACCTTGATCTTGAACCGGGTTTTGGGTACATCAGTACACTCAGGGCGGACCTCATAGAAAGAATCAGCAGGAGTTCCGGAGCTCCCCCACATTCCAATTATCCAATGCCTCAAAAGTTACTATCTTTTTCTTGTTTTCCAAAACCCTTTGAGGCCCTAAACCACCACCCAGAGCAAGATCAACAAAACCCAGAAGAAAAAAAACTAAACCACCCAGATGAGGTGGTTGGCCTGACCAAAAGAAACCCCACAAAGACAACTAAGAAAGACAAAGACTCCTCCTCCTTTTTGCCTTTGTCTCTGTGTTTCTTGAGTTTTCTTTTGTGTTTTTTTTTTTTTTTTTGGCGGTGTGGGGATGATGGTGGTGTTTGACACACTGTCAAAGTCGTAATGAGACGACGACGATCTCCATGGCACCACACCTGAAAACCCCACACAAAGATTGGTTTTCACTTTTTACTATGGTTTTAACGTTATTTTTCACTTACTTCACTGTCTAAATTTTTCATGTCATCTATTTATTACACACATAAATCACCCTACATTTCTTTTACCTCTAATTGTACGGCGAGGGAAGCCAAAACCAATTAACCATTACTTGGGTTTCCATTGTCTTTGGTTTTTTACCGTTGTTCTGTAAATTTACTATTTTTTTGTTTTTTTTTTGGATTTTTCATTGGATTTTAGCTCTTGTTTTAGTTTGGCCTAGTATTGCAGAAACTTGACTTGAATGGTAGAGAGGTTTTGTAGGTAGAACAGAGAGGGAGGGAATGGGTCAAAGTCAATGCATTTGGGTGAGCTAGTATGGCTTGGATTTGGTCGCTTTAGGTGGATTATGAGTTGGTCCAACTCCAAGTCATCATATAAGAAATTAAGAAGTAACGTCTTCCTCTCTTATTGTTTTGATCAGAAACAAACAGAGACGAAACTCTTTAACATATTTGTAAGCATTTAATAAACAGTCTTCACGGTGTCCTTTAAGTGAGTATAACTACTTAAAACATGAGCATGATTCTAACAGTTACATTGCAGAGGAGCAAAGGAGCAAAGCTCTCATATAATCGAACTTAAATTTAGGCTAACCTCAAGGATAAATTCTACCATACTTTGGAGCATGTGGTACTTTATGCGTCTTTTAGTTGTTACTACTTGTTAGGGGTGAAATAATAGATTTAAACATATTAGGTAGAAAATATTGAGTTAATCGGTTATGTCATGTCTGATTCATAAATTAAAATTCGTCAGATGTAATGTCCGACCAACCAATTTAAATTTAGGGTCCTTGACTCAAAGCACGAAAATGAGCCAAAATTATCACACTTATCCCAGCAACATATTTTTATTTCCTGTTACCCAATTTAACGTAAAAAAATAATTTTACCCTCAGTCAAATTAATAAACTACCACATTTGCCATCTCTCTCTCTCTCTCTCTCTCTCTCTCTCTCTCTCTCTCTCTCTCTCTCTCTCTCTCTCTCTCCATCTAACTGGTGTCGATCCACTCTCCGATCTCCACCTCTAGTCTACATCGATTCACTCACCGATCTCTACCTCTGGTGCGGCGTCGAGTTCTTGCCCAGATTATGTTGCAGCTAGTACAAGTTCGGCCTTGTCAGCCCAACCGCCCTCACGCTGACAACAACGACCAGACGATGCGTCGCCGATGGCCTCCTGACGCCTCCGTTGTCTCCTTAGCCTCACCAAGCAACATAATCAACGTTGCCGTATCCTTCGGTGCTCGACCCAAGCCGGTGGCAGAGGAGAACGATGATCTGGTGCGCCGGTGGTGGAGGAGAACGATGATTTGGTGCCCAGAGTTTTTCTCTGGGCACCCAAATCAATTTCTTTTTTTCTTTTTTTTTTGGGTAATGTACCTACATGTGCCAGAACGAGCATAATTAGCTATAATGAGCCACGCTCATTGTATCGCCAGAGGTACCGACTCCCACCAAAGGGGGTGACCTGCGAAGGCACGGCCAGGCAGGCTACCGCTTGAGCCCTGGACCGCCCCCAGATCACGGCTGACGCGCCACCACGCGCCGCGTCAAGATAGCATCAGAAGCTCCAGACGCTGGGAATCGAAGCACATCAGTCCCACATCGGAAACAAGAAGAAGATCAACCTCTTCCTCAACTATAAAAGGTTTTCTCCTCTCTCCTCATTAATTACGCAATTACTACTCATTTATTGTTATGCTGCCCATATACAGTGACTGACTAAGGCATCGGAGAAGTGAAGACCGCCCAATGCGGTCTCCCTTTGACTCCCTGTCTCTCGTGTTGCAGCAAACGGAAATCATCTAATCCTCGGAGTAGCGGTCCGCCCACCGGACCTGCGTTAAACAAGGAGTCGGCTACCGCCGGACTTGAGCATTAACATTGGCGCCGTCTGTGGGAAGCCTTGAACAAAAGGTCATCCCGCCACAATCACCATGACTAACGATAGCGGGAGGAACGCTGAAGAGCAGGTAGATCAATCCGCCATCCCCCAACCTACCAACTCAGCGGTAGGCATCAACCGCGCGTTATTCACCACCCCGGTCAACCCCGGCGGTGAGACAAACCCAAGTAGCAGCCGCCCGCCAGGCCAAGACCTCGCCTCTCTGTATGAGCTGGCACTGGCGGATCTTCACAAAGTGAACAGAGAGCATGAGCAAGAACGCAAGGAAAAGGCCGAGGCCCAAAGGCAAGTGGCCACGCTTGTGTCCCGCTTTGATGAGCTAAAGAAAATGCTGGAGGCAACCGCCAACTCGGCACGAAGCGAGCAGTCACGAAGCACCAGGCACAGCCGACCTAGTACCGGAGCATTGATACCAACACCAGTCATGCATATGCAGGTCCCGCTGCACCCACCAAAGCTAGCGGGAATAGGACCACCCCCTGTACCTCAGCTAATGTTGGAACAGGAGGCAGAATCATCACTGCACACCCACCGCTCGAGACCTTGGGCAAGAATAGAGGGAAACCCACCCGCTCCCAGGCGAGGATTAGTTCAGCAGAATACCCGGCTAGACCCCGCCGGCGATGCAACCTCTCAAATACTGGAAAGGATGCAGCAGTTGGAACAAAGGTTAATCCGAGCGGAATCAGGCACCCCAGCACCAACTTCAAATCCACTTTTCGCGTCCAGGCCAGGACCATTTACCCTGCAATTTTGCTGGCCGTCAGACCAGCGTATGCAAATACCCCAAAAATGTCACATTACAGCGGTAAGACTGATCCCTTCGTCCATATGGACACCTTCAAGAAAGTCACCAACAACAAGGGATTCGATGACGCCACCCTGTGCCACTTGTTCAGCGAAACGTTGGACAATGAGGCTAGAATTGGTTATTCGAATGCCCGCCAGGATCCATTGACTCATTCCAGACATTATCGCACGCTTTCCTTTCTCGGTTCATCCTACTGTCAGCCGGGCACCACAATACAAGCCAACTGTTCAACGTCAAGCAGGATACGGAGGAGACACTGAAGGCATTCGTCACAAGGTGGCGAGCGGCAGCATCTCAGTGTCGTGAGCTTGATAAAACAATGGCTTCGGCGGCTTTTAAGCAGGGACTCCTCAAAGGGCCATTTCTCTATCACCTCAACTACAATCATCCAAATGCGGTATACGACCACCTCATGAGTGAGGCGGTCATTCATGCCTAAGAAGAATTCATCACATATGGAGAAACCCCACCGCCACCAGCAGCACTAGCAAAGTCGACACAACCCTCCTCCAGTCAGCAGGGGACCGCTAACAAAAAACCTCCACACCGCCAACTGACACGAAGAGGGAGTGGCAGCAGGGCCAGTACCAGAACAAGCGGCAAAAGGACCAGCACTACAAGGGAAACAGCCCATCCCATGGGGACAACTGCAACAAACATACGGAGTCTTCCCAGCGGTATGCAGTATTTACAGTCCTCACGGCCTCGTATGAAGAAATATACAATCAGTGCAAGGATCAGATCCCACCGCCGCCCCCGGGAAAATACCCAAAAACGGGAAAGCCAAGAAACACCGGCAGATGGTGCAAATACCACGAGGACAGCGGTCATAATACCAATAGCTGCAACGCCCTCAAAACAGCCATTGAGACCTTGTACCGTGATGGCAAGCTGGAGCAATTCAAGGTGCGCCAACCGCCACCTGTGATCGCCGACATTGAGCCCATGGGCCGCATCAACACAATTGATGGAGGTGCTCCAATCACCAACATGTCTCACAGAGCTAGAAAGCGTTATGCGCGAGCTAATCACCCAAAGGAAGTCTGCAACATCCGCTACGAAAGATCCGCCAAACTCCCAAAGTCTGGTTGGGAGCCTATTACCTTCTCAGAGGAGGAGGAACGCGGAGTACATCTGCCCCATGACGATCCTTTCTTGATCGACGCTATTCTTGGCAAAATGTCGGTGGGAAGAATCCTGGTTGATAGCGGCTCCGCTGTCAAAGTTATATTCAGTGGTTGTTACAACGACCTTAAGCGGAACAGAAAATTGCTCCAAGATCATGAACCATTGCTCAGCTTCTCCGGTGACGTCACGCAACCTCTGGGTTCTGACTATATGCAGCTAGTTATCGGTACTAGTCCATGTATGGCCGAAATACATACGGAGTTCATAATTGTCGATTGTTTCAGCTCATATAACGCCATCATTGGTCGGCCAGCGCTCAACAAACTCAAGTGCATCATCGCCGGATACATGCTGCTCATGAAATTCCCCACACCCAACGGCACAGGCTGTGTCAAGGGAAGTCAACAGTTGGCACGTGAGTGTTATTCTACTACTATAGCACAATCAATCCGCCACCATGAGATCCTAGCGGTAGGCAGTCAGGCACCGCCACTGAACATTTTTGAGGACCCCAGGGAAGACGAAAAGAAGTACGTAAGGAAGGAGACTGTCAACCCAGAAACATCATTGAGGGTTGTCAGCATCTCGGACGAGCACCCCGAGCGGACAGTCCGCATAGGCGCTCAATTAGACCCAGAGCTGGCGGCGGAGCATTAACAGGTAAATTGGGGGTAGAAGACCCAAAAGGAAAGAAAAATGAAGGAAAAAAAAAAGTTATATTGGGGCAATAGAGGTCTATTGGGGAAGGGGGAGGGCAATAAACGCTTTGAATTGATATAATCTCCTTTTTTTTTCTTTGATCAAAGTTTATTTGTCTAAATTTAGGGAGATTAGTTCTCATTTCGGTGATCAAAAGTTTAATTTTGGGGGGGAGGGTGTTTATTGGGAGCAATAGAGGTTTATTTGGGGGGCAATAAACATTTCCGGCGACCTATGATGTCACGCCCCGAATTTTGAATAACAAATTCAAATCCGAAACATGAATAATAACCAATACAAATAACGTCCTGAATTTTTTTTCATAAACCAACATCACACAAACCTCATAGCAACTATCTCTCGAGTCAATTATTACAATACCAACTGATAAAATGTTACGCTCAAAAGAAGTCTATAAGACACACCAAAATAGACCAAGTGCTGGTCTCAACCCTGCTACCCTACTCAGCTCGCTCTCCACTCTGCTTATCCTGACCTGCAGGATTATCCGCTACACCGTTTGAATAGTGTACCGGGATTGCAACAACACAAAACCCGGTAAGTTTTTTGCAAAGCTCGTGAGTAAATAAGAAATGAACGATTGATTTAATAAATCACAAAAACACAACTTAATCACAACATTTCAACACAAATCAAACATTCATTAACAAACTCAAAACCATTTCAAATAAAGTCTCTCCACTTGACACCTCATAACCTCCAACCCGTGTCCATAATCACGAGTAACCCAACTCGCTGCTTTCATGTCACATAATGGCAGACAAACTCTCCAACACGTGTTCATGATCACGAGTAATCCAACTCGCTGCTTTCATGTCACACAATGGCTCACAAACTCTCCAACCCGTGTTCATGATCACGAGTAATCCAACTCGCTGCTTTCATGTCACACAATGGCTGACAAACTAGAGCTCTAGCTTAATCGTAACGTGTCACCTTGGCCTAGGTTCACCTTTACGATATAATCACACATTCCCCACAGTAGCCTATGATCCATTGATCGAACATTTAAAGGTCCCTCAGACTCAAATGTTATAACTATTCTCACATACGCGTTCTCACAATCCAATAGCCAAATACCATATAAATTGTAATTCTAAAACATCACCATCATTATTCTTTCATTCAATGTCAATTAACATAATATATCATGGCAAATCTCAAACCAATGACATATCATAACCCAAGTTATCACACTTTCACACCTCAATGTCACACCATATCATATAAAATCACATAGATATATATATATATACGTAATCATCCACTCAGGAATGACCATTAATACCAACTATAGTTCACACGGAATAAAAACCAAGAAATTCATTTATTATATACTTTTTAAACTCATTTTCTCAAAAACCATTTTTCACACAGAGCAATTAAATGTAAATAATGAAATTCGGTTCGTAAATGAACCACGTGAGATTTACTCACCTCCAAACTCCCGCTGCGTCTTCTTACAACTCAAAATACGATTCACAATCGTCCGCTAACAAATCCGTCAAAACACCTAGTCAAAACAATATTTAACTTAATGCACAATTCAAGAAATGCACTTATACGAAGATCCAACGGTCAGATTTTCACCCGTGACAACACAGGGTCATCGGGACAGTCCTACGATCTTCATAACAGAACTACAAGTCGATCGGACGGCCTGATCCTCAAGGATCACAAACCGAATGATCGAAATCGTAAAATTCATAACTAAATCATACGATATCCAAAATTTAAGTGTTGCATGTTGAAATGATCGTATTGACATGTAGAACACAAAAATGGGCAGAAAATGCCCTTGATGTGGCTTGAAGTGGCCGGAATTAGAGGCAGAGCCGCCGCCGAGCACCGCCTATGGTGTCGGGGCCGAGCTTTTCCTCTTCGTTTAATCATTCTGAGCAACTTTCATAACTAGCTCGAAGTCAGAAAATGAACGCAAGTGATCGAAAATACCTCAAACAGTCCGGTTTGGCCGGAAATTTTCCAGAAACCGGCGAGAGCTCCGACGAACGAGAAAACCTTCACTTCAGTTGCTGTCCTTCTTGGAGCTTGATCAGGAGGTTGAGGCGAGTTCAACAAGCCAGGAAACTCGAGTTTTAGTGGCCGGAGATAGGAGAAAACTCGGTTTGGCCTGAAATGGAAACGTGGTTACCGTTGCCGCTACAGGCTGGCACTAGCAGCTGCGCAAGGTCGAGGAGAGCACGAGGGACGTCATCTGGCTTCGCGAGGTGGCCGGTGCCGCGAGATATCGGCCAGCGAAGGTTGCTCTGTTTTTCTGAGCTCGGGAGAGATAGAGGAGAGAGAGAGGTCGGCTGCCCTAAAATGGAAACCCTATTTCTAGCAACTTTCCATTTATATATATACCCAATTTGGCAACTTTTCCAAATGCTATAACTTCTTCATATGAACTCTGATTCTTGCGTTCCGCATATGCACGAACTCGTATCGACGGGCTCTACAACTTTCGTGAAGGAAGTTTTCCCAAATTCTGTACATATAAAAAGTCGATTTTCACGACCCCCTAAATAACGTTCGTTTCGAAAATAAAATCATTCGAAACCAAATTCCTCATACCACGTCATACGACTCCAGCCCACAATTCATAATTCATATAATTAAACAAACATTGAATTACAAAATATTTAACTGAAAATTTCGGGTCTTCACATATGAGATCGCCAATGACCTTTTTAGGGACCTTCGGCTAGTTTTTTAGAGAAGTCTGGTGGGTGACGGCCGGTGACCATAATTCGGCCTCAGGTGACACGAATCTTGGGACCATTGGCCGGAATCCGGCGAAGTCTCCTATGATTCTCTCTCTCACTCTCTCTCTCTCTCTCTCTCTCTCTCTCTCTCTCTCTCTATGTAACAAATGAGTGAGGGTAAAATAGTCTAAAACAAAAAAATAATTGGGTATTAGGGAATACCTTATTAGAGTATTCATGGGTAAGGAGGAATTAAAAAAATTTAATAAGGTAAGTGGGAAAAAAATCCCTAGAATTAGGATAAATGGTCAAAATACAGGTGAGTTTCTAATAAGTACCTTATAATAAGGACCAAGTGATGACTTTTGAAGGAACAATTGGATGAGCGTTTTCAACTTTAGTTGATATTTTAAATTTTCAATATGCATGTCATCCAACCGTTCATTTGAAAATCCTCACTTAATCCTTATTATAACGTCCTCATTAAAAAGCTTTCCCATTTAAATGTCAATTTTCTTAAAATACTAAAGACAGAGTGACTCAGGTCCTCTTATTTTCCCTCAATTATTGAAGAATATATTAAGTCAATATGTCACATTTCGTTAAATATCTAGTATTCCATGCAAAATTTTGTCCAAAGCACTTGTGAGGATCAAACTGTCTTTTCCTAATCTCTCTTTCTCATTTCTCATTTCTCATTTCTCATTTCTCATTTCTCATTTCTCATTTCTCATTTCTCATTTCTCATTTTCATGTCTAAATGTTTTATTTTTCCTCTTTCTCTTCCTTATTTGATAAAGATCAAAACTAACTCCAACTATAGAACGAAAAGGTGGGTGTTGACGTCTTTTTTTTTTCAATTGGAAAAAAGATATTACTGTTGTAGTAAAAATGAAATTGCAGAGAGAATTGTGTCATATTATTGATAATAGGAGCCCTTTATATAGAGAATTTACAGAGTACAAGAAAGGTAATAGAATCCGAACATAACTAGGAAATCTAGAACCTTCTCCTATTACAACTCTATGACTAAACCCTAGTTTGAAGAGGCACACATGATGTCGACTTCCTTCAACACTCTCCCTTGTGCCGCTCAAACTTGGTGATGACGCTTTGATCGTTGCCTCACTAAAAACCTTGCCAAGTAACAAAAACCCTGTGGGACAAAAATAACCCTGGTCGAAGGACAAAAAGAGCACAACACGTCCTTTACTCTTCGAGATCGAACATGTAGACATCATACCTCCCTCTGATGTCAATATCTCCCCCTGATTGCTACAATCATGGGAGTTCGGATAACTTTCTCAATCTGATGCTCTTCACATGTTTCTCGAATGTGGATTTAGGTAACGACTTAGTAAATAAGTCTGCTACATTATCCTCAGATCGGATTTGATTCACTTCAATATTTAGAAGTGTTTGTTGTTGCTGATTGTAAAAGAACTTAGGCGATATATGCTTTGTGTTGTCGCCCTTGATGAAACCTAATTTCATTTGCTCAATACAAGCTGCATTATCTTCATAAATGCATGTAGGTTCATCTGTGGTAGACTTCAAACCACAAGTTCCTCAAATGTGTCTAATTATAGACCTTAACCATATGCATTCTTGCACGGCTTCATGTAGAGCGATAATCTCTACATGATTCGAGGAAGTAGCAACAAGGGTCTGCTTTGTAGACCTCCAAGGTATCGCGGTGCTTCCCATGGTAAAGACATAACCGGTCTAGGAACAAAATTTGTGAGGGTCAGAAAGATACCCCACATCAGCAAAATCCATCAAAACATCATCATTGTTTTGATGTAAGAGAGGAGGATGGGTGGTCGGCGGTTTTTTCCGATCACAGCGTCTTGGACGGTGCCACTTGGGCTAATGAGATCCGTTCTCATTCTTCCGTCATTCTTTTCTCTCTATAGGGATAGTACAAGCCCATATCTATCGTACATTTTAAGTAACAAAAGATTGTCTTTATACCAGTCCAATGACATTATCTAGCCAACAAGTTCATAACAAATGAGTTGTCCGGTCTTGTATTGTGTTAAGTACAATAATGCACCTATTGCACTTAGGTAAGACACTTCTGCCAATTAACACGTCTTTGTCATCATTCCTGTGATGAAACGTATCCCTCTTAGGGTCAAGACTACTGACGACCATGGCAGTGCATCTTTGACTTTATCAAAATGCAAAGCATTTATTGACAGAGTATACAAGTTCTAAATCTAGACAAAACAGTGTTCTCCCAAGGTCCTTCATCTCAAACTCGGATTTCAGGTGTTCAGCGGTTTCCCTTAACTCTCACGGGTTCCAATTATGTTTATCAACATAAACCGTGACAATTGCAAATCCAGAACTTATCATGAAAACGCAGGGGCATAGTTCATTATATCTCTTCCCAATCAAGTAGTCACTTTAGTTAGCGTTTCACCCTCATTGCAAACGCGCTCCGTGGTCAAGAGCCACTTGATTTGGGTAAATGAAGTACACAAGACCCTTTATTATATTCCGTATCTAGATCCCTATAAAGATACGTAGTGACCATATTCATAAGCTGCATGTTCAGTTATTCGGAAACTACCAAACTGATAAGGTAGTGGAGTGCAATAACATCCATTACGAGAGAATATGTCTTCTCGTAGTCGATTTCAAGGCATTTTGTGAGAAGCCTTGCGCTATAAGGCGAAATTATCATATCTTTTTCTCATCACGCTATCTAACGAAGACCTATTAATGTCAACAGGTTTTAAGTTAGGAGGTGTTGGCATCTCAGGCCCGAAATCCTTCCTCTTCGTTAGTGAATCCAATTCAACGTACCTGGATGACATATTTCCATTTAGGCCAAGTTTATCTATGTTAGCATTCTTCAACGGAGTAAGGTTCGATGTCACTGGTCTCAATAATTCCACGTCTTCATGTATACTAGTGCAATTCGTAGAGATCTCTATATTCTCAGGAATTGGTTCTAACATTGAGGCGTCCCCCAACGATATCTCTTTGACATAATCACAATCCAGAATATTCTCATGAGACGGATTTTGAGTATCAATGATCAATGGATTAAGTTGTGCCAAACTCGCTCTCTTCCTAGGGTGAGAATCCATCGTACCTATGGGTCTCTTACTCTCTCTAGCAGAACTCATGGCCTATGACGCCATTATGCCACCTTGTGGCGTCACCATACCACCATCCATGGTAGTGGTGCTGTACCCATCTCCTCTCGGTGGCACCATGTCCTCCTGTGGGGACATCAATCCTTGCAGACATGTTTGCAGCATGTATATGTAATCTCGTCACTTTTAGGGGATCAAGATGAGACATAGTGGGGACAGACCACGACAATTCCTGTCGTTCCTGTTGAACACTAATCTCCCCCTAAAGACAGGAAGACTGTCTCATTAAAGTGACAATCCGCAAATTCAGCGAAAAAAAAGATCGCCTGTCAGGGGTTCTACATAGCGAACTTATAGTTGGAGACTCATATCCAACACAAATATATATATATATATATATATATGCATTCATTGCAATAACTCATGTTGATGCGCTATGGCGGTGCAATTGGCACATAAACCGCACACTCAGATATTCATAAGTACGAGATATTAGACTCGAACCCAGTCACTAGTTGTAACGCAAATAAAAGTTAAGTAGCTGCTATGAGTCGTAGACGAATTAGCATAGCAGCATGCGATATTGCGTAACTCAAGCGGAAATATTGGTGCGCATCCGGGCTACCATCGTAGTCGTTTAATGGTGGCTTTTCTACGAGACTATATGGGTGTGTACATGGGAATATGATACTTGATATCAATAACCAATGATATGCAATAGTCATCGAAAATTTTCGATGTAAACTCTCTAGCATTTTCAAGTCGAATTGACTGAACTGGATGATCCGGGTAGTGAGCCTATAGCCATATGATTTGGGTTAGGAGTTCATCTTAAGCAGCATTACGAGTGGATGATAGCGCGACACGTGACTAGCGTGTCCGCACATTAACCAACACCATAAAACATCTAAGTAGTCCGCAAGTTGGTTGAATCGATCCACAAAATCCCCTTGGATTCTATGTAAGAATGAAATTATTTCTGTAGTGTCCTTTGCATAGGATGGTTTTGATCCTAAAAAAACAGGCTTTACAAAATGAAAGATTGTCCTTATAATCAACCAATGTAGGTTTTGGTTGAGCCACAATGTCACAATTTACTTTGAGAAGTAGAGAGAGGAGCCAAGTCTCCATACATGGCGTCAACGCCATGATTTTGCCGCATAGGGATCACGGCACCAGCATTGGTCGGCCAGTAGTGCATGGCGGCGGTGCCCTAAGGTGCGGCGGCTGTGCAATGCTCTCTTTGAATTGACTTTTGATTCTCACTTCTCTTCGTTCTGAAGAAGAGATGTCCGTGTGAAGTCTTTAGTATCACATATCATCATATCATGACCTGGGTGTCCCAAACGGTCGTGCCAAAGCCTATATGTGTCAGAATCCCATAAGTCATCTCTCATGACATGGTTGTATTCAATAACTCGAATAGTGGTTACATACAACCGACTAGAGCGACACATAAGTTTCCCCAGTACTCGTTTATGTCCGTAGTCATTAGAGGTGATGCAAAGGAACTCTTGTCCATTCTCACAATGTGTTTCCACATGAAAAAAATATTGACTTTTATATCTTTCAAATAAAGTTCGAATTAAGGTATGTCCAAGACATTAAGTAAAAGAATCGACACTTTATTAATAGTCAATGATTACATCTAAGTTTCTTAACCAAAGTCTAATCCAAAATAAAAATCAAACTTAAACAAATCGTAGTCACTCAATCCGTTTGGTAACTCCAATCAAATATAACCAGGGAAGTAGAGAGAGATGTCGATGGAGCAAGGCTCTCTTAAGTACCACTAATCTCAATCACTTTCTAGACATCATACTTCATTGGATGCGCCACTTGAGAAAGAGTTAATGCAAAATTGTCATTTATTGATTAAGACATAATTGCCATTTTAATTTCTTTTTTTTTCTTTTTCTTTTCCTTTTTAATTTTCTTTTTTCATTTTTTTTCTTTTTCCTTTTTAATTTCTTTTTTTCATTTTTTTCTTTTTTCCTTTTTAATTTCTTTTTTTTCCTTTTTAATTTCTTTTTTTCCTTTTTTCTTTTTTCTTTTTTCTTTTTTCTTTTTTCTTCTTTCTTTTTCTTTTTTCTTTTTTCTTTTTTCTTTTTTCTTTTTCGTTTCTTTTTTGCTTTTTAATTCCTTTTTTTCCTTATTTATTTTTCCTTTTTAATTTCTTTTTTGCTATTTCTTTTTTTTTCTTGTTCCTTTTTTTTTTTTTTCCTTTTTAAGTTCTTTTTTCTTTTTCGTTTTGCCATCTTTCTACTTCCTCAATCCACCAATCCCATTCCGATCAAACTCCACAACCCATCTGTTTCCCAATCAGCTCCGAAATTCGCCGCTAAACCACTCCCCTCTTGTTTTCACAGCCTACTTCTCTCTCTCCCACTCAAATCCCACTTTCTCTCTCCACATCAAGCCTCAATTTGGAAACTTTTCACTGAAAATTACCATTTTTTAACTTTTCAATGAAAACTACCATTTTTTCAAACTCTGAGGTTTTTGGGTCTTGCTCAAAATGGTGATTTGGATTTTGGGTTTGGTTGAAATGGTGGTTTTTGATGGCCAAGTTGACAAAAACCAGAAGTGAAGAAGAAGAATAGTGATGGAAAAGAAAAATGGCCGCTGGCGTGGAGAACAAGAATTGGGGTTTCGGGTCGATTTGGATTGGTTCGCCGACGTGGCGCTACTAATGCAGCAGAATACGATGGTCATTAAAAAGAAAAAAGAAAAAAGAAAAAAGAAATTAAAAAGGAAAAAAGAAAAATAAAAAAAGGAAAAAAGAAATTAAAAAGAAAAGAGAAAAAAGAAATTAAAATGGAAAAAGGAAAAAAAGAAAAAAAAAGAAATTAAAAAGGAAAAAGAAAAAGAAACAAGAAAAAAAGAAATAAAAAAGGAAAAAGAAAAAAAATTAAAATGGAAAAAGGAAAAAAAGAAAAATAAAAGGAAAAAGAAAAAAAGAAATTAAAAAGGAAAAAGAAAAAAGAAACAAGAAAAAAAGAAATTAAAAAGAAAAAAGAAAAAAGAAAAAAGAAAAAAAAAAGAAATTAAAATGGAAAAAGGGAAAAAAAAAAAGGAAAAATGAAATTAAAAAGGAAAAGAAATTAAAAAGGAAAAGAAAAAAAGGAAAAAAATAAATTAAAAAGGAAAAAAAAATAGGGCAAAATTCTATTTAGTCCCTGAAGTATGACTTCGTCCTCGTTTCAGTCCCTGCCTTTTTAATTTAATCCCAAAAGTCCCCGAACTCAAAGTTTTAAATCCAACTGATCCATTCCCCCTTTTCATCCAGTTGCGTACTGACATGTCAGTTTTCGAATGGCCAGCTCAGCGCCACGTAAGACGCCAATTTTGTAAAGTGACGAATTTGCCCCTAGCCTCTATTACGGTAGTTTGAGGCGTAGCAAGACCCGTAATTCCCCTCAAACCCTAAAATTTGAAAGCTCGACCCTCTCCCAAACCCGTAATCCCCAAACCTGCAATCCCTAAACCCTTCATCCCCAAATCCCTAATTCTAATTCCCGTTCAAATTCGAAACAGGTACACCTGAAAGTGAAGTCCGGCTAGAATAGTGAACGAAACTGATCTGAGTTGGAACCCGATAAATAGAGGTGGCGACATGGTGGCGAAGGACGTCGATGTTTGGGTTCCTCGAGATGAAGGAGGCGAGAATGATGAGCTCCCTAATTATGGTGAGTTTTCGATTGCGCCCAATCTACTACGATTTGTGTGTACAGATTGATGATATGATATTCGTTTCTAGGGTTTCTGGAAAAAAAAAAATTGAGGGTTTTAAATTTATAGGGTTTGTGGATGACTATGTAAGTGTTTTTGGTTGCAATCTTCATTTTTGAATGATTGGTGTTGGATTTAAAGGGTTCTACAATGGTTTGCTGGGGTCGATTTGTAGGGTTTCCAAAAAGTTTGTGGCTTTTTAGGTGTTTGAGTTTCTGAGTTTGGGGATGTTTGTTTAGAGCTGAGATAGAGGGTTGGTGTGAGGTGTAAAGTATGAAAATGAGTGGTTGATATAGCTTGTCAAGCTGCTGGGTTGTTGAAACCGTGTGTATATGCTTTTAATATAGGCCAGGTTGTTGTTCAACGGATTTTGCCTTTTAATATTGGGTCCTAGTAATGGTGTGTGTGGTCCTAGCAAAGAAAGAATTTTTTAGTCTCCCATTTGAATGCTTTGGCTGTGTGTGGTCTTGTTGTCTGCTTCTTGTTATTTGTCCATTTTCTATTTTGTGTTGTACCTCTTTTAAGAGGCAAAGAGTAGTGCTTGTGGAGTATTTATTAACTGTTAGGTAAAGTAACTAATGCTTTTCATTGACCCATGCAGCTCATCCAGACTATTTTACAGTCAAGATATTCCATGGAGGGCGTTTAAGTGGCAACAACTATGTTGGAGGCAAGGTCGATTACTATGACAATGTGGACAAAGATAGGATGTCCCTTGTTGAAGTTGATAATATGGTGAAGCAGCTAAATCCCAGATATGCAGATGAAAGGATTGATTATTGGTACCGAGTTGGTGATGAAGGAGACGAGTTGATGAAGTTAGTGACCGATTTGGATGTGGTCACTATGTGCACCACTGTTCCTTATTGGAGATTGATAATTATGTACTTGGACCACAAGGGTCCAGAAGATATAGATGAAGACTTGTTTATTTATGAAGACTTCTTTTTTAGTCAAGTTGGTAGCAGCGTTGTAATAGAAGAGTTACCCGATGAGCCTAGACCTAGACCTAACAAGGGAGTTGTGATTCAGGAGCTTGAAGACCATGTGCCTACCCAAGCTAGCAATGCTTGTGAAGTTAATCCAAAGGAAAAAGGGAAACAGAAGCTGCTGGAGTATACAATACCATCTGATAAAGGTAAGGAAAGTGGTAAGCAATGTCCAAGAAGTATAGGGCAATGTTCAAGTGGTGTGCAAGGTTCAAGAAGTATAGGGCAATCAAGTGTAGAAGTAGGTTCAAGTGCTGTAGGAGTAGGTTCAAGTGTTGTAGGGCAGTCAAGTAGTGGTGTAGACAATGAAGGGAAAGGGCTGCAAGGTGTTGACCTTCTAGATTATCTTCAGTCATATGGTGGTGGTGAGGGCAGTGAGGTTGACCATGAGGATGAAGATGGGACAGCTAGAGGAGAGAGTGGGGGTTCAGACCATAGTGAGGATGAAGATTATGATCCTATAGTAGATGATGAAGACTATGTCAAGTATGGGGTAGATGATGATGATTGGTTGGATGATGTTGAGCATGAAGAAGCTTCACACAAGAAAGGAGAGAGTGAGGCTACTGTTGGACAAAGGACTAGTGTGCAACATGAGGAACTAAATTTTGAAGATAATGAAGACTTGTTTGCTGAACAAGAGTCTGATGACGAACCACCTAATTACATTGTCAACTCGGATGGAGAAAAGGAGGAGATAGGGTTGTACTTTAACCCTAAAACTGATATGAGGAGGCCTGTTTTCAAGTTGGGGATGATGTTTGGCACAGTTCAGATTTTGAGAAATGCTCTTAGGGAGATGGCTGTACAAGGTGGCTGGGAGTATATTTTTTTGAAGAATGACAAAGTAAGACTAAGGGTCATATGCAAGGAGGAAAATTGCCCTTTCATGTTAGCTTCAAAAATGCAACATGAGGATACTTTGATAATCAAGGGTTACAATCCAGTCCACAATTGCACAAGGAAGTATAACAACCGGATGGTGAAACAGAGATTCTTAGTAGCAAAGTTCAAGGACCAGATTGCTCTTAATGAACATTGGAAACCAGGTATATTTACTTCAACAGTTCATGGTTTCGATTTCTTTCTTATAAGCTATTTGAATGTGAGTTTAATCAAATTGTCATTTGGTGTTGCAGATTCACTAGCTAGAACAATGTCTGCTAGTATTAGAGCAAGGGTTTCAAGCCAAATGGCTTATAAGGTTAAAAGGGCAGCCTTGCTAGAAGTTGACGGCTCTATAAAGTATCAGTTTTCAAGGTTAAGGGACTATGGAAATGAGCTTAAGAAGGCTGATCCAGATACTACAGTTGATATTAAGTGTGATTTCAGCACTACTTCCAAGAATCCCGTCTTCAAAAGAATGTACATTTGCTTGGGAGCCCTCAAGAATGGAATCAAGGCTGGATGTAGAAGTGTGATTGGCTTGGATGGTGCACACTTGAAAAGTGCTTTTGGGGACAGCTTTTGATAGCAGTGGGGTTGGATGCCAATAACACAAGCTGGGTGATTGCATATGCAATGGTTGAGATGGAGAATAAGGACTCATGGATCTGGTTTTTGCAACTATTATGCAAGGACTTGGAGATTGAGGAAGATGGAGCTGGGTGGGTTTTTATTAGTGACAAGCAGAAAGGGCTCAAACCGGCATTTGAGGAGGTGGTCCCAAGTGCACATATCAGGTTCTGTGTAAGGCACATGTGGACTAACTTTACCAAACTTTTTCCTGGAAAAGTGATGAAGGACCAGATGTGGAAGTGTGCCAAGTCCACTACTATGCCTTACTATCTTAATGACATGGAGGAGATGAAAGCCCTTGATGAGGATGCTTACAATTGGATGACAGGTATTTGAATACAATCTGTTTGTACAACTATAGATTTTATCTTGTTTTCAGTTTTTAACTGCTGTTTTGGTTTTGCAGAGGATGAGAGGCCTCCTAAACATTGGTGTAGGGCATTCTTCAACACAACTAGTAACTGTGACATTATGGACAACAATCTATGTGAGAGTTTCAACTCATGGATTGTGGAAGCTAGAAAGAAGCCACCAGTCACCATGTTTGAAGAAATAAGATTGAAGCTTATGAAGAGGATTCAGGTGAGAAGGGCAAAAATGGAGGCTTATGAAGGAAATTTCTGCCCCAAGCCACAGCAGGTGTTGGAGAAAAGTAAGGCGAAGGCTGCAACCGATTGCACTCCTACATTCAATGGTGGGGATGAAGCTGAGGTTGAGAATATAGAAGGAAACAAGAATGTTGTGAATCTAAGGTTGAGGACATGCAGCTGCAGGAGGTGGGATTTGACTGGAATCCCATGCAAGCATGCAGTTTCAGCCATAAACTTTCTTAGGCAAGACCCCGATGAGTATGTTGCTGATTGTTATATCAAGAAGAGGTACATGGCTATCTACAGCAATTTCATCAAGGCTGTTAACAGCATGGACTTGTGGGGAAGATGTGAAGATCCACCAATCTTACCTCCAACATATTCAAGGCAGCCGGGTAGGCCTAAGACACAAAGGATTAAGGATTCCTCTGAAAAGCTTCAAACAGCTGAGGGTAAGCTTGGAAGGCAACAGAGATCCCTCAAGTGTGGGAATTGTCACCAAGTAGGCCATAATGTTAAAACTTGTCAAAGGCATTTGCCGCCGAAGGAAAACAAGAAGAGAAAGGTCAGCAATGAAGAAGGTCAAGGTTCTGATAAGGTATTTTTGATTTTGGGATGCTTTGAACTGTTTTCATATGACAAAGAAAGGTCAATTTCTAACACAATGAAACTGTTATTGCTTGCTGCAGGCCAAGAGAGGGAAGAAAGGTTCTATGTCTGCAAATGAATTGAGGAAGAAAGCAAGGGAGAGAGCAGAGTATCAAAGAGTAAGATTGTCTTCAGTTATAGAGAGTATGCTATTTGTTTGACCATTTGGTCACTTGATTTATTGATTATTTGTGTAGAGAAAGTTTGTTGTTGCCAAAGCTGCAAAGCTGGCAACAAATAGGTCTGCCCCATCCACATCAAGGCCTGCACAATCTACATCAAGGCCGACACAATCTACAACCACACCTACAAGCTCCAGGCCAGCCAAAGTTGCATCTGCCCCAACCAGACCTACGAGTTCAAGGCCTCCACAACCTTCCACATCATTAAGCAAGCAGGCTGCAACTTCAATAAGGACATCTCAAAGGATTAGAGAAAGGTCAGTTACAAGAGATGGAAAATAGGAAGTATGACTCAATTCTAGCATAGGCAGCAATTTCATTATTGACATCCTTTTTGTGCAACTATGTGCTGTGTCACTTAGTTGCTAGCTCTAATCTTTTGTTAAGATGATTAGAGCTAAATTTCAAACAGATCTGAACAATTTGTGATGGATGTAATGCTCTAATTTTGGTTTTTGCTACGTTAGAGCTTTTTCGTTAGGTTGCTGCAAATACTATGCCTATTATGAATGGAAATGCTCTTATTTTTAAGTTCATGGAATTTTATGAGTGAATGCTTTTGCTGATGAATTGTGGTTGTTGATGAATCGAGGAGAAATACAAGCTGGGTGTTTGTTGTTGATGAATATTTGAGGGTCTGTAGTGTGGTATTTAATCATTTTGGATGGAATTTAGTGAGAAACTGAAACAGGGGCAAATTCGTAACTTTACAAAATTGGCGTCTTACGTGGCGCTGAGCTGGCCATTCAAAAACTGACATGTCAGCACACAACCGGATGAAAAGGGGGGAATGGATCAGTTGGATTTAAAATTTTGAGTTCAGGGACTTTTGGGATTAAATTAGAAAGGCAGAGACTGAAATGAGGACGAAGTCATACTTCAGGGACTAAACAGTAGTTAGCCCAAAAAAATAACTGAGAAGTATATTGGACATTTCACCCAAGACCAATTCCTAATTTCCCGCGGAAAGGACCTATTAGACAAAAATTGAGACCTCAGGGACTTTTCAGATTAAATTGGAATGTCAAAGACTGAAACGATGATAGAGGCATAGTACAGAGACTAAACAGACTTTAGCCCTTAAATAATTGAACCCATGTTCGTATTATACAAATCCTGTAGCAAATAAAGGAATATAAAAGACAAGAAAGCAGGAACTTTAATCACAAAAGCTTACTTGATGATTCGGGGCTTGAGAACATGCGCGTGTTGGAGCAGGCGTGTTAGGGCAGCAGAAACAATAATTGGCAGCAGCAGCAGCTAGTGGCAGCAACAGGCTCAGCGCAGGGTGGCAGCGGGACATACGGCAGTGGGTTGCAGTGCTTGCGGCAAGAGGATGTGGGGCTTGAAACCTTGAAAGGATTGCAGTGGCTGTTCGATCCTAAGCTAGGATTGCAGTGGCTGTTTGATCCTACGCTAGGATTGCAGTGGTTGTTCGATCCTAATCTAGGATTGTAACTTGTTTACAATCCTGGTCGTGGCTAATGGCTTGGTGGTGATGCAGGAAGCAGTTTGCAGGTGCTGCCGGTAAGTGGCTCTACTAGTTGGAATGCGGGAGCTTGCGGCAGGAGGCTGTAGGTGCGCTCGGGGTGTAGGCTGCAGGGCTACAGGTCGCAGGAGGAAGACGAGCACACGGGTGCGCAGGAGAGCTGCGAGGGCAGCGCGGTGCTTAGGCTGCAGGGGCAGTGCTGCAGAGCGGGACGTGGGCTGCAGGGGCAGGGCTGCAGTGCGGGGAAGCTAGCACGGGTTGTAGGCTGCAGCGCGGGGAACAGCTTGCGGCTAGGGCTTGGGGCAGTTTTGGTGAGGGGAGTTTAGGGTTTTGTTTTTTTTCTTTTTCTTTTAGGCTAGGGTTAGGGCTCGTGCTGATAACATGTTGTAGTAAAAATAGAATTGCAGAGAGAATTGTGTCATATTATTGATAATATGAGCCCTTTATATAAAGAATTTACAGAGTACAAGAAAGATAATAGAATCCTAACATAACTAGGAAATCTAGAAGTAATATACAACTCTATGACTTAAGTTTAGTTTGAAGAGGCACACATGATGTCGACTTCCTTCAACAATTATAGAGAGAAGCCCCTATTACAACTAAATCATGAAAATTAAAGTTGAAAGTCTTAACAGCAAATAAAGAAAGAGCTCTATTCCAGCTAGCAATGTTGACAGAATATCATGTTCCAGATTGGTCAGTGCATCTGCAACAAAAATTGCCTCTTTCCAGACATGCTTGCACTCAATGGCTTGGAATTGGTTTGCCAAGTGTTTGATGTTATGGACCAGCAACTTGATATCCAAGGGATTGCGACGACGTAGCTCACGTCCAGATTAGAGGTGACACGGGTTGGGGTTGTGCGACGATGTGGCAATGGTCACAGCGTTGTTGTCTTAGATCGATCGTTTAGAGGGTGGTCTGGTCACCTAATTATTATTATTTTTCATATCGAAGGAAAAGTTAGAATCAAACTTGTACTAATATCTTATTGGAGAGAACACTATCCACTATATGGAATGCTTGGCAACAAAAATATTGTCTTGATTTTTAATTTTTTGAGAGCTCTGATTTGGTTATTGGTTTTATTTATATATATATATATATATATATATATATATGTATGTGTGTGTGTCCTTCCAGTGAGAGGTCTTATTTTTTTTTATCATTTTCGGAGATCGATTATTAAACCAACTTTTTAATTACATATCGATATCTCTACCGTTCAATTTTTAGGTCTATACGAGTATATCATTTCTGCAAATTTTCAGCAAAATTGATAACTATTAAGGCATTTATAATTATGATTTACAATTATAGGCGTGAACAGTTCAAGTTGAACAGATTTAGTTCGTCAATTGATTTAATCTAGTTCGATACCTTAACGGTTATCAATTTTGCTAAATAGTCGGGATGCCGATATGTGATCAAAAAGTGGATCCCACAAAAGATCTTTTAAAATGACAAAAAAAAAAAGATCCCTTGGTAGAACGGGTGTACAGATAGAATTATAGACACATATGTTAAGCTAGCTATGCAACGAGAGGAGAGAAGCCTTGGTCTCAAACTGTGTCGACGGTGGACAAACCTCAAAGTAGGAACCTACCTCTGCCTGAGCATTCGTGGATCTCAGAACAGGAACCTCCAAGAACACATTCATGTTTAAATATGAAAAGATCGAAGAAAAGATATTGTCAAAATTATGGATCAATCTCATGGACTCTAATTAACTAGGGTTGCATTTTGGTCGTTGCGCAGGAAAGTACACGTTTTGGTTGAGCTGCTACCTTTCATCATGTCTTTTAGCGAAAAGTTAAGTGCTAAAGTAGGAACACATAAGTTGGTCTTTTACTCAACGAAAGTAAGATAAATTCTTCGGGGAAATTTTTTGTTCTGTAACGCTAGCTAGGCTTTAGGATAGGAAATTGATCAGATGTTCTATAGCTAATAATTAAGCTCTTAACCAGTGCCAGTTCAGATTATTATCGATCACGAGATGGTGCCCCTGCAAATTGAACTATCAGATGCATGTGCAAATGAGAGAGAGAGAGAGAGAGAGGCAGGGCAGGAGAAATGGAAGAGAATAAGGAGATCAACCCGGAAATACAAGCTACCAAATCAGATTTGCTTCTTCAATGGGCTTTGTGAATGCATGACTGAACATTTCATTATGTGATTAGCTTAGCTGTAAAACCTAGAGCAGAAGCCATGAATATTCTTGATAATACTACTCAAAGCAAAGTATAAACCCACAGAACAAGTTACATAAAAGTTCCAAAAAGTTCCAGAGTAGAACAACCTGAGCTTTGCAATTATAATGTAAAAAGTGCACATATGCTTTGCAAGGGAACGAAGCTAAGAAAGAATAAGGAAAAGTTGCAAAAGCTTCACTGACGCAGCTTGTAAAGTTCCCATGCAACTTTGCCTACAAAAACCCTGGTCGCGCACCATTCATGTCACCCCAAATTTGCTTCATCCTCATCCGGTTTCCGCAGTTTCAGAGGATCAAAATATACAAGCGTTCCGTTTTCAATAGCCATTTGTTCATTTTCTTCAATGGCCAACTCTAATATTCTAAGAGTATATAACAAAAGCATTGCATTTCCTGTATTGGGTCTTCTTTGTCTATCGCTGTTACTGCAGAAGAGTGGTGCAAATGAGTTTACAATAGCTTGGACTGTTCCTGATGCATCAACTCATTTTAGTCAATGGGCAGAGACCAACAGATTTCAAATTGGTGACTCCTTAGGTAAGTTGCTGGTTTACATTAATCAGTTGAAATTTAATATATAGAGTCCAACTCGCTCATGCCCCCAAATTTTTAGCTCTAATTAGAGCTCCCATGATCCCATTTCAAGTCCCCCTATATATGATAATCGAAAACAATCATATTAGTTATACTCTAATAGTCCGAAGGTGGCGATTTTGCATTGCGTATATAACCTTGGTTACAGGACGATGTTATTAACACTCGTAGAAAGTCATTTTGCGCTTTTTATCATGTGTTTTGCAAGTGTTCGATAATATTAAGCAATTAAACTTTCTGGTAATGTGACTAACTACTCAATCGTACAATTTAGAATATAAGAATACTCCTACGCTTCCTCTAATTGCTAGAGGTGATTACAGTACCACCACAACAGCATGCATGCTCCTTGGTCGAGTAAATTTAGTATTTGATTTCATCTCACCGATAACTGCAGTGTTCAACTATTCTCCTGGCCAAGACTCAGTGCTTCGCGTCGGCCAGGATGACTACACAAATTGCAATACTGATGCTCCAACAGCTGAGAAATATACCGATGGCCACTCTACGTACAAGTTCAACCAATCTGGGCCATTCTACTTCATGAGTGGGAACAAAGATAACTGTCTCAAAAATGAGAAGATGGTTGTGATTGTCTTGGCAGACAGGAACCAAACAAGCAATGCAACTCCATCTCCTGCACCTTCTGGCGAAGCGTCTCCACCTCCCCCTTCACCAGGGACGGTCCAGATTAACCCGACTCCAGCTCCCGAAAGTGATCACATGCCGCCTCCACCTCCTAGCGGTGCTTCTTCAATTTTCATCAGTTTAGTTGGAACCATTGGAGCAGTTGCTGCGTATTCATCATTTTTATTATTCTAACTTTCCTGATTGCTTGTTTGAGTCCTTTGGACAGTTCTCTTTTTTTCTGTTTTTGTTATTTTAATTTCCTTGAGCTCAGTTTATATATTCAACTGGCTAAGGATTGGTGTTTCATATGAATTCGTTTGTTATTGAGAAACAAGCGGACTGTAAAATATGCTTTAGTACGCTTGTGAGAACCCAGCATACAGAACAATAATGTAACTACGCAAAGAAATAAATTGGTTTATACAGTGTGGATGCAAGATTCTATTACTTTTGTATGCATCTCTTTCTGACGTAAAATGATAGGGTACCTGCAAATCGTGCTTCATAACCCGAGATTATAAGGAAATGAGTACGCGTATTTCCTTGCATTCTTAAGTTCTTGTACCAGTAATCGCATAATGATATGTTCTCAAATTATCGATTTCAACCATTGATCAAGCATAATCTTTGAATGCATATGAGTCTGAAATCATATTATAACACCCTTGGCCAACTCAGATAACTCTGGTTAACATCTAATTAACCAAGCATGCATTTCACTGATAACCAAATTTTTCCTCTACCAAGTTCTTATGATAAAATAATAAAATATAGAAACTAAAATACATACTCCATGGGTTAAGAGGCATATAAATCTATATGAAACTCGTATGCAAAATGTGGCACTTTTCATGCTTTGTTGCACCTCTCTTTTGAAATATTTGTCAATAGTACAGGTCCCTTCACAAAATTAGGTGAGGCAAATAAAGAATTCGTTGTACACTTCAAGAAATTTGACCTATGTATCAAAAGTTTTTGCCTAGTTCAATCTTCTTAACCAGCCTAAGGGTGTTGTGCAGAATTGAATCCAATATTCCTGCTACCTGGAATCCAAATGCAAGAATAAATTGGTAGGCATTTTGTAGAGAATTTGTTCAGAAAAAAAAAAAGAAAAAGAAGAAGGCATTTTGTAGAAGTAAAGAGCCACAAATACAAGATACCAACCGTGAAAATGCCTCCAATAATAGCGCACACATTTGTGATAAAATGCGAAAAGGATTTCTCATTTTCTGTTACTAAAACCTGGTTATAGAAGGTGAAAAGAATTAGATGAGAATCAAAGAGTAGCATCATCTTGTGCACATATACTGAACTGTGTCTTGTCAAACCTGCATGGGGGAGAGCTCAAAATGGAATTTTGCAACAGGGATGTTCAGACTCTCTATCAAACTGCTGTGGGCAGTGTACTCATATTCCTCGATTAATTTGTGAGATCTTCCTGTTATGACTTCCGTTTTAACTATCTGAAGATAATGCTCTATCTGCAAAATACAAACCAGAAGATGTAATTATGAAGTGCTGGAACATTAGGACACCTTCACCAGAAGATGTAATATCTATTTGCTTGTAAAACAATAACCGGGGTGTTCACGGACTTTGTGGCAGATGAAATTCAAAAAGAGTAAACGTATTCAGAGTTTTGAAGGCTTTGGACCAGGGAGAAATTCCAGAATGAAATATCATGTGTAACATCATGCACAATCCATAGAAGGACAAAAATAACTAAAATACCCTGCACACTAGATATAGCTGATTTCATTCAGTACTTCATTGACATGCCATGAACACAAGAATATTAGAGAAGCAAACATAATGCCAAATAGGTAGAATCATGTTTCATAATGAACTTACTGTGACATTAGATCCTACATCACGGTGATTTATAAAAGATCGTCCATTCAACCTTTCATGGCTTCGACCAAGATAAGGTATCAATCGCTTCACATCACTCATCACCTTAGGAGCAATTGTCCTACCGAATGAAAGATGTGATATGTAGTGAGACATGTTCATTTGAGAGGCATCAAAGGAATGAGTTCCTGAATGAGCTGAAATGATAAGGTTTCCAGGAACCTGCACAGTCCAGCGAAACTCATATTCAATTCCCACTGAAGAATGACAGCCAAATCTTGGCCCAAAAGATAAAAGAAAACATAATAACAACAATAGCTAAGAGTTGCATTCAAAACTCAATTTACAGGTCAAACAATGACTAGAAGTGATAGAGTAAGGATATAATAGAATGAAGGAGGTACTTTTTCTTTTTCCCTTTTTGTAAGCCTAAGGAGGTACTAATTAGTAATTACACAAAACTGCATCTTAGATGCCAAATAGCCATGAAGATTCCAAGGTCATCTGGGGCTGTAATGATTGCACATGTGATTTTAAGTGCAGGGGCCACTTGTGTGTGCACTGAACTAGCAGCCCAGATTGCAAACTCAAAACTGGCCTTAGTATCTCTTTATTATTGCAAGCGTGTGAAGCACCTCAAGGAATGCTTTTGGAGCCAAAGATGCAAACAAAAGTTGTTGAGACTGCCCTTGTCAGTTTTCTTTATTCATAGAACTCCAAGCATGTGAAGCACCCTTCAGGCAAGCTTCAGGAATTGGGGAAAAAAGAAAGGCAAACTACCATGCAATAAAATTTTCATATGACTAAGAGCAAACATGTCCAATGTCCTATTGAATTCAATGTCTATTGGAAGGTTACCTTCTTTACACGCACATATCCTTCAATTCTACATCCTCCTGTCAATGGTGCTGGTCTTTTTGCATTCTCAGTCTCATTGTTACCACCTAACGCCAGCTTTTGAGACTCCAAGGGGATAGGTGCAACCAAAGCTTCCATTGTCTGCAAGAATGCAAACTTCAGATCAATGCATTTGCAATATAAATTGGCCCGGAAGTATAGTTCGAAGTCAGAGTTAAACATGGGTTGTACTGAAACTCAGAAGTCTTATACCTTGACCAAGCTATCTGTATCTCGATCTCCGTAATAAGATTCATGCTCATGGTGCCCATGGTCCTCCCTGTGATAGAGAATACCAAATAATGAGTTCGATAAAAGGAGATTAATATGTAAAACACAGTCGTGGTCCCCCCGCCGGGGGCGGGGGCGCGCTGGGCTGTGGTGTTATAGAACGGACAAACCCTTGTTAATGGGGAGAGAGAGGGGAAGGGGGAGGGTCTTTAATGTAATGTCATCATCTTATAGAGCTTGTCAAACCATGCCCACAACCTTGCTTCTGAAGCACCAGAGATCTTAAATAAGACCTATTTGTCTCCAACGCTGGATTTGGATGTGTTTGAATCTGAATTTTTCTTATACATAGTTTAGTAAAATTTTTAAAATACTGACTTTTTATGGCAAAACAACTCTCATATGAATTTAATATTTACTATATAAGATACCATGGATTCATATGCTCAAGCAAAAAGTGTTATTCTTAAATTTCACTACATGCTGAACTTTAATTTCTATTCATGACAAAAGAAATATCAAAACTCCATCTTTTAGAAATTGATGCAAATATTTTAATCCAAGGCAAATCCAAATCCTTCATTCATTTTAAATCCACCAATCCAAATGAAACCTAAGACCACAGAGAAGGAATACAAATCTCAGGCACTGTCTTATCAAGTCGCATAAAATGCAGACAGAAGTCGGGTGAAGATCAAATTGAAAAAAAAAAAACAGATAATAAAAACTCAAAGAATGAAAATATAAAATTAAAATCATAGATGAGTTGCAACTCAAATTATTATAGGGGTAATTCTTTTACAATCATTCGACTGGCTTTTCTTCCATTTAGAAAAAGAAGTTATAGGACTCCAAGAACATAGGTGATAACACAACAACTCTAAATCGAATACATACACAAATATTGGTTCAAAAAGAAGACAAGAGGTTGCAAGACTTTGAAATATTTACCTTAAATCACTTCCTTTTCGAAAAATACGAATCGATGGATATCCTTGAATATGATTCCTGAACAATGAGGAGACGTACGTTAATAGCAAAAATAGTAAGATGGGTACTAGATCAAGCAAGAAGGTAAACTAAAGTTTTATATAGGCAATACCAAGCAAAAATCAGGTTTGCTACTTGAGATGGCACATCAAAGGCTAGCTGGATAATCAATGGTGGTTCTTTTCCAAGATATTTAAAATAGCATTACTTAATTGTAGCATACATAAAAGAATACCATATAAAAATGCATACGACAGAGAATAAAATCGTGTGCTCCTCAATGTAGTATAAATCTATAATCAACTATTAGATTTCTTTTTACAATGATAAGAATGGTAATAGCATTTTCTCTTGATGAAAAAATAAAAAACAACCCAAGTGGAAAAAGTAGGAATGACTAGTATAATATATACCTCCTACACAAGTCACCTTCTTCAGTGCAATCCACCTTTGCCAAAAGAATACGCCCATCTATTTCTGGATCATATCTGCCAACCAGGGATGAGAGAGAGAGAGAGAGAGAGAGAGAGAGAGAGAGAATGTTGACATTAAACTCTGGATATCATGTACTATGACAGAATATGACAGTGCACCATTTCAAAATTTCATATTATTGGGAAGAAAGAATTTGCAGAGCGATGTACCTTTCTCGCATTATTTTGGCAGCCTTCTCCCATGAAGGTTTCTGAAGCAAAGGTGATAACATTAAACAAGAACAAACAAAATTAAAACAGGAAAAAAAAAAAAAAAAAAAAACCTATCCTGAAAAAAAGGATAAGCTATGAGATAATTACATCAACCAAACAGTTACGCCAACACACTATATCATAAATATAGAACAGTTCCATGAAAACAATATATGGACTTACAATAACACAAGGATCTTGGAAATAATCATAAGGTGGGTATGCCCACGAGCACACACATTATCAGTGGTATCAAATGACCAAAAAATCAGCATAGCAAAGAAGGGGAAAGAAATAAGAAAAGAAAAAAGAGTTTGCAAATATTGCAGCTTTAACAATTTATTTACATCGAACGATAACGATCCTGAAATAAAACTACAACAAGTCTTCCAAAATGGATGAATCTGATCCTTGGCAGTCTTAAATTTCCTGCCACCCAGTAGATTCAAAAAATTCCACATTATACCCTAACCAATAGAAATTGATGATCATAACCATCACAAATGGTGATTATCTGCCAATATTTAAAGCCCACACTAATCACCCATAAGCCAGCAATTCATGGTTTAACTCAAAAGTTTCATAGTATGACATGTGAGGGATATATGATGCTAATTAACTTACCAGGCGATTGCTCCAGTAGCACCAGGGAGCGTGAAAATTGACAACCAGAATAGGATGACTGCAAAAAGAATTTTTCAATAAAAAATTAGATAAGACATCATTTTGCAAGATAACGAGTGATATATTCAACATTAGAGGCATGTATCAAAGGTTTGGAAGGAAGCTGGTCAACTTACTGTTGAGTAAATCTTTCAAAATTATGAGCAGTTAGTGAAACAGAACCATCACCAGAATACTCATCACCTTCATCCCCATGCTTAATGTTATGTAAAACAGGACCAGACTGAAACTCAGAGCCGGTGGGCCTCAGATCTGGACCTATAGAGAACTTGCGAATGGTTTTTGTTATATTCAATCTGTTCTGAAAATAAGATGACGCAAATTCAGGCCTGATGGATACTACAAGAGTATAAAGAAGACTAACAAAGATTACTAGCACTAGGGGGCAAAAGTTAACAGAATATATAATTTTTTTTTTTTTAAAAGGGGGGTTACACAATGGAACAATATGAGAGAAAAACTTACTGTTCCCAACACATCACTGACGTCAAGGGATGCAAATTCACATGATAGTGCAGGAAAACTACATGAAAATTGAGATAAATTAGTGAAGCAGCCAAGAAACAAGAGAGAGGGGAAGGGATGATGGAGATAGAGAAGCATATGTAAGTTGACACTGCCTAAACAATTATCAAAAGGGAAATGCACAGTGCTTCCTTTGAGAAACTTGCATCCGAAAAGAGAAGTGGCAAAGTGTTCCATAGTTAATAGATAACCCTTATGTCTTTATGCTTGCCTAATCTAATTCCCTCTTTCAAGCAAGATAAATAATGCATTTTTGATTTCCCAGTAATGAATTTAAGGAATCATTTGAGAGAAATTAAAATAGAAAACACAGTTATCGCTTGTAATGTAGGACAAGAGAATAATGAAATAAAAGAGAGATCCAGACTCATTCCAGCCTTTGGCATTGCACAAAAGGTGCAATGGAAAATAAGATGTCACCTTCAGCTTCATACCAAAGATGCCTATGAATGACTCCAATTCAACCCATTCTTCACACACGATGAGAAATTATAAGAGCTTTCACTAATAAAACACTTTCAGAGCCCACAAAGTATCCCCTTCTAGTGGTACATTAATTCTTGAAAGAAAAGAATAAAAAAAATTAAAATAAAAAATTGAACAGATATACTAGAAGATATAATTCATGACACCTAACTCCGTCATACTGTGCCAAGGAGAATATGCTTATTTAGTTATTTTCTATACTTTGAACTTGGCTTCTGCAACAACTTGTCCATAATTTACTATGCTATATCACTCTCAAGGATGATATTTGCTTCCATTTACTGTATAATACTAGAAGTACACATTAAATACGGGTGGTAGTATCACATCAAAACTAGAATCCATTGAGTTCAGCACACAATATTAAGCACACACATATATATATATATGAAATGATAGTATATGGTGTACTACATACTGCCTGAAGAGTGTAGACTTTCAAAACTGACATCAAGGACAAATTAAACTTCAAAGATGCCCAACATCAAGTACAAATTTTCAGCAATGTTCTAAAGTCTTGAAAGCTACAACTGATCAACAATAATTATAAATCCATATATGCACATATTATACCTCGAAGATGGACTTAAAAACTTCAAAAAGATATAAAGCATTAATGCAAGCTATACCTGATATTAAACTCAATGCGTAAGAAATCCCCATCAGTACTCCTGTCAACAATAACAGATGTAGAGGTGCTGAAGGTCAAATAATTATTCAGTTCCTGCAAAGTGACCATTCTAGATTCCATCAGACTTCAGGACATAAAAGAAATGTCATTACAATTACACTACATAACAAGCATTCTACCAGATACTAAAAACAGAAAACCAAAAAAAAAGATGGTAACTATAAATTTAATAATGTACGTCAACTACAGGAATATAGAAAAGTTGAACAAAGGAAACAAAAAAATTGTCAAAAGAGAAAAGCAAAGGAAATTGACAGAGAGATATGTATACAGAACGTGAGACTAAACATCAATTTAAAATAAGGCCACTAAATGCCCATTTGGTTGAATTTGAGTACCATGAAGCCATAAGAAACCAATTAAATAGATATGAGCCACTTACCATTCCAAATAAAAACATCATGGCAAGAGCTGCTACTATAGACAATCCTGCACCTGATAATGATGCTTCCGTCAAATCTCTTGGAATTTTCCTGTATATAGGACAAGCGGTAGCATAAATAAATAATTCTTAAAGTATCAGGAGTGAGTCAAATATTACAGACTAAAATTTATCCCAGGTTTATTTATATACCTACTTTTTTCTTCTCCTTTCAACCTAAATCTGAACTCTATTTCTTGTTACACATTGTTCAAAATTTTAACTGCTCATGAAGCACTAAGAAAATCTGCCCAATTCCTTGCCCACAAAACTTGAAGTGTTCTTAAACCGCTATGTTATGACTGGAATTTCTTTTTTCAACCATTTCGAATTGGCTTTGGATACTTATATTGTACTTTAAATTATTTTCATTTCCCTAGCATTTCTGGTTTTATTTCCTCTGTCTCTGACTTCTATCCAACAAGAACATAAAAGATCGGGATTACATCAACTCCGAATGCTTACACTAAGAACCTGTACAAAATCTAGTAATGCTTCCTTATTCTTCGGAAGAGTAGTCAGATGAACCCTAACATGAAATGCCATTCCATTTCCCAAAACGATTGACAAAATTCAACTCTGTATACTTTGCCCTCCGACCCTATGATGTTCCATTTCTACTCAAATTCATCTCACGCTAACACAAAATATCCACGATTCTAACATTCACCATGAAAATTATTCAACCAATCTCAGAGTCCGATTATTACATAAATCATCAATTCTGAATACGATTATTCCTAGCATTTCACTAAATCTCATCCACGCATCGAAGCCATTCAATTACGCCAAACCCTCAGCACAAATCTAGAGTGAACCAGATTCACAATTCCAGATTATAGAGGAAGAGCTTAAGCAGAGTAAAATGGAGCCAAGGAAGGAAGTGCGAGAGATCTGACCTGTAGAAATCGACCGACTTGATCTTGCCCGAGGAAATCATGGCTGCGGTGAATTTTCCGACGTGCTCAACTCCGGAGCGACCGAATTGAGAGAGAGAGAGAGAGAGAGAGAGAGAGAGTGAAGAGGAGAGCTGCCTCTACGCGTTTCACGTTTCGTTTCTGCTCCCCACCCCGACTTCGCGGCTTTTAGTGATCTGGTGCGCCACGGTGCAGCTCAGTACGAGTACACGAAACTATCACACTCTCTCTCGTATGCGGGACCCGCTTAGTCATTTTTATTTAGTTAATGTAAATCGCAACCTTTGAGTGGCGTAAGCGTACGGTGGGGAATAAAGTGTGGTCCTATTTTGGTTATTTTCAGTTTTTAATTGCCCTTCTCCTTTTTTTTCGATGACAATTGCGCTTATTCAGGCGTGCACGTTATTTGTTGAATATATATTACATAGGATAGGAAATTACGAATTATGGAAACTAGCCTAAATCTAACATAAATTCAATCTGGTCGACCAATAACCATCTGTCAACTAATTCTTCAATTTTTCATAATTTGTTGATGCGGTGAGTCCACTTTCAGCATTGATAATGTAAATAGTGTGTGTGTGTTTTTTTTTTGGGTAATACACTATCAAAAACTTGCTTAAATAGGCTCACTACATCAATAATTCATGAAGAAATTGATGGATTTGTTAAAAGTTGGTTATGATTGATCAAATTGGAGAATACAAGAGGACATGTGATCAAATTAGAAATACGGAGACACAAACGATTTTGAGTATAAATTAAAGATTTATTATCACAAATGGTACCTAAACGTATCCTCTATTTTATCGATGGTACCTGAACTTTACTTTTGATCACAACCAGTACTTGAACTTTTCGATTTCATTTTAAATGGTACCTAAGGCCACCTTCGGTCACTATTCCGGCCAAAAAAGCCAAATCTAAGAAAACAAAAAACAAAAAAAACAAGTCCAAGGCAAGTCTATTACCAAAAAATCATCACTATATATGATCGCAACCCTTGAAATCATCAAAAATCATCACTATGATCGCCTCCCATGTCGTTTTTAGTAGGAATAGTGACCGGAGGTGGCTCTAGGTACCATTTAAAATGAAATCGAAAAGTTCGGGTATTGGTTGTGATCAAAATTGAAGTTCAGGTACCATCGATAAGATTGAGGTATAGTTCAGGTACCATTTGTGATAATAACCCTAAATTAAACGATAGAGAGAGAGAGAGAGAGAGAGAGAGAGAGAGAGAGAGAGAGAGAGTTGTATGGATCTGGGTTGTTAACCGACGATGAGAGAGCATTGGCGACTAGGACTGCTGGCGGTGATGTCTGTGGCCGATCTCTATCTAATTTTAATTTTTTTAAATTTTATCACTATCCAGTTTGTTATCCAATCTTGCATCAAACAACTGATAAGATTAGGATTGGTTATCTTAACCTACTGAAATCTAATCATATTCAGACATGTTAACCAATCCAATCTTGTCATATGTACCAAATGCAGCCTTTATCTCCTTGAATTTTACACCTTTCTCACAGGATTGGTTATCCATACTTGATAAATCTGGCAGCAAATTATCTCGGCTTCCAAACATAGTTCCCAGATTAGATTTAAATTTTCCTATCCAACCTCTATATCTGATGAAACAAACGCGGCCAAAGTGAATTTAACTCATATGTTTTACTTAACTGCAAAACTTACACAGCTTAATACATGAATTTTCATTGCTAATTCTCTCATTGGTAACATGAGTCTGATTAAGGGCAGTTTAAATAATTTTGCTCTTCTTTTATCGAAGCTCTTAGGGTTTTTGAACCTTAGTGGTTCTTGTTCGACTGTGCCCTAACATTGGCACAAGCTGTATGCTTCACTGATGCATTATGAATGTTGTTGGACAAGTGGTTGGTGGTTCAATTGATTTGGAGATGTATAAGTATGACAGATGGATTTTTTTTTTTTTAAGTGGCAGTGGCGGTGGCGGTGGCGGCGCAACTTTTAGAGGATGCTTTAGTTTGGTAAAGGAGGAGGGAAAAATTTGTGACTACGATCTCTACACCCGACTTCTAGACATGGTTGTGGAGCTTCACGCCGCGTTAGATTTTGGTGATGACGGTTATGGTGGTGGGCCAAGGCTTTGCATACGGGTTTTGGGTGGTGGCTTGCCAGTGGGGAATTGGATAGTTGGAGATGGAGGATCAAGGCAGATTTAGGGGATGAGCATGATGGCTGGCAGGGAAGGAGGTTTGGGATTGGGTTGGTTTGGTAGTGACCCTTCAGGTTTGTTTAGAAAGCCAATTGTCGACTAAATATGATGCTAGGGAGATTGATGATGTCGATATCTTTTCAGAGACGATGGTTAGTGGCAGTTCAGTGGCGACCACTTAGGACAAGATTGTAGGTCCCAACAGCATTGTTTTGGTTGTTGTTAGAGTTTTTGTTTTTTTATTAGTACTTTGTTTAGTTAGGCTCTATAAGTCCCTACTTAATTGGGGTAGGATTTGGGAGTTTTGGTCTTGCATGTTGTTGTGCCATTTTTGTGGTGTTATTCCTGGTAACTATGTGCTCTACTTTCGATGCCTTCTAGTTGTTAAAGTGATGATGATTTGGTCTTGCACGTGGTCTATCAGTATTTGGACACCGTGTTTGAGAGGGTAAATTGGTTTGTTTTAATATTGGTGGCGAGGTTGTATTATTAACTCAAGATTTGTTACATGTTATTGTAGCTCATGGTTTTGGATGTAAATTTTTGTTAGGGGTTGAGCTCATTCAGCTCATGGTTGTTGCTATTAGTGACAAATCCATAACTACGGATCTTGAATGCAATTTGCGTCGTGGTGTCGTAAGTCGTAACCTCAATCGATCATTCCAATAAACTGTAATCCTTTCAATTTATTAATAAATTTTATTTTTTCTAAAAAAAAAATTACGGCCAGTTCGGTTCACATCAAAACACGTCCATATCTGCAAGCAAAATTTTCAAAGTCCAAAAATAATAGGAAAAACGGAAACAGTTTGTGTCCATGGATAATATTCTGATTTTTCTCATTTTACAATTGAAGGCAAAAATCACCATTTATTGATAAAATAAAATCAAAGTTGCCTACATTATTCAAACTCCATCATCAGTTCATCACTATCCCCAAAAACACAGGAGGGCAATGGCAACTGGAGCAGCCCTCAGAGCTTTCAGGAAACGAATCATTCCTTCCTTCACATCCCAAACCTTCGCTTCAACCTTCAATTCTCGATCCGTAAGTTCACTCTCATCGCCACACAAATTTTCATCCTTCAACGTTTCGTTTCATATATCGCATTCACAATTTTTTCTTCTTCTTCTTCTTCAAATAATCGAATAGATTAGCACGCTGGTTTTAGCTGAACATGAAGGTAGCTCTCTCAAAATCCAATCCGTGAGCGCAGTAAAGGCAGCCAAGTCTCTAAGCAAGGACAACTCCATTTCGTTGCTGTTGGCTGGGTCCGGCCCTGGCCTCCATGAGGCCGCCGCACAAGCGGCTTCGTGCGACCCTTCAGTGTCTCAGGTATAATAAGCAATTTATGTTAATTGAAATCGGCATTAGATATGTTGTTTTTGGCATGATCGAGTTTGGTGATTGATTTTGTTATGGTGTGTTTTTCCTGTTTTGCAAATTGGTTAGCAATTCCTAAGATTATCGGGGTAATCGAAAATGAAATTGTTCTATACAGGTGCTTGTGGCTGATTCTGATGAGTTTAGTCATCCTCTGGCAGAACCTTGGGCTAAACTGGTCCGGTTGGTTCAGCAGAAAGGCGGCTACTCACATGTGATCACAACTTCAGGATCATTTGGGAAGAACATAATGCCACGGGCAGCTGCTCTTTTGGATGTTTCTCCAATCACGGATGTGACTGGAATCTCCGAGCCTCATCTATTTGTCAGGTATTTTGTTTTTCAGGTGTTTGATGTAGTCTTTACTCATAATGTAGAAAAGGTGAGGACAGGTCTCTAATGGACGTTTGCAAATAAAAATACAGACATCCACCATCCGCGACCACTCTGTAATGTAGTTCAATGATCGGAACTGTTCATGCTTTTATGTCCCTTTGCGTGCAAGGATAATTTCTGCATAAAGTCACTAGATTGGAAATGGTTTTGTTGTCAAAACTATTCAAACAAATACAGTTATACCGATTCTGATCACATCCTCTGTCACATAAAGCCAACCTATACAAATCAAATAATCTACCTTATTTTTTCCTTCCACCTGACAAAAAAAACTGAAATCATTATGATGTTGATCATAGCTAAACCATTTCCAATTTGGCTGATTTTTGGCAAGGATGATTCTTGAAAGAGCACCTAAAAATGGACAGTTCCGATCATGCAGACGTGTACTCCAGATCCCAGTATATAAAGAAAGTAAAATTATTCAAAGCCACTGGATCCACATCAACAAACAACATAGTCACTATATTAGGCAACAAAAAGCTTAATAACTTACTTGAGCTAAAGTATCCATCCAGTCCACATTAAGGTAAAAGAATTGAATGTTAGATTCATTAGCAACTTAAGCCCATAACTGTGCCCAATATTTGATCCTTTTTAGTTAGATAAACACAGGGAACTCTTACACATCTTCTTATTGTACACAAAACTCGGGTACTTTTACTTTTAATCCTCGTGATTTGGGTGCAAAAGTTTTCTTGAATTAATCAAACCCAGTGCTGAATAGTTAGAGACTGATGGATTTCCCTATCAAAGCATGGAGTTACCTAAATCAGAAGCAAACACATCATGAAATACATTTTAGTTGTAATAACTTGTTTCACTTTTGGCAAGATGCTATAGGGTTAGTTTCCTGCTCATGCTTTGGATGATCTCAGTTGACTCCCTACTGTGTATTTGCATTTACTGTGGAGTATATCTGACTAGAAGTAAGATTACATATTCATATTGCAGGCCAATATATGCTGGAAATGCACTTTGTACTGTTCGATACACTGGTGTTGGCCCTTGTCTGTTGACCATTAGAGCAACATCCTTTCCGGTTTCTCCCATCACATCTGATTCAAAATCTAATGAAGCTTCCATCTCCCAGGTTGATCTCTCCACCTTTGGTGAAGGTCCGTTTGTCAGTTACCAATGATTAAAGTATCTAGTGGCCACTACTTTGAAGTTTAACTTAATCCATGTGATTGCCTCTTTGTCTGTCTCTGAAATAATCCCTGGATAGTTTAGTGTTACATGATTAACAGTCTCTTGGGTATTCTCATTTATCAGATGCCATCTCTTGACATGGTTTTGTATCTCATTTGCAGATTCTGTTGGCAAATCTCGATATGTTAAGCACACATCCCAGGATATAGAGCGCCCTGATCTTGGAAATGCCCGTGTTGTGATTACAGGTGGGCGTGCGCTAAAAAGTGCTGAAAACTTCAAAATGATAGAAAAGCTTGCAGAAAAACTTGGTGCAGCTGGTAATGTCATTGTAAACGTTTTCTCAGTTGTTTACTACATTTGCAGTATCTGTTTTATTCTTATTGTTGTTGCCTTGTGTTTGTTTATGTCGTGTTTGTTTGCTTATGACGACCCATGCTTCCCCACTTCCTCATGTCTTTGAATATGATATGCAGTTGACCTCTGATAATACTATAATTTCACACATCAGAAGATATCTAAACTTCTCGTTCTTGAATTTATATTTTATGGTCATATGCTGTTGTTGCAATATGCATAAGAAAGTCTAACATTTTCTTCTTTTCTTTTGCTTAGTTGGAGCTACCCGTGCTGCTGTTGATGCAGGATATGTTCCTAATGACCTGCAGGTAATGTGTGTATTGTTTTTTTTTTTTTCCTGAACTGTAAAACATATATCTACTTCTATACATGTAATAGCATGGCATAATTAATGTTTTCATTTCAATTTTTGTATATATATATATATATATATATATTTTTTTTAAAAACTGTTTCAAAGTTTTCCGCTGCTAGTTGACATTCTGCAACACTGATTGAAAAATTCTTCAGCTGCTCCATCCCAGCCAGAAAGCTTGTTGAGTACTTGAGTCCCCATCTTCCATCAGAGTTTAGAGGGTTAAAAATTAAAAAACAAAGGAATATAATTTTAGTGGAACTTTATCATTTTTTTAGTTCGCGATTGTATACCAGAAAACACAAAAACACATACATCTGGCCATCACATTGAGAAAAGTGGATAGGTCTGTAAAGTCATTGGGGCTTCCATCATAATAATATGTACTATATTTTATTTCTTAACTTCATATACAGGGAATAGTGGACCTCTTGTGCAATCAAATGTCCACCTTCTGAACTCATTCTCCATATCTCCCAACAAACAAATTGGATTCATCAATCTTAACCACTTGCAATATCTTGAGGATCTGAAATTCCTATGTAAATGTTTACAATGGTTCATGCCCTCTATTGAGATTGTTCTAATTAGTCATATGTACTGGCATTCTTGTTTTTCTTCCCCTGGTCTTAGAATGTGATTGGTTTTGTCTGTTAGGTTGGCCAAACTGGAAAGATAGTTGCCCCAGAGTTGTACATGGCCTTTGGTGTTTCAGGAGCCATTCAACACTTGGCAGGCATGCGAGATTCCAAGTACATTGTTGCTGTGAACAAAGATGCAGATGCACCCATATTTCAGGTGATGACTTGATTTTTCTCCTCTTTCTATTTCATAATTGTCACTGTTGTTAATAATTAGTATACTTAACCTCTCAGATCTGAAGGTTATGACATTCTTTTCTTAAAGGCAAGAATTTTGGTCCTTTATGCTTAGAGATGAAAGAGCCATTTCAAGCAATTTTGCTACCTCAGCTGTCAAAACTCAAAAAGAAATAACAAAACAGAAAACTATTCTTAAAAATTATGGGCTCTAGGATTTTACACTCTGCAACCCTGCTTGGCATGTAATGTTCTTACGTAGAAGTATTTGCGGAAAAGATATGACATGTTCAATGGATTTTCTCTCTCTTGATATTTGCCAGTCTAATAAATTCTTTGATATGCATTACAGGTTGCTGACTATGGACTTGTAGGTGATATTTTTGATGTGATACCAGAGTTGCTAGAGAAGCTTCCCGAGAAAAAATAAATCTGTAACTTGGAACATTTCAATGGTCCACAAACTGCTTCAAGGCTGACATTTGTAAATCAGAAATTTCAAATTCAATAAAGAAAATAGAGGATTGAATATACCACAATTTTATGTTTTCCAATATCAAATTGCAGATAGAGTCGAACACATTATCAAAATCGCTGCCTCTTGATACATTTATACTCATCTTTTATTGTTCAGTTCAAAGTTTGGATTAGGCTGTCCGAACTAGTCAGAGTATTTTCCTGAATTGTAAATTTGTAATACAAGGTGAATTAGTCTTGAGTCAGCGCTTATTGGACCAAAGAATAATTTCTTTTACCAAGTATTCATGATTCTACTGTTCTGGTTTATATTTTAAACAAAGCTTACGAGTTGCTTGGAGGATGACAACATACATTCGAAGATGACAACATACATTCGAAGAATTCTGTCGTCTTTTGCTCAAGTCAGTAGTTGTCAATGTGTTGAAGGAAGCAAAATGCATTTGCAGAGATCTACTGTATGATCACCCTTGTATTCAGTTATGCAGCAGTGTTTACCTGGTCACCAAATTTGAACGGAGTTAACTAACCTGGGAGCTTGTGGTCATCCTGGTACATATACCTTTTCAGTTGACAGAGTGCGCTCTTTTCCATGAAGACATGTATACAAGATCGTTGTAGCATAGTAAGCCGTTCTAGCTATACTGCAATATTTGAAGTTTGCATTTTGGTGTTCCAAAATGTCTTTTGGAGGTCAAAGTTGAATCACATTAAGGGGAAGGGGGAACTATCTAGTACAGATTCTAAGTCAAACTACAAAGGAGTTTGATTCCAAGGTTATAAAGGGAATATATGAATTCCATTTCATTCCATTTGGATTATGCACTAGTTGTCCAGCAATAGTGAAAAAGTCTTAAACTCGAAAAGTATATCTTTCTAGACAGAACCATAAGATCAATTCTGTAAGTCAGTAGAGGATGTTATATCTACTGCATGTAGAAATAAATAGGACTTCGATTAGTAAAAAAATCTTATCCGACTACACCCAATATGGGTTGTGAGTTTTGCACTTAAAATCAAATTATAGGATTGGTTAGCTACTAATAGTGAGATCGACAGGATTCTCATTGTAGCATAGCTAACCTGTACAGCTTCTTGAAATCTTCGAAAAAACTAGAAAACTAAATCTATAATATACAGGGAGATTAAGTATTTATATTATTTTTGAGCACTGCACGTTAAACAAGCGCATCTGGTGTAGTGGTATCATAGTACCCTCCCACGGTACTGACCAGGGTTCGATTCCCTGGATGCGCAAATTTTTGTTTGTATTTTCAATTTGGGATTTTTTTCCCCCTTATTCCATTAAGTTTTTTTAATTCCCTCTTACCCAATACACTCTAAGGGAGTCTTCCCTAATACCCCATTAAGATTTTTTTTTGTTTTTAATTTTTTTTAATATCATTTTATCCATCACCCATTTGTTACTTAGAGAGAGAGAGAGAAAACGGAAGAGAGAGAAACTATAGGAGACTTTGCCGTAGCCAGTCACCGGCCGCTGGATTCCGGCCAACTTTCGCCGGATTTCAGAATCCGGTCATTGGTCGCCGGATTCCGGTCACCGGCTGCCGCCCACCTAAATTTGCTGAAAATCTCACCAGAAAGTTTTTTTGCCCCTAATAGACATCTATTGCCCCCCAATAGAAGTCTATTGCCCCCCAATAGACGTCTATTGGCCCCCAATAGACGACTATCAGCCATGTATTGCCCCTCAGTAGACGTCTATTGTCTCCCAATAGACGTTTAGATTACCAAAATGGTAATTAATCTTCCTAAAACTACACAAATAAAACTTTGATTAAAGAAAAAAAACGAAGAGATTACATCAATTCAAAACGTCTATTGCCCCCCAATAGACGTATATTGCTCCGCAATAGACATTCAAAACTTTTTTTCCTTTCCTACTGTCCCATTACTTTAAAAAAAAAAAAAATTGATTTGGCCACCCAGTCTTCTCCCTTCTTCGCCGGTTGTAGAGCCTGGACCGGACCCCTAAGTTCGCAATTGTGATTCTTTACAACCTATGAACAAATTGATGATCTTCTTGTTCAAAACGACGACGATTCGATGCCGGAGCTTGAGTCCCCTGACCTCAGACTGAAACGACATGTCGTGGATGCCCAAGGGACTTGAGGTCATCCCAGATCATGACTTGTTGGCCGGGGAGGCCGGGTCGGGTCAGCCTCCGACTATGGCGAAGATTTGGGTGGTGCCGAGCATACGGATTCGAAAGCATAAGTGGATTAAGAAGTGAATTAAGAAGAAGAAGAAGATTGCGAGGACCTGATCGGCGGTGGGAGAAGAAAACGAAGGCGGAGCAGGTTAGTCGTCGGAGCAGGAAACTTGCAGTAAGCGAGGCTGCGTCGGAGTCGGTGGTGAGAGAGAGATCAAGGTGAGAGTGAGCGGAGGGATGTCCGGCGAGATCGTCTTGGTCAGTCGGTGCCGGAAGTCATTTGCCGTGGTGACCGAATTGGAGAGAGAGAGAGAGAGAGAGAGAGAGAGAGAGAGAGAGAGAGAGAGAGAGAGAGAGAGAGAGAGAGAGAGAGAGAGAGAGAGAGAGAGAGAGAGCGCGTATACAGATTGGGTAGATGGCACGATGTAAATTCATTAATTAGCTTAGGGTGAAATTGTCATTTTGTTTTAAAATGGGCAAGTGAGAACAAAAATCTCTTGCTGGGGTAAGTGGGATAATTTTCCCTCATTTTGGGGCTTTGGGTCAAGGACCCTTAATCTTAATTCAATCTCCGCTATTATAAATATAGGCTTTAAATTCAGGAAAAACTTCATCAAAATTTGAGATTTTAAAATTTTGATTTAAATAAAAACAAAATCCGATGTGTAGCAATTAGTAATTAACTACTTTTATAACTGTTCTAACCTAATTTTTTTTTTTTTTTAGGAAGCATTATACAATAATCCACCTAGAGAGGCTACGTCAGAATTGGACCACTGCCTAGGAGCCAAAATGACCCTAACATAATATAACCCTTAAGCAATGTTTGGTTCATAGAATCAAGGTCTTGAGAAAGAAAAATTATTCATGCATTTCCTGTATTTGATATTATAAAAGAAAGGAAAATGGATCACAAAGAGGTACCACGTGGCACTGTTATGTGGTGGTCTCAACCAATAATATCACTGGAATGTGGTGAGGACCATGCAGAAGGGTTAAAAAATTAAAGAAAAATTAATTTAAGACGTCAATCAGAAATCATTACGAGTCACATGAGCTAATAAATCACCGGGAATCACCACGTGCACTATGGTCCTGGACCATGTAATAATCCCACCCCCCCCCCAAAAAAAAAAAAAAAGGAAATAAAAATAGGATGGTAAATGGTTTCCCCCACCCACCCTAGGATTCACTTTCCCTCCTAGTTTCCTACATTTATTACAAAAATATATGACCATATTCTTGACACTTTTTCCAAACACTGGAAATGAAAATTGATGGGACTTGCAATTTTTCACACCCGTGGAAAGAGTAAGGAATTTATTTCCTTTTGTTTCTGCGAACGATGCCTTATATTAATGTTTGAGAACTAAAAAACCAAACAATACTGGCTTTTCCATTAATTATTAAGGCTACCTGTTTTTGAATGTTAGAAAAACAAGAAACAATGAATTGACAAGTGGACAAACGCTTGGGAAAATACTAGTAGTATATGTAAAGAGCCAACATTATAATTAACTTGCTCACGTCTCCATATTGGTTGGCACTTGGCAGTTGCTGGTAATGAAGAAAATTATATATTACATTTTGGCGAAGCGCCAACCAAATAAGGATCATCTGTGCCTTAATTTTGTTCGACACTGATTCGTGTCTGATGGTACAATAATCATGGTTCACGGGGCTGTGCTTGGATTCCATTAGGGCGACCGGAAGGCTCCTCTAAATAATTGTGTTAGTTGCCACATTTTATATGGGGCACATACTTTAATGGCCTGCATCTTCATTATGCTTGTGTATACTGTGTGGAAGTTGGAAAATGAGCCCCCATTAATTGTGGGATTTTATTGATGCGAAGTGATGTTTTATTGCAATTAAGGTTCTAAAAATCGGCCTAGGCGGCTGAGTTCCGTTCGGATTTTGGCCTAGGCGATGGAGCTAGGCGGTGGGCTGAAAATCGGCCGCCTAGTCGGGCTAGGCTGAGCTTAGGCGTTCTGGGCGGGTCTGCTGGGCGCTAGGCGCTGCTGCAATTTTTTTTTTAATTTTTTTTAACACAAATGGGGTAAATATATAGTGAACATCGAATTTGAGAAAAGTCAAACTTGAAACTTAAACTTAAGTCGCCGTCTCCTCTCTCTCTCTGCGGCACGGCTGCACGGCCTCTCTCACTCTCTCCGGCGTGGACGCACGATCTCTTGGGCTCTCTCCTTGACTGACTCACTCCCTCATGAATTTCTGGGTTGAAGATATTGAAATTTGGTAAGTTGAATTTCTGGGTTTATTATTTTCAATCGATCTATCTGGGTTCTCACTCTATCATGGATTTCTGGGTTTTCAATTGAAGTCTCGAGCTCGTGTCAACTGGTCTTGCTCTTGGACTCTTGGTTCGATTCAAAAATCTTCAAGCTTGGTAAGTTGTTCGCTGCCTTTCTCAATTTCTCTTGGTTCGAATAATGAATGTACGAGTTTTACTATGATCAAATTGTATTATTGAGCTGTTGACAAGTTGGATAGTTGGCTGTTTGAATGTTTTCCAGTTTTGGAATTTGGGCCTTGCTTACTGGGAGTTACTGCCTTGCTCTGTATCTGACTTATCTGTTCGAACTTTTGATGATTTTGCATCTGTTTTGGATGGGAATTGAATATTTGTTTGCATATTGGATGCTAAATCTGTGTTTAGTAGTAAGTAGGAGAAAAATGGGGATGACCCAGTTTCGTAGTTCTGGACTTCTGGCAATTTAGCATCAAAGATTGCAAAGACTAGGGGTCTTATGTTGTTGACCGTACTAGTTTACTAGTTTAGAGGATGTGTGTGGTGGTGATTGTTTTCTGGACTTGTTTCTTGATTGGACTTTGCTTACTGCCTTGCTATAAGCCTATAATGCTATGTATCTGTTTTGAACTTTCAAAATTGTTAAATGGTTTTTATTTATATAATTATATGTTATAAACAATAAAATTAAATTAAATAAAAAAACCGCCTAGTCCCCGCCTAGTCCCCTGGGCGCTAGTCCTTGGCCTTCCGCCCGACTAGCGCCTAGCGTTTTTTAGAACCTTAATTGTAAACGGTTGGTCGAAAACTTTTGGGAGCTGAGTGAAAACATTTATTTTCAGCTAATTTTTCTTTCTTGTAAAAAAAGAAAAGAAGAACAAGAAAAACAATCGGCAGCGCGTGAAAGTGTGCCAAGACGCTAGTAATTGTAATGATGGATTATGGCATTTGAACTAATCACGTATATTTTCTAATACCAAATCGGATCATAATTAAGACGAAGAATAAAAACATGAGCTAGCTAGGGCATCCAGAATATTGACAAATGAATGATGATATATGTCTACATGGCATAATAACATTATCCTACATATGATATTGTTGGTTGTTAAAAAAAATGATATTATAAAAAATTGGGTGATTCACTACTAATAACATCGAAGTTCGATTAATTTTGTTTACTTTTTCTTCTATTTTCTCTCTTCTCTTTTCTAGAAATTTTTCTATCCTACAGTAGAACTATGTAGGACTGCCACATGGTATGCCGCCCCATCTATTCTACCGTAGGATAGAAGAATTTCTCCTTTTTTTCATCTCTCATTTGGTGGGCATTTCTTTTCTTTTCTTTCTTCCCTTTTATCATCTCTCATTTTTTGTTGTTTATCCTTCTCTAGTTTTTTTTATCTTCTCTTTCCTCTCTCAATTAAAAAAAAAAAAAAACCAAATTGGAGGACGTAGGCCTTATAACAAACAGGAAAAACTGAAACTCAACAACAATGAACTTTATATATTCAATATTTTATAGTCATTTATTAAGTTATGAAACTTATTTACTTTTTTTGCTACGCCGAAATTGTCATAGTGTTTTGATGGATACACAATTAGTAACCCTTGTTATAATTTTAGTAAATCTTGTTATAATTTTCGCTCCAAACCTTCAAAATCTCAGGACCGGCCATGCATAAATAGTCCATATATAAGTTTACACAATACCAAATCATTGTGGTAAGGAACCCGACCACATTATGAATCGACCTATTCGCATGCACACAAGACTCAATTTGGTCACAGGGAAGACAATAGGGTTGTATCACATGTATGTAACTTGAATTGGTTTGGGTGATTATTGTTATATCAAAATATTATGGTCGAACCTTATGCCAAACCAAACATTAGAGGCAGTTTGGTTTGTTATGTTTCGACCTATTAATAGGGATATACAGTCTTAAGGTAGTTTAATTTTACTTTGTGTTATCTCTCTTGTCAGTTTTTGCTTCGAGAAAATAGGCGAGAGAGATCTAGGGTTGGAAGGCTGGCATTGTGGCATGTCCCGCTGCGCCCCTGTGTTGACGGCGGCTTCCTGCCTCGTTGACGAGTGGTGGGTGTTGCTGGACGGGTTTTGGGGCTTTAGGATTCTTCTTTTTCTCTAGTTTTAGGTGGTCTTGGTTGTGTATGCTTTTTCATCTATCTCAGGCAGCGGAGCAAACGTTGGTGAAGGGTGTTTGGCTATCGGTGATGGGGAGGTGGTCAATGACCAGATTGTGGCGGCGGTTGGCCATGGATTGTATGGCACTGATCTCTTTTTTGAGGTGTGTGGTTGGGTGGAGGTTTGAATTTTTGAAATGGATTCTCAAATTGATGGGAATCCGGTTTGGTTTTAGGTCAATTTGGGATGGATTTGCACAATAGGTCTGTAATGAGTTCAGCCAAGGAGGATGGTGGTGACTTGAGATCCCAAGCTTGTCGTGGCAGAGTACGTGGCTTGGGTGTCTTCGGTGGGGCGTGCTCATTTGGCTACACTCATGGTGGCTTGCCGGCGGTTTGTTGTCAATGGTGAGGAAGATGGAAGTGGTTCAACATAGCTTAGTACTTTTTTTTATTAGGTTTTTATGTTTTGGTCTTTGGTTAGTTTTAATAAGTCCCTCCTCCTTTGAGTGAGGGTTTTGGTGGTCTTCCCTATTAGTTGTGCCATTGTTATGGTGTCATCTCTAAGGACTAGCTATTTTAATTTTGATGTTTTCTTGTTGTCAATATAATGGAGAGATGTCCTAACACATATACTGGCGGTATTGGATATGGTGTGGAAGGGGATTAGTCTCTTCTTGAGGTTGGCTGGAAGGATGTACCGGGATTCCTAAAAAAAAGTTGATTGGTTGTAGCCTGGAAGAAAGAGCGATTCATGTGGTTAGAGTTGAGCCCCCTATCGGCTCATGGTATCTGTAACCACCGGTTCTATAGTAGGGATATGAGTGAGTAGGTCCTCGATCTTCTCTAGTTGAAGTAGTTGGGATTTTACGGTGTCATCTCTATCATTGTAATATTTTGGATTAATGGAATTTCTTATTTTCTCAAAAAAAAAGAAAAAAAAGAAGGTAGTTTAATTTTAAAACTAGTTTATATAATTTTTTTTATCAAAATAAAATTCCCGTATATAAACTTGAATACAATAGAGAAAATTATGGGACTACAAACACTCCAAAGAGCTGCCCTATTGAATATCCTAACAACACTCTGCTTCAATCAAATCTAAAATCCACAGAGGTCCAACCTCTTTGTAGATCATCGACTGCGTCATACTCAGTGAACCTCTTGCAAAAGCATGTATCAAAATTTAGTTACTTTCAAGCCAATATTATCCTCTCATTTTAACTCCAACAAATTAACTAAGTCAATGCTGAAACATATAATTTTAAAAAGGACTAAATACTGTTTAGTCCTTGAGGTTTTGACCAAAAAACACTTCAGTCCTTAGCCTTCTAATTTCACACGTTTAGTCCTTGTACTTACTAATTTTGGACCAATAGGTCCTTTCCGTCACTCTCCGTCCAAAATCTCCGTTAAATTGCTGATGTGGTAGTCATTCTGCTGTAAAATGTCTTTTATACCCTCACTTCCTTTTTTTTTTTTAATTTTTTTTTCTCTGTTTATTTTTTCTTCCTCCTCTCTCTCCTCTTTCACCTACTCAATCTTCCTCACTTCCTCATCCCTCCGAGACTCCTCAATGTCGTGCCATTTTCTTCCTCCTCTCTCTTCTTGTTGTCCTCTACACCCAGATCAAAGGAATTTGATTTCATATACAACATATATGTTAGCTGTTTGGAGCTTGATTCGGACCGGAAATTGAGGCCGAGAGAGAAGATGATCCGATTTGGGGCCTTTTTTTTGTCAGTCTGTTTATCTCTTCTTCTTCCTTCTTCCTTCTTCCAGCTCCAGCCCCTATGCCGTCCTCTCCTCCACCCTCTACGACCTCCTCTGCGGCGTTTCCAACACCGCCCTCCCCATTCGCCACCTGCTTTAGCACCTCCCATAAACAAAGAAAACAGAGGCAAGCCATATACCCAAATCACTGAGTTTCAGAAAACAGAGAATCAAAGGCAAGCCATATACCCAAAATCAAAGGCAAGCCATATACCCAAAACATAAACACCATTACTCCAAACTCAAATCGAGACCCAATCCAAAAGAACCCGAATTGACCAAAAAAAAAAAAAATCCAAAAGAACCCGAATTGAAACCCTAAATCCCCAAATCAACCACAAAAGAATCAAACTTTGAGAATCAGCAGCGATTTAGATCAAGAAATGGATTTTCGGGTGAAGATTCAGAGGACCCATTTGTATGATTCCAATTCCAAATTGGAATTACGGAGGCTGTGGTGTTTTGGGCTCCCGAATCCTTTTCGCTAGCGGCTTATAAGTTTGAGAAGGAGTGGTGAGGTTGTCGGAGCTCATGATCTTCCGAAGCTCGGCCTGGACCTTGAAGAAGACTTGACGCAAGTGCCTCTGTTGTCGGAGCTGAGAATCTTGTCTCCTTCTCGTTCATCTCCAGATCCTGAGCAAAGATGGGCTTTCTGGAGAGGACCCAAGTTCAGCCCCAGTCCCACCATCTCTTAATGGTGGCTTACTCGCCCATGGCGGAGACTGACTTGGACCGCTGCAGGGCCCAGGTGGTGGTCGGGGAGGAGATGGGTTGGAACTTGAGGGAGAGGGACGAGAGCCTTCACCGGAGAGTCGAAGCCAGATCGAGGCTGGAGCCTTGGGAGATGGGTAGGTGCCCTGGTTTGCAGGTATTCTCTTCTGGAGGCTCTGACCAATGGAGCCCATAATGAAGATGGAGGTGGAGGAGAAGAGAGAGAATGAAGGAAGGGAAATGGGTAAGCAAAAGATAAAAAAGAGAGAAATTAAAAATTAAAGAAAAAAGAAACAAATTAATAAATTAAGGAAAAAAAAAAGTGAGGGTATAATAGACATTTTGCCACAGAATGACTGCCACGTCAGCAATTTAATGGAACTTTTGGACGGAGAGTGACGGAAATGACCTATTGGTCCAAAATTTATAAGTACAAGGACTAAACATGTGAAATTAGAAGACCAAGGACTGAAGTGTTTTTTGGTCGAAACCTCAAGGACTAAACAGTATTTAGTCATTTTTAAAACTTATATATGCAAACTATGAAGAAAGGAATTTAAATTTCTTTTAGGTAAGCTATGAAATTGATATGCAAGCTATAATATTGTGATGTTCACTATACACTGATTTTACATTTATTTGAACAAAAATTACAATTTGTATAAATCAAAATTATCACATTCGTTTGCACTATTTACATATAATTAAACCAAAATTACAATATTGACAATAAATCTGTTCAAAAATATGTAACAAGATCATAGGTGGTGTAATTATCATTAATAGAACTAAGATGACACAAAATAAAACTCTCATTAACACAATAACAACAAATTTATTATCACATTTATAAATGTGGATATAACATACTACTGGTATGTACTATAGAACTTTTCCCATTTCGCACATACTACTACTCTTACTTTTCTAAATCACGGAAATTAAATGATATTTGTGGTGTAGTTTTCAGCTATGTCTACACCTAAGCAGTCAACATAAAAACCTTTTAGTTATAGTTTCCCAATGGTGCAATAATAACCTTTTCTCAAAAACTATAATGGCACGTTTACTTATTTGGAATGGAAATAATTATGAATCGGAGACAACTGGAATGGGAGAAGAAAAGAATCGGTATTGATTCCGGATGAGTCGATTCCTAAACCCATATCCCCCCTCGGAATCAAATTCCTAAGTATTCAGGAATCGATTCCTTATAAAGAGGTGGGACCTACACTCATTCCGATTCCTTCATGTGTTAGGAAACGCATGAATAATTTTACCCAGAATCATTCCAATTCCTTTATGTGTTAGTAAACGCATGAATAAATTTACCCCGTAATCATTCCCACTCATTCCAAGTAAGTAAACATGCCCTGAAATTCTGTAGCAAAGTCTTCTTTGTTTTGTTTTTTTCGTTCTTTTCTTTTTCATAAGAAATATACAGGTGGTGAAAAGAATTAAATCAAATCGATGCGAACTGTTATCTCGTGAGTACACGTAAACCACACTTCAACTTTTGAACAAGAAAACTGAACCAAACCAAAACTTTTTGATTGCTTTGCGCTGTTTGAACTTTTATCCTCACCCATAGGTTAGAGAGTGTACTGATCGAAAATAAAATCTCATATTGAAAATTCTCAAGTCGTACACAATGGTATATAAGAATTCTCAAGCCTCTCGATCTACTTCTTTGCAGGAGGTTTTGAGAGCTGTGGTAGTTTTGGGAGCAACTCCTTTGTAATAAAGGAAAAGATAAAAGATAATATTTCTCTAGTATATGTGTTACTAAACTGGTTGATCGATCTTTCATGATATTAACACTCAACTACAGTTTTGTGCTTCATTCAAATGAGCACCTGTTAATCAGAAATTAAAGTTACCCCATTTAATTATCTAATAATCTTACACCAATTTTCTTATACTTGCTCTTCCGAATCGATCATTGCATTTGTGATTTGATGGCATATATATATATATATATATATATATATATATCTCCAGGTACACACACTTGCTCTAACAAATTGTTTGTGTTCTCTGATCGAAAAAAATGATATATATATAAAAAGAACTTCTATCACAAAAGTGAATCTTTTATCATATATACAGTGCATCAAGCCCCGATCATTTTATTTTCTCATGTGAATATTCTTCACCCTGATCGATGCATCAGTTGTGAGAGAGAGAGAGAGAGAGAGAGAGAGAGAGAGAGAGAGAGAGAGAGTGTATATACGTATCAGCTGATAAGAACATACATAAATCAACCAAAGTAGTTGGCGACCATAGAAAATGGAACTAAGCAAAGTCCTTTTTTCTTCAGCTTTAGATCTGTGCAGTCACTTTCCCTCCTATTAAAATCCAATTCAGTAGGACTTGTCGCATCTACATTGCCAGAAGTACTTCCTTTTTCCTATATTACGTACATATACAACAACAAAGTTCAACTCATTAGCGCCCATCAGGTGAAAAATATATACTTACTGCCCCCACAAAAGTAAAATACAATAATGATGAGGAAACCAATGAAGAAAATGGAATGTGTTTAATCGCTGTATGTACTGTTACCTTAGAAATGATGTCTCTATTATCGTTCTGCAGATTTTGTTTCATATCTGCTGAATGGTATAGATTACAAACCTAACGGAAAATAACAACATGAAAAATGAATAATGATCTTAAAAATGCTTAAATATGGTAAATCTAAATTGGAAAATGCTTGAAAATTAAGGAATAATTCAATCCATCTCGTACGTGTACCTTGGGACTATTTACAGGAGAAGTAGCTGTATCCTCCAAGGCATCATCATGAAGTAAAGCTTTTTTGGCTTTTCTTTTGATGATGCAGCTGGATGATGATCTGTCGCTAAACCCTAAAACTTCTTCGTTACAGATATTACTTAAATTTTTGCTGATCGAAGAAGCAGCATCAGAGACTATGGAATGGTTTTCGTACCCGGAGGAGAAAGATGAACTGTGCTGTTGATCGTCGTGATGATGACTGTTTGTCAAGAAATCTTCCAAGTACATGGTCCAACTACTCTCCTCAGGCGACTCAGAAGAAGAACGAGCTTTTTCCATCATAGAGTTCAGCGAGTCTTCCATATATCTACAAGAGTATAGCAATGCTTGAAATTAAAATATACAGAAAGCTAGATTGTAAGTGAGTGGGTACGTAGTAAGTGCTATGGGGAAAGTTTTCTCAAGTCTGGTTGAGTAGCTAGCTATATATAGAAGAATGTAGAAGAGAACAAAGGAAAACATGAGATTAATTGAGGATTAGTTTATAGGTAGCCGCCTTGGATTAAGGAGGGAGTTGGAGGAAAATTAATCATTGGCTACAGCCACGAGAGAGAGAGGGTTTGGACCTGTGTGTGAGATCTACTCGATAGGTCATACCAACAGAAATTTGCCTAATTTTTAGTCACCGAAGACTTGGACTAGTTCCTTCCCAGTCCCCACCAAAGTATTATCTAATTGTGCTCTTTTGACAAATAATATGTAACTGTTATAATTAATTTTCTCCATGATATTCCCTTAAAGTAGAATTAGTTTTCAGAATATTTCAAAAAAGAATTAGTTTTCAGAAATTTTTTTATATATACATATTTTACTAAACAATTGATGGTTAGGTTATATAGGCACCTCAATTATAATGTAACGAGGTGCAAGCACCACACTCACGTTCTGAGAGGAATTATCAGTATCGGAAGCTCACCACTTGTCTCTCGTTTTGTTGATGGAATTGTTTTTGAAAGTTGAAAAAATACATCACAAAAATGATCCCAAATGACCTATGCATCCCTAAGATGACCCCTAAGTTTAAAACAATTAGGAGCTGGAGGTTTCAATCCGATCAACTTATTATTATTTTTTTTTCTAGATTAATTTACGATAGCAATTTTATGAAGGAACTTTTCAGAAATCTCTTAAAACTTAGTCACATGAATCACTGCTTCGGTGTCTTATTGTGAAATAAAAATTTATTGATAGAATGAGGGGGGAAATGAAGAAGTTACAACTTACAAATGACGGTATATTTAGCGGCATGCACAAAACAATTTGGGAAATAAGATCACAAACAAAAACACCAGAAATTCAACAACAACACAATGTAAGCAAGAAACAAGAGCTCTCAGATGCACATAATTAAATTTATAACTTTAAATCAATGCTGTAGGTAAAGCCATGTTCAGACACTTATTGTAGCTACATTGCTCGATGCCCACCACTAAAGGAGGATCTACAGATGCGTCTGTTCAAGGACAAAGAAATATTGAAAACTCTCAACTTCAACAGTTTAAATGAATTTCATCGAACATTGTGTCCTGATCTTTCCAAGGAAAATATTAATGAATAATTAGATTTTTGGGCAAATTAATTACCAAGTGTGGATGTGGACAACTATTATACCTCGCTTCCACATGCATCAATTCACAAATGCTTACAAGCAACATTTGTATGTTGCAACCTGCATTTCATTTCATCCCTAATAGGAAAATTTCTTTATGGGAATTCCTTAAATGGCACTTCACATAGTGGCATACAGATAAGGGAAATGTTATGAACAAGATATGAAATATTAAGAATTCGTTATGAAAGCGTAATTTTGGTAACAAATCATCTTAAGGTGAAATTTTTGGTCATTCACTACACTTATTCTTTTGTATTTTTTTTTTACAAAAATAGTCCAACTATCCAAATTTCATCTTTAGATAGAATCATTGTCGAGTATTTAGGTAGGTGGATGATGCCAAGACAGTGATAACTTTACGGCAGCTTGATTGGAGACCTAGCAATGGTTTTGGCCGCCATGTTGATTTGAATTTCTTAATTTCTAAATCATGCGTTGAAAACCTGATAGCTTATATACAAACCTTCCATGATTGGATAGAGTGATGTATTCGATTGACTTAATCAAGAAACAACATAAAAAATTGTTGAAATTTAGTTTTTTTTTTTTTTAAGAAAATAGTAAATTATTAGACAAGTAATTGGCTTTTCTTGCCCATCAGAAAATTTCTAGAATATCTTAATCAGGTTGGACTTTTTTCTATGGTTTGAATTTATTTATTATTATTTTTTTTTTTTGTAAACCAGCAATCTAATTTCATTTTCTTTTGAAGCTTGGTTTGTCATAACATATGTCAGATACCAGTCCAATATTATTTTATTAACTGACTTAATCGACACCTCATAAGAACATAGCGAGGATCCCACTTGGTGTAGAAAAAAAACATTTAAAAAGGTTGGAAAGTTAAAATTTAATATTGATAATTTTAAGGCTCTAATAAGATTTTGGAGGATTCCACACCTATAACAATTTTTTTTTTTTTGAGAAGGGAAAGACTTTTATTTCTTAATTGACAAGATTACAACCATTGGAATGAACATATGTACTCCCAAGAGCCTCCCTAACATAAGGAGAAGTACTAGAGTCCCTAATAGAAACACCGACTAAAGGCATATCGCTACCGATAATGGACATGAGCCAATGAGGCCCATCCTCTAACCAAATAAAACGCCCCCGCTCTCGAGCTACATGATTTGCAACTGCATGAGCAACCTTGTTACCACAGCTATAACAAATTGATTTTAGCATTGGATATAAATGCCATACGTATGAATTCATACATATATATATATATAATTTATTAAGAAAATTATTTGTGATGAACTCATTCATGATTAGACAGCTCAAGCGCAAAAAACTATTCCTCGATTCTATATTAAGAGTATTTCCGGAAACCTCTCGTTCCGACCTAATCAACTCTATTTTGAGAATTAGTGGCATGGTCGCCCATGCTGAATAACCAATTTTTGTTTTTCAACATCGATTTTTATTTTTAAATTTTTCGGGGAAAGAATTCAGAGCACCGATGTGCACTTGCACCAATATGAATGGATGGCTAGATAACATCAAGTTGATTTTTTGGTTATTAAAAAAAATATTAACTATAAATATCAAGGGTTGAAATTATTTAATTAATAGATGTTGGGTCACTTATACTGGCGGTGCATAGAAGAATTTTCAATTTTTCTCTCTTTATCTACTCTCTTGAAAAATGTTAATTTATACTTGAGAAATTGTGAGAATTCTAATTAATTAAGTCTGAAGCTAGTCAGCTAGCTAGAATTGCGAAAGAGATTATTTGAACCTAAACATTTTCTTAGTAAGTTTTACAAAACTTTCAAAACCAAAATTTTATGAGTTTTACAAAACTTTTAGAACCGAAATTTTATGACTTAGGGAAATGATAAATAAAAAAATGTTGTCTCGTTTAAGTTTTCCGACTGATAGGATCTGATTTTTCATAAAACCATTTAAAACAAAGGTATATCGAATTGTTTTCGGAATAGGAGGAACCTGTACCTGCAAAAATGAATAAGGGCATGTCCACCATTGTCGCCTGCCAAACATTTTCCCTTGTTATATGCAAACACTTGAACTGTCATTTTGTCATAGACTAATCGAAAAAACCCATGTCTTTAACCTGTGACCTGTTGGTAAATTATAATTCCAACATTGTAAAGGTCATGGGTTCGATTCTCATTGACATATATGTAAGGGTGGGGTGGGCTAAGGGTTTTTTTTATTTATAAAAAAAAAAAAAAAAAAAAAAAGCCTCTTTGAGTTAAGCACTCTTGAAGTCCAATTTTATATTTCTCTATACAGAAGTGGTTCCCTATTAATGGTTTGTTAATCTGTCATTATTGACTTGGCATTCTTTGAAGATTTTATGTTAATTAAAAAACACTATGTAGTATTTAGTACATTATCTCGATTTCAGTCACAACCCACTAAAACGGCCTATATATACCTCTCTAACAAGCGCCCCCCCATCTCCAAAAGCAATATTAGTTGTTGAATACCGTACCGATCAATTTTCTCTTACAATTCTAACAAGGGTAACACATTTTCTCTACATGTGCCCCATTTGCTTTCTGTTGTTTATTCTACAACAATTACAAGAAAATAATACAAATGATAAAATATTGGCATCCAAAATTCTAGTTTTAAAATTAAATTTTTTTCAATAAAATGATTCACCATTTTTTGAACCCACAACCTCTAAAGTTATAAGTTGCGCAAGGAATCACCATGCTAACACTGCATGGTACTTGTAATATATATTGTTTACAAATCACCATGCTTAAGATTTTTTTCTTATGGGATTTTTTTCTTATGGCAACTCAGATTTTTATTTTTTAGGTAAGCCTCAACAAAGAGAGGATTTTATTAAGGAGAACAGAGAAACACAAAAGTAATGAAAAAGAGGAGTGACATGAAAACCAAACCCTCAAAAACAAAAAAGAATGACTAAAAAAGCCAAATAAAATTTTAAAAGCGTCTCCAAGAGAATACTTATTTTAAAAAAAAAAAAGTTGAAATTTAACTAAGTTTAGGCTAAGTTTGATCTCCAATTGACTAGATAAACAAAAGCCAAATTTAACTTTAGCTAAAAAAACCTAGCTATATTTAGCTAGAGAGGAGAGAGAACTTACCTAAAAGTTAAATTTAACTTGAGATTTAGGTATTCTGCTGAAGCATAACTTAATAAGTAACTAGTTATATTTCAATGTTAGCTAATTTTAGCTATGAATATAGTTATCACTGTTGAAGATGTTCTAAGCAACCAAAGACTATTTGTAACTAGGAAAATCAGTAGCTTTAATTTTAGCTAACCAAGAAAGATCAATATTTCATTCCCCACTATGTTTTACTAAATTGTTAGTAGTTAGGGGATTTCTTTGAAGCCCCTAAACATGAGTGTGGATCATATTGTTTTGACCTTTTCTCAAATTTCTTTTATTAATAGATAAACATTATTACCTTAAATCCATTAATGAGTATTTTTCACGTTTGTTGTGGTTGTGAACATTATATGCATGATTAGGATTCTACAGCTATGAATACTTGATGCTCTTGATTAAATAAGATTCATTACGTAAAAGGGTCTCATCTGTAAATAAAAGAAATTGAGTAAAGGGTCAAAATACTATGACAATCATGTCTATCCACTTCAAAGCAGCTGCCTAACTATTAAATATTTACTTACACATAATTGAGAAAGAAATACTAAAAAGGTTCATGATGGGAGATGATTCAGTGCACCGACGTGTTTCTACATGACATGAAGACAAGAAAATAAAAGAAATTGAATAGTCAGGCTGACAATCTATGTATCTCTCCTACGACTACTGCTCTTATTCTTGTCTTCACAAGAAACTTGGGTATATGTCCCTCTCGTGCGTGTAAGGTGTCTACTCTGATTCCTTCTCGTTTCCTTTTATGTTTAAAACTCCAAAGCTTATGGAAAAAACAGTGTGTGAATTATTTGATTAATTTGTCCATCATTTAATGACGTCATCCAACTAATGAGAACATTCCACGTCAATTAAAATACCTTTTTTGTTACGCAACAATCAACTCGGATTTAAATTTGCTGACCAAATTTATTTTGTGGTGATATTACCACCCTATTAAAACTTGTCAGTCATATAGACTTAATTTAATACTTAAAATATAATTTTTTAATAAAACATCATGATTAAATATAATTATATTTCATAGCACATGACAGCTTTATATTGGGTAGTGGCATCACCACCAAAATATTGGTGGTGAGCAAATTTGAATCCGATCCAATCAACTCAGACTCTTTCATCTCCATTAAAGTTTCATTTCAGATCGTAATTACTCTATAATCTTCTTGTTCTCAGGATCCTAATTATTCTGTAATCTCATTTTCTGTTCTTTGCACCGAAAAATCTATAAAATATAAATATAAATTAATTAATAAAAAAAAAATAACTTATCAAAAAAATAATTAAATCTCATAATATGCTCCGATTAAATTACTTAACTTATTGTTTTGATTAATAATTGGGTGACTAAAAGTACCAGTAACTTGTATTTTTTTTTATTGGTAACAAAAAATCTTACTCTGTTCTTATATATGTATAAAATTAAATGATATGACTTAAGGGAAGCCGTTTTGGCCCTACCTCAAAAAAAAAAATGTATAAAATTAAATGATATGGAAGCCTAACCATATTAGTACACTAGTTTAATTATTTAAATTTGAGGGGTGATGGGTCACTTCAAATGACTTGGTGAAGTGAGATGAGGGCACTACTCCGACGTGGGTCCAAACTAACACATGATTCCTCGAGAAATTGTTCCTAAATTAGGTCAAATGCTTTGTATTTTCGTTTTCAAAGATGTAATCAAATCAAGGAATTTATTTTGTAACAGTTAGAGGAATGATTCTTTCAGGGTCGGTTATCATTGCTATGCGTTAAACTACAGAAGGATACGAATGAAAATGGCACATGGGCATTGATGCACGTGTGTCCTACCAATTGCTTTGCACATGCCTCCACATGCATGTTTTGTTAGGGCAAGCAACAAACCACACCTTTATTTTTGGTTTAATTTTGTCTATATAAAGTAAAAAGGATACATATTTACATAAAAGAGAGAAGAAGGTCAAATTCAGATTTAGTTGTTTGGTCGGGCTTTAAGTTCTATTGCAAATTGATTTGTAATTTTGTATCAATTAATACAAGCCATTTTTTGAATATGGGGTTCGGAACCCACCGTAAAGCCGTTGGTATTTGAATTATCATACATCAGAATTAGGGAGAAGAAGAGAGTGTATATATATTGGTATTTAGATTATCATACATCAGAATTAGGGAGAAGAAGAGAGTGTGTGTGTGTGTGTATATATATTTTGAAAGTACTTGGATTTTTTTGGGTTTCGGGGATTGATAGACACGTTGCAATTTTTACTGGGCAAAAATAAAAAAATTCACACAGAAAGCACAATTTTGTTTACGTAGTGAAAACTTCAATTTTGAGATTAAAAACACTGTAAGGCTCTTACTCTTGAGAACCCAAATAAAAATCAATCAACTTATTGATGAAGGATATAGTTCTTTACAAACACATATAGCTCTCTACGCGGCTACAATCTTTAGACTCACTAGAGAGGTGCTTGTCTTGAATCTTGACATTCTTCTTCACTTGAACGATCTACAAATATCGCTCAACTTGCACCACCAATCTTCTCTACTGATCTCGAGAGAATCAATGCATGTATATGAATGAACAATGAAACACTTAGACATGGAGCAAGTGTTTCATGGACTCCTATGGAACTCTTTCTAAGCAAGCAAGACACACAATAATTCTTGCATCAAAATCCCTACCCAATCAACGCTGTTTTTTTTTAATATATTGAGGAGAAAATAAATTCTCAACAATTAAGACTTAACCCTAATTGGACTCCAACTAGGAAATATATTTTAATAAAAGATATCCAATTAAAATAAACAAATCCTAAATCACCTAGGACTTCAAAAGCACGATTTTATCAGTTGAAAAATATTTTTTTTAAAATAAAATCTAAAAACCAAAATATACTTTCCAAAATTGGACTCCCAAAAACGTAGGGTTGACTAGGACTGACTAGGGGATTGCAACACATGTTGCAATCCCGTACTTATGCATGAGATGCAATTACCTAAAATTCTCCCAGATCAGTTTTGATGAACTTTGTAGGCTTTTTCAGTGCTTTGTATAGGGATGCCAACATATCAAGTGTAAACCTTGTACCTATATATATATATGTGTATATATATGTGTGTGTGTGTGTGTTATCAAAGGAGATAACTTGCTTGCTAGAAAGTAGAGTATGAAGAGAGAAGAATAGATGGGGGAAAGAGGTGTCTCTTCTTATTCTCATTAGTTCCCTTTAAATATGGATAGAGTTACTTGATGATCACACTAACTTGGTGATCACTCATATGGTAACTTGGTGATCACTCCCAAAGTTACTTGGTGACTACTCTTAAGGTTTCTTGGTGATCAATCTAAAGTTTCCTCAATTTACATAATGGACTCTAACTATTGAGTATTACATGGTGACTCAAAATAATGACGTGGACAGCCACATAATTGTAGTATTTACAACAATATATATATAGGGTCCTTTTACTAAGTGATTTTTTTGGGGTCATTTTAAGGGATCCTTTGTAAGACCTACTTTTTGATCGTATTTGGGCATCTCGACCGTTTAATTTTTAGGTCTTATTGTATAGATCATTTATGCAAATTTTCAGCCAAATTGGTGACCGTTAAGTTATTGAACTACATTATATCAATGAACGAACCAAATCTGTCAAACCTGAACTGTTCATGTTTATAATTGTAAATCACAGTTTTGAACGCTTTAACAATTATCAAATTGGCTGAAAATTTACAGAATTGATCTACTTATATAGATCTAACAGCTGAACGGTGGAGATGTTGATAAGTGATCCAAAAGTTGGTCAAATAATCAGTTCCCTAAAATGGCCAAAAAAAGGATCCCTCACTAGAAGGGCCTATATATATATATATATATATATATATATATATATATATATATATATATATATTCTATCCCTCGCTCTGGATAAGATCTGTATATCAGATTCTATCCAGAGCGAGGCCTCACTCTGAAATTAAAGTACGAGGTTTGTGTTTAGGGTCACTTTTCGGTCGCATATTCATATCTCGACCGTTCAGTTTTTAGCAGTGTTCTAAAACTCAGCCGCCCAGGCAGGCTAGGTGGCGCCTCTCTGCCTCGAGGAATGCATAATCGGAGCTTTTGGGGGCTGGGGATTTAGGCGGCTGGGCGTCCATTTTTTTTATTATTATTTTTAAGTGATAGGGTCAGTCCGTCACTTTGTCCCAAAGGCCAAAACGTAGCAATCTCTTCCCGTGCTCAACTCAGTCTCTCATCCAGTCCTCCGTGCTCAATCTCTTCCCATCGCTGGTGACCCTCTCTCTCTCGCTCAGCGGCTCAATCTCCAGCCTCTCTCTGTCGCTCTCTCTCTCTCTCTCTCTGTCGCTCTCTCTCTCTCTCTCTCTCTCTCTCTCTCTCTCTTTGTCGCTCTCTTTTTCTCTCTGCGGCTCTGCGCACGGCTGAACTCCAGAATCATATAGGAACAGGCGGCTCTTGCTCTCTCTTTCTCTCTGCACGCGAGGCTGCTCTGAAACCAGATCGAAAGCTTCTTCCACCCTCCACTCCGGTATCGACTCTTCCTCCACCATCTCAACCGGTAGCTTCTTCGCCCCTCCGCTCCACAGCTCCTCCCCTCAGCTTCTCCACGGTAAGTTCTGCTTCTGAGAAATTGATAATCTTTGCTTGAATTGATAATCTGGAAATTGATAATTTTCTTGTTCTTGTTGAGTTGTTGGCATGTTGTTGGAAATTGATAATCTTATTGTTCTTGTTGTTGGAATTGACAATCTAGAAATTGATAATCTTCTTGTTCTTGTTAAGTTGTTACTGGAAATTGATAATCATCTTGTTGAATTGTTGCTGGAAAGTGGAAATTCCGAAATTGATAATCTTCTTGTAATCTTGTTTTTGTTGGTGGAAATCCGAAATTGATAATCCTCTTGTTCTGTTGTAGGCTTGTTGATTTGGTTTGGAAATTGTTTTGCAAATTGATAATCTGGATGTTTCTGTTGTAGGCTTGTTGATTTGGTTTGGAAATTGTTTTGCAAATTGATAATCTGGATGTTTCTATTGTAGGCTTGTTGATTTGGTGCTATAATCATATAATGCTAATATTTGTATCGGTTGAGGACACGGAAGAGGAGGAAGAAGAAGATGTTGAATTTGAGTCCGATACCGAAGGAGTCTTGGATGGATATGGTGAAGAAGAGTAATGGCTTATGCAATTGTTTTATCACTTTAGTCTTTATGTATGCAGTATGCTTATTTAGGAATTAGGACTCTCTTAAAATTTGAATATTTTAGGTGCAATTTTATTATTCTTTGAGTCTTTATAAATTAATACATTTTTAATTACATAAATAAAAGCTATAAAAATTAAAAAATACAAAACCGCCTAGGCGGCCTGAGCGCTCCTCCCCAGCCCACCGCCCGACTAGCGCCTAGCGATTTTTCGAACCTTGGTTTTTAGGTACTAATGAATAGATTATCTTTATAAAATTTCAGCCAAATTGATGGTCGTTAAGGCATTGAAAACTGCCTTAAAGCTAGTACGGTTCAGTTTGGACAGATTCAGTTCGTCTATATATATATATATATATATATCTATCTATCTAATCAATCCCTTAAAATGACCAAAAAAAGATATATATATATATATATATATATATATATATGTGTGTGTGTGTGTGTGTGTGTGTGTGTGTGTGTGTGTGTGCGCGCGCGCAGGTATAGAGGCCTATTTTAGAGAGGACCTCCTTTTTAAGAATTTGTGGATTTTTAGTACTTTATACGAGTATGTGACCTAATTCAATGATCTCAACCATTGATTCTTTAGATTCCTGTGTAAGAATAATATCTACAAAAAATCAACCAAATCCATAATCATTTGGTCATTCAAAATTGTGTAAACAAATATAATCTGTTAGATAAAATTAAAACGAACATTGTGCTAATCAAATGGTTAAACGTTTTTCGATTTGACTAATATTTTGTAGGATTCATATGTGTGTAGGTAACTAAAGAATGAGTGATTGTGATTATTAAAATACATCTTAAAAATAAAAACATCCTCACTTTAGGAGTTTAAAGTTGTCCTCTCTTGATCCTCCCCCCAACACACACAGAGGACCCTTCTAGTGAGAGATTCTTTTTTTTGGATATTTTAAGGGATAACTCATTAGACTCACTTTTATATTTACATCATTGATAATTATTAAGGCATTCATAATTGCGATTTACAATTATGAACATGAACAGTTCATGTTAGATAGATTCAGTTCGTCCATTGATTTAATCTACCTCGATACCTTAACGATCATCAATTTGGCTGAAAATTTACACAAATAATCTATACATTAGGACCTAAAAACTAAACAGTTGAGATGCCGAAATGCGATAGAAAAGTGAGGCCCACAAGGGATTCCTTAAAATGGCAACAAAAAAAAAAAAATCCCTTAGTGGAATGGTCCTATATATTTTGTTTTGTTCTCGAACAAAACATCTTAAATTATATTAGGAGCCTCTATTAACCATGCATACTCTTTATCAGTATTTCTAACAAGGTGGGTAAGTCTATGTGCAACATTATATCACTATTTGCTTCCTAAAACGACACATGACAAACATGAGCTCCAACTAAAACTCCAACATCGAGGTGTCCTCTGATTCCTTATGAATATTGCAACAACGATAACACTTTCACTTTCTAACCCAATGTTATTCCAACCATTCCGAATAGCAAGGAGGACTCCCTCCCTCAAGGAAATTAAAGGGATTTTTTTGCCTCTTAGCCACTACTCGTAGCTACTTTTTTCTCACTCTAAAATCTAATGACAGTGAGTTAAGTGTAAAGCGCTGTTAAATGTACTTGAGTAATCAAAGTGATATTTAAAAAAAGGGCTAAATACTGGTTACTACCCTGTGGTTTAGGTCCAAAATCAATTCAGTCCATGGACTTCTAATTTCATAAAAAACACCCTTGTACTTTCAATTTTGATCTAATAGGTCCAATTCATTAACATTCTGTTATGGGTTCAACTTATAGTTGGATTATTTGATGAAAAACTTTTTCTTTGATAGATTTCTAATAGTGAGACCCACTCCTAAATTGACTATGCATGCCACCTCAACACCACATCATAAAACATAGGCCATATATGAGCCACGTCAACAAGTTAAATGACTCAATTATCAGAAGACTAACAGATTGTACTTATTAGATCAAAATTGACACTACAAGGGTGTTTTTGATGAAATTAGAAGTCCAGGGACTGAATTGATTTTGGACCTAAACCACAGGGTAGTAACCAGTATTAATTAAGCCTTTAAAAAATCAATGGATTAAGTGTCGAACATGTCAAAGTTTATTGACCATATGTTAATTTTTTTCCTTTGCTTTAAAGTAAAAAGGAGCAAAAGTGTTCGTAAGGAACCAGACAGCTTACATTTCATCTTCAATATAACACATAAGCATTAATTCATATCCATAAAATGATGAAGAACGACCATTAACGTTTTTATTTTGTTTTTAGAGAAAATATTTCAAACAGTACCCGAACTTAGGGCGACTCCTAACTTCAGTACCCGACTATGCAAAACTATTACTTTGGTACCCCAAGTTTCAAGCCCGACTCAAGAACGGTACACGCCGTCCATAACAGTGTTAAGAACCTAGCCATGTGGCAATACCTGAAGGGTAATTGGGTCATTTCAACCCAAATTCACTCTCACTCTCTCAGTCAAACCAAAATTCAAGAATTCCACCCAAATCACAGCACCGGTACCAACTCCTCCACTTCCTCTGCCTCCTCCACCACCCATTAACTCAAACCATAACCCAAGAAACCCCAACATCCATGGAATCACAGTTCACAAACACAATACACAACCAAATCCTTCATGGCTTTATCAATTTCTCTGTGAAATTAGTAAACCCTGTTGCAGAGAGAGAGAGAGTCCTTTTTGATTATGGTAAAGCTTCGTATCACACAAACACACATCAGTGACCAAATGGTTGCCTCTTTAGCAGATCCCTTCTTCTTCTCCTCGTCTCCTTCATCTGGGTTTTGTCAACTTGTGATTGGAAGTTCATGATGAATTGGTATTCAAGCCTCAATGACCACAACCCAGAAATCTTCGAAGTTTAATTCCCACACAGGGTCAGGCCTCATCCAGAGAAGCAGTCGAACCAGAAACTAGGTAGGAATGAGTCGAGAACAGCCCGAAATGTCGCCGGTGTCCAAGAACACGGCTGCCTAAGACCAAACCCAGAAACCAAGTTATTAAAACTCGATCAAATTAAAAAAATAATTTCACAGGCTTGTTGGGCATGACGAGAAGATGAGATTTCATACCACAGGTAGCCAAAATGGTGGTCGGAATCGCTGGGAATTGCAGAGCTTGGAGGAGAAGTCTCGGAGCTTCCAGTCGTCGTTGCTCCTTCTCCATTCAATGCATGAGTGATCCAAATGCACAGGGACGTAGGCGACGCAAAGATGAAGGGAATGGTGGCTGTGCGCCATCGTGGGGTGGCCGGACATCGTCCTTCCAGTCAGATTTCTTTCTCGGGTCGAGGATGGTGTGTCCGGGTCAGAGAGCAACTAGCTCTCTCTCTCTCTCTCTCTCTCTCTCTCTCTCTCTCTCTCTTTTTGTTTTTGGTCTCCCGATCTCCTTGTTGGAGAGGCCTTGGAGGTTGGCGGTGATGGCTTCTTCGCTCTTGGTCATCTTGGCCAGAGCTCGCGTAGGGACAAGTGTTATTGGTTAGACCAAAAAATTGGTCTTAGATTTTTTTTTTTAATTAAAAAAAAAAAGTTGGACGTAATTACCCCTCAAAATATGCCACGTGGTTAGCTAGTTAACGCCGTCATGGACGATGTGTACCATTGTTGAGTCGGGCTTCAAACTTGGGGTACCAAAGTGATAGTTTTGCATAGTCGGGTACTGAAGTTAGGAGTCGGCCTAAGTTCGGGTACTGTTTGAAATATTTTCTCTTATTTTTATACATATATTCTAAATGTCAATTTTATCCTTACATTTAACTGAAAAAATTAACAGAAGTACCAAACTGTTAAATGGAGCCTAAGTTCAGGTTCAGGGTTTAGGATGGGAAAAATCATCCTCACTCATCTGCCTAGCTAAGAGGTTGTCTGAATAATTTTTTCTCTCGAGCCTTCAAGTTTCCATTTTCAAAGTTTCTCAGTCATCAGCTTGATAAAACTCATAAAAGCAAGCAATTCAACTGCACCTTAGAATATCCAGCGGTACCAGAACAAACGCCATGGATAAGCTTTTAGCTTGAATGGTACATCTTAGGTCAATAGTTATCTACTTGTAGGCAAAGGGAGTAAATGTTGTTGTGCCTTTGTGGAGGCCCAGGTTTTTTCGAATTAAAGTATTGTAGGAAGCATTGAGCATTAAGCTCTTTTTTTTTTTTTTTTGAGTAAAATGAGGTCATCCCAATATTGTATTTCAGTAAGCAATACCAACACGACACACCCTAAGGGGCCGTCAGAAAGAGCCGTATTACAGAGTACCCTAAAAACCTATTCTAGAAGCAGAATAAGAGCCCAGTATACCCCAAGTACACCCACCTTTTAAAGTTAAGCACCTTTATTCTAACAAAGATCGAGCAACTCCGAAGCAAACATAAAAAATTCAACACAGAAGCTGATCTTTGCGACCTGAAAGTAAGTCAAATAGAACCAAATGAAGTAGGCGAGTCCTTGCCCACTCCCCCTTCAATTGGACCCAAGGCCACAATAGGACTAGCCTTATCAATTTGCACCACTACACCCTCAGTAGCATTGGCATTATCAGTCTCAGAAGCCTTACTATGAGTCTTCCATTTTTTCGGACGTTTGGATTTCACATCAAAAGTCAAATATCGAGCTAGCTTGGACTTATTCTTACTACCTTTTGGTCTTCCCATCTTTTTCTTCTTAGGAGATATCAGAAGTTGACCATGCTTATGTTTCAGAGCCAAAGTCAATCCTTCCTCAATTGAGAGTCCCAGTTCTGGGAGAGCCAAGAACCTCTTCCCTGTTCTAGCAGAGTCATTCAATGCCTTCCGCTTCTTCCCAGATAGAGAAGCCAACTCCTGAATAGTCACATCCTCATCCATAATAACAGGTGAAGGAGCTACAACCACATGCATTTCCATCTTCTTTATAACATCAAGAACATGAGGGGAAGAAAAAGTACTCACCCAGTTCTTCAGAAATGCAGTATCTAGCCCTGGTATACCTTTCTCTACTAAGCTTGGAGTTCCCACACTCTTGGAGCTCAGCGACGTCTGCCCTTCCACTGACGCCATATCAGTCAGTTCCCCATTCTTAGCACCACGATCGGCCCCAGAGCCGATAATCATTGCATTGCTCCCACTCCCAACAGACACCGCACCAGCCAACCACGCCATACCCTTGGGCGTCGAAGCACCAGAACCCCGGGACGAGCTAGGTGAAAAAATGGAGAGATTCGACAAAGCCGCTGCTGGCGGCTGGAGCATGAACTCTTCTCATTCCTTCACCAGTAGCTTGTCGCAACATGTCACATCGTGCTCAAGGAGCCCACAATCCCTGCAGAAGCCCTTCACCTTTTCAAACACAAGATCAAGTTTAGGTTCCACCGTAGGAGCAAAGGTAAAAACCATCCAAACCCTAACCCTACGCCTCACATCAAACTCAAGCCTGATCGGCTGATCCTCTGTTCTTCCTCCTGAAGGCTAAGAACTGTTTGATCAAACTTTATGACCCGCCCAATGGAGGATCCAACCAACGCCAAGGACACCTTATTGCGCAAAGCTGGAGGTAATCCCTTGACAGCCACCCAGGTCTCCAAAGTTTGAAGAGGAACAACCTCCACAGCACCGAAACCATCATACTCCCCCACAATCAATGGCATTCCTATAGAACCAAGGTCCACCATGCAGGATCCGGTTTCTTTCCACCTCCTGATCAAACTGAAAGACATAGCGATCCCCACAATCACGAATGGTAAGCCCATTCTTGATCCTCTAGATGATAGGAATAGTGCCCTTGAACCCTGGAAATTTCACTTTCGGACCAAGTAAACGCCCCACCATATACCAGTGATCATCATGGAGAGCTGCTGCTCCCACCGATCCTAGGTCAACCCGGGTGGAATCAGCCAACTGGAACGCAGCAGAGAGACTAACAATGGCATCTGCAATGGATCTTGAGATGAGATTTGGGAAATTTTGTCGAAGAAAAGTCCTCGAGAAACCCTAGCAGAGAGCGGCTGGGTCAGTTTGTATTTTCTATGCTTACTGGTATTATCATGTCCCCAATTGTATTTAGCAGTTTTATTTTGAACCTTGAGCATTAAGCTCTTAGTTTAACTTCTATTTTTCTCTGTTAAATATTGTCTTAAAAATATAAGGGTTTATTTCTTTGAAACTAACAATATTTCTATCCCTTTCAAAAACAATATTTCTATCAAATTTCTGTAAGTTGACATCACTCATATTTGACCGAACTAGCGAAGTAGGAAATATTTTTAAAAGTAGTATTTAAATACCAATATTGACTGATGTTTATCAAAATTTCTTTTAAATTTCCATGTATTAGCCAAATTGAAAAATGTTTACCATTTAATTAGCACCATGATCATTCCAATTTTATCTGATGAATGCATTTTTTTAATCAAATCATAAATGATTTCTCATTATAGTCTCAAGGTAGAGCAGTACATTACATACCTTTTCACTGCCTTGAATACAGAGGGCAAATAAGAAAAAGTGGTGTGTATATATATATATATATATATATATATATCTAGTACCACTCATTAATTGCATTTGTTACATGTTTTCAATGATCAAATAATTATTAATTTGGTTGAATTTGTGTAGACACAATTTCTGCATAAAATTTTAAAAAAATCAACAGTTCAAATTAATCGTTGAATTAGGGTTGTGATGAAATTAACCTCTGCAAAAATCTTGTTTACTTAACTGTGTACACTACTTAATCGTAACAAGCATAAAAAACACATTATAGAACTTGCTGCATGCGCCTGTCGTCTGTAAGAGAGAGTATGCTCCGTCCGGCGGTGTGTCCCATGGACGTCGTCGTTGGACGGCCCACTGTGGGCTTTAATGGCCTGATATCCTTCCTTTGTTGTCGAGGTGAGAGTGGTGGCCGAGTTGTGGCCGTTGTTGGTACTGACCCATTCAATCTAGATCGGATCCGATCTGATCTGAGGTTGGGTGTGTTGGATGGCGGGATAGATTTGTGGGCTTGGCAAGGGATGGCTGGGGACATGCAGATCAGAGGGAGGAGATGGAGGATTCTAGTCTCCGTGGTTGAAGCTGTGCCATTGATCTGTGGCTCTGAGGCTGCGTTTTCTCTGCCAGGGAGTTGGCTACGTGGGTTCATGTCAGAGATCGTGGCTGGGTGTTGGTTGGAGATCGTGGCAAGGCGGAGGTGCGGTAATGGTGATGTAGTGGTGGCAGTGGCAGCGCTGGTTGGATCGTGGTGTTGTTGGATTGGTCTCGACCTGTGCTCTTTCCTTGCTGGGCCTAGTGGTTGTTGGGCCTGAGCTTTGGCTCAGGACCCATTCTTTTATTATTTTCTGTTTTATGTTATGTTTTATTACTTGTTAGTTTTAATTAAATGTGGCTTGATGCCGGTAATAAGTCCTCATCACTATTTGATAGGGCGACGTGGGCTTGGTCCCGGACTGCACCTTTTGTGTGCATGGTCTGCCCTAGGTAGGCGGCGAGTTCCTTGCATTAGCAAATGGTTGCAACCTCCTAGTGGCAGTAACGTATCTGCTCTAGGTAGGCGGTGAGTTCCTTGCTTGGTCAAATGGTCATTACCTCCTAGTGGCAGGGTGAAACTAAGTGTCACTGGATGTACTTTCCAGTGGCAACATGATGGGAAAGCAGTGCGTATGGAAATTATGTTAAGCTGTAATCGAGTTACAGATCAAGTTATATTTCCATTGTGTCACCGTTGTGTGACTTATGTCAAAGCAAATAGAGTCGCCAGTAGAGCGCTCTTTGCTTTTTGGTGCTTTGTTGAATACAATTGTTTAGTAGAGACTCATGATAGTATTTGAGGATGTTCTCTGGTTGCATATTGTAATCAGGGGCTTTGGTTCATTATTCCCCCCTTGTATTCAACAGTTTCATTAATGAAGGCTTGAAGGCAGCCGCACCACCCTTTATTAAAAAAAAAAAAACTGTGTACACTACTTATCAAATGTGTATTGTTTCTCGTAATATATATGACAAAGACATACTACAATCAATGGTTATTATTTGGTGATTGAATGATGTGTCCCTAGCATATAGTTATATATGGTACACCGTGCACATGCTTGTTGGGCAACTGACAACGACTAGCTTCTTGGATGCCCATCAAGTTGAGCCGATATAAATACTACAAATCATGATAATTAGGAACATGTCGTTGATATATTGCTTTCCTGGCATGAAAACAAAATTTTATAGTTTCATACTTTCATGTACCATTGCCCTTTGCCCATGGTAAAGTACTAGTGGCCTAGATTTTTTGGTATAGGAAAATTGGGGAAATATCACCAATGGTCACTGAGTTATGACTTATTCGACACTTAACTCACTGTATTTTCAACAATATCACTTAACTCACTCAGTTTTACATCCGTCTTTCACTTAACTCACTGCCGTTAATTCTACTGTTAGAAGCTGTTAAAATTGAGGGTATATTTGTCAAAACACTTAAAAATCATTTTTAACTTAAAAAAACTACATTTATTAGACTTTTTTTTTCAATTTTTTTAAATTTATGAAATTTCTAATAAAAAATGATTTTTTTAACTTAAATATAATTTGAAAAAAAATTGTCTTTTTTTTTTAAAAAAAGTTAGAAATGCATTTTTTTTAGTGTTTAGACAAATATACCATCAATTTACATTTTTTAGAATTTTTTAAATTTCTGAGATTTCTAATAAAAATGATTTTTTAAACTTAAATATAATTTGAAAAAAAATTTGTCTTTTTTTTTTTAAAGAAAAAGTTAGAAATATTTAGTGTTTAGACAAATATACCCTCAATTTTAATAACTTTTAATGGCAGAATTAACGACAGTGAGTTAAGTGAAAGACGGATGTAAAACTGAGTGAGTTAAGTGATATTGTTGAAAATACAGTGAGTTAAGTGTCGAATAAGTCATAACTTAGTGACCATTGGTGATGTTTTCCCTAGGAAAATTTGTAGGAACAAGATATTGTCCCAACAACCCCCGTCCGGCTTTAATTTCTACGATGTGTGTTGCATTTTTTTTTTAATCAAAAGAGATATATTAAAACACCATGCCAAAAAGGCCTTCAGACGACATGCATCAGACGACATAAGTTTTGTTTTATGTCGTCTGAGTTTTTCAGACGACATAATTTTTTTTTCTGTTGTCTGAATATACACTAAAACCATACTGGTTTAATTTGGAAAAATGGTGAGCATTCAGACAACACATTTGTGTAGTTGTAGAAGGTGGTGATTTCCTATCTCAAATTTGGAGGGATATCCAAAAGTTGATTAATTCTTTTCCCTCTCAAATAGCCATATGCCTTAGTTGACTGGAATATGTTGTGACATTCAGACAACATTTAATTATTGTCTAAATGTGGGGGTTGTTTTAAAATTTCCCAATTATTTGACTTGTGCTATTTGACATATATCCCTCGCAATTAAGTCACTTTCTGTCCGGCCTTCTCGCTCGATCAATCAGCTCTCTCATCTCGACCTAGAACCCGCGAAACCTAAAACACCAGCCTCGCTCTCTCCTTTTCACTTAGCTCTCTCCGATCTCGGTTCTCTCTCAGCCAATTTCGATTCAGTTCTTTTCAATTTGGGGATGGGGTGCCTTTCATCCTCATCAAAATAACAAACATCGTTCAATGTTCCGGTTACTTAAAACCCAGACCTCTCTCTCTCAGCCTCCTTGATAGATGACGACGGCGAAACGACGGCATTCAATGACTTTGCTTGATGTCTCCTTGAATCGGAAGTCAATCACTTAGTGAGTCGTCGTCTTCTCTCTCTCAATCTCTCATGGACGGTTGGCGGTACTAGCCCTAGCTCTCCCTCTGTTCTTGAAGCTCGACTGCACCATTGAAGCTTTGTTTGAGAAAGGTATTGGCTTTAGTCAATTTTTCTGGGATTTATATAATCTGGGGTTTTGTTCAATTTCATTTTTATTGGGTTTTTAATGCATGTGTTTTGTTTCTCAATAGATGCAATTGGTAAGTTTAATTGAAACACGGTTGTTTTGCAGATCTATACCTTAAGATTCTTCACCCTGAAGCAATCAAGATCCAACACAAGAGTTCCCTGCAAGAAAGATTAGTTTGCTATATCGACCATTGGGGCTTGGTTGGTGTGATTGTAGCAAGGTTAGTCCTTTGTAGACTTTTGAACTGATTTTGTAGGTTAGCAGATTAAGAATGGGGAGGACACCGACCCGATAAGCATGGTTGATTTTTTGAAGAACCAAAAACTGAATTGAGTTTGGTGATTGAAATAATTTTATGGTCTATTTTGTTGCCCAATGAATTGAATTAGTGCAGCAGTGGAATGGTATTTGTGTATGTCAGTAATCTAGTGATAGTTTCATTCTGAGAGGAAAGAAAATTGGGTTATGGTCCTATTTAGATTGTTGTTGCTTTCTTGATTGTACTGGTAAGAGCTCTTAGCCTATTATTTCTATATAAGTGCATATTCTATTCGTATGTGTGTGTGTGTGTGTGTCTGTATGTATATGTTCTCATTTCCTTTAATTGACAGTGATTTTCCTATCCTTCGGTTTTGGATCATGTGTGTATCATATCTACTCAGTTTAGATTGTGAGTTACTAACTATTTTTGTATGAATATCCTAGCTCCTAGAGACAACACTTGAATAATGCAGTCATGATTTGGATTCGGCTATCAGAAGTTTGAATAAGCTACGCTTAAGTTCTGTTGCAAATAAATCTGGTACAGCCTCAGAAACAAGTGTTTAACCCCATGCACAAGGTATGAATAGTTTTTAATTTTTAATTTATTTTAATTTTATATTTTTGGACATCCTGAACTTGGGCCTTACTGATGGAGGTAACCATATTGTTTTTAATTTTTTATGTGTCTTTGGTTTAGTACAATGTTGTTTTTCACTAAAGCCAATCTAACTATGTGTTTAATTTCCACAGAATTTTATCATTAAATACTTGCCAAGGCTGTAGTGCATTTCTTTCGATTGAAGTTTCTGGTCATAACTTGGTCAGAGTAGGTAAGGTTCTCTGCTATTTTTTATTTGTTATGAGAATGTTGACCTTGATGATGAAAAACATGACATAGTTTTGGTGCACATGAATATGACAGGCATTTAGGAAACATTCTTGATTTTTTTGAGTGGTGATCACTATGTATGCTAAATTGATTTCAATACTTGAAAATTACAACTACTTTAATGCGTACAAGTTTGAAACCCTTCCTCTCAAATCGACCTATGATTTCTGAAATCTGGAATAAAAAATTAGGGTATTGTGCAGAGCCTACTTCCTTACTTTCTGATGCAGCAAGTAAAATTGAAAGAGAAGCTGTTAGACTTAGTTGTGGTACTTGAATCAGATGAAGTAGTTTTGATCATTGATGTAGTATGATTCTTGAGATAAAGGCAAACAGCAAGTAGTGTACTATGAAAGTCATCTAAAATTTTCAATTTACAAATAAAGTTTTTTTTATGTGTTCTATGTGATATATGGAATATATAATACTAGAAATGATTTTGATAGTAGCTTTGTTCCAATTTTTTTTGTAATGATGCCATATCTTGCCATACTTATATCAAGTGGTATTATGGATGGGATCGGTACATTGTATTCAAGCTTGCATTCTGATTTAGGTGAGCCATCCAAATCATTATATGAGATCGTAAATACCCTACCAAAAGTTTAGCTTAAGTAACAAAGCAAAGAAGTGTAAATTTACACAATAATTACTGTTACAGTTCTGATATATATTTGTTCTTCCTGTTTTAGAAGTTCTATGTATACTTATTGTATCTCCTCTGATGTGAGTTTGAATGTTGGTCATGAAGTCTTTATTTTGTTTGATTTATTGATTGCTGTACATTTATCTATGGATAGAGATTTTGAATGCAATAGTTACTCAAGGAATACTTTGAGTTACTGGAATTGATGTGTACTTATCATTCAGCTTATAATGCTAACTTAACTAATATATCAACTTAGTTCAACTTTTGAAGGTTCAAGTAGGAGAATCAGGCTTTTTTTTTTCAAAACTTCATTTACTTTTGTAGTGATCGAATGATGTAATTGAGCTGAATAGGATCATAGTGCTACAGCATTAAGGACTGTAGCTGATGCAAAGGTTTTCGATGTATCATAGCCTCATTTGCATTTTCATTCATAAAATCCTCTTTCTCTCTAAATATATGTTCGTCATACAAATCTTTTACTCAGTGGCATAAGTTGTCTATGAGTTCTCTTTATTTCCCGGATAGAATCCCAAATATCACGGGTAATACAATCAGCTAGGTAATCCCAAAACCATGTCTAACCATGATCGTTTGATTATATCTGCAAATAAATGAAAATGATAAACCTTATTATCATAGATTTTCTACTTTTAAGCTTTTTATCAATTTTATGCCCCATATAAAGATGGAAGTGTAAAATCAACTATTGTATCTGTGGATAAGTGTATTAGCTTACTGTGGTCTAATCATGACTTTATTAGTCAGAATATTGTTAATTGTTAGATCAACTATCATATCTGTGCATTAGCTTACTATGGTTTGCAATCTTTTCAGCTTTTATGAAAAGATTGGATGTATTAGAGCTGCAATTTGATAATTTGTAATAGAGCTGCAATTTGTAATAGAACTGCAATCTGTAGATTATAATCTTTTCGGCTCTATTTCTTCATTTTGTAATAGAGCTGCAATTTGATTATTTTTTTGAAAACAATTTTTCAGTTTTCAATATTTATTAAAAAGATTCTATGTGGGGACGATTGAGGTGCAGATCCTTTATAATATTTTTGATATTTTGATTTTGTTTGTCTTTTTTTTCTTGTTTTGAGTTTGAATAATAGTTCTTCTTTTTCTAACATGTTCCTTTTGTTTTGTTGACCTTGATAGGGAAACTTGGTGGTACAAAAGGATTTGTGAAGGAAGGCTCACTGCTAGTAGTGTAGTGGAGAAAAACAGAAGGCTTTTTGTAAAATTTTCTGGTGAGTCTTCAATGTTTGTGATTTATATATATATATATATATATATATATGAGTCAGCAAGTAGCTAATTATCCTTTTGCTGATGTCTTTGCCTACACATAATGATTATACGTTTACTGCTAGCTACACTACTAGAATTTTTCTCATATACATCGGCCAGAAACCGATGTAAAAAAAAATTTGTACATATGTGTTAGTGGGTGATGTAAAAGATCGCCAAAAATATACATCGGTTAAAAACCGATGTCCCATACAACAATAAACATCGGATTAGATTCTAGACTCGATGTTAAACTGCTATTATGATCACAAATTGGTGTTTTTAGATATTATTAAACCTTCATATTTATGCATTTAATGCTTAACGAAATATATGTCCAATAGCACTAGTAGTCATTTTAACATCGTTACTCATTCTAGAAACGATGTGTAATATATTCTTACACATCGGTATTTTTGAAATTTGCCTGCTGTTTATAAGCTTTACGGGTGCTTGCCATATATCAAACTATTTAAGATTGAATCTACATTCTTTTGCATTACTGGACCGATGTTCATTATTATGTTAAACATCTTTTCCTTTTACGAAGTGATGTGCAAGCTTATATTAAACATCAGTTTTTGAGGTTGTCACCGATGTTCATACTTATACTAGACATCGTTTTTCATTTAATAAATCGATGTCAATTTTGTTGTTTTACATCGTTTCTTACTTAATAAGTTGATGTCCATTGCGTTGTTTTACATCGTTTCTTACTTAATAAGTCGATGTCCATTGAGGTGTGTTACGTCGTTTCTTACTTTATAACTCGATGTGCACTGAATAAAGAGACATCGATTTTTGTTTCCAATCTGATGTATCATCTCTTTAATTAATGACATCGTTTTTGTAGTTTAATACTTATTTGAAATAAACGTATATACATCATGTCCTTTACATGAGCATGATATCCACTAACTTTGTAATTGCTACTACAATGCATCTATCTAATCCACATTTGACAACATGAAATACCAAATAATTTGAATATAAGGCATTGCATTAATTTGTATCCAACATCAAAGATGTTAATAGTTCAAAAAATAGGCAAAAATACCCCAACCTACTTCAAGGCTAGCCTAAAACTTACCATTGCAATAAGTGTACATGTAGTTTTGTTCACAGTTGCTGCAATAGTACAACTACTCCCAAATGGTTCACAAAAAATCTAGCTAGCCTTACTCAAAATCACTTTGCTAGTCAGCATCTATAGCAAAGTCTGCAAACAGTCAATCACCTCAACGCGCACCTCATCAAGTTGGAATGTCCAATTCTAAAGAAAACAAAGCTCAGCTGAAATCATTATTGAAGGATGAATCAAAATAATAACAAAAATTATGCTGAGATATAATTAAGAGATTTGAAATGCCAATATGGTGTCTCTATGCAACACTTTAACATTCTGAACAGATGATAGGCAATGATATAAATTAACTCAATCAAACTGAAATCATGAATTTAGTAACAGAAAGAAGTATTGCCTGGAAGTTGAGTTGAGAAACTGGATTGGCACCCCCCTGTCCTAATGCCACATGATCCCCGCGCATATACATTTTTTCATCTTTAGGAGAGCAAGCTGCAAGAAATGATTCCCTTTCATCATAACAAATTTATAGTTATAAGACCAACTGATATGCTATAGCTAGTGGTTCTACCGCCAACTGATATGTTCATTTCAAGTTTAACCATTTATATGCAACTTACGTGTAATTAAATACTCTCTTTCATTCACCAGAACAAAGATAACAGAAACATTTCCTAGATAGTTGCTAATTCAAAAGGTACATTTCCAATTTCACAGAACAAACTAATATAAAGCAACAAAATTGCAGAAACCAAACCTAGATGTTCACAACCCTTGCCTTTGAAATTCTCAGATGGTTCCTATGCAAAAAAAAAAAAAAATTACAAACCAAATCAAACTAATACATTTCATATAGTTGTTAATTTTTTTTTTTTTATTTAGCTTCCAACTCACATATACCCAAGTGAAAAAGAAAATTCTATGAACTACTGATATTTCATGACTACCTTTTATCAATAGATCAAAAATTGGAAAAAGCTCTGATACTCAAGATCAAATAAAATCTAACCCTCTCACCTCATCTTAGAGCAGATAATCAATAGAAAAAAACAAAGAAAATAAATCCCAATAAAAAAAAATTCCAGGTTTACGAACTATTCCTCAAAAGAATAAACTCAACAACACCAAGCTTCCTTCTGTTTTCTGCAAACCCCAATCCGATTTCAAAGAGATTGAGAAGAAAGAATCACAAAAATATTAACTTAGAACAAAAACAAAGGCAAAAAACCGAAAACCCATTCCTAGATCACACACCTTCTTCTTACTGCACACTAATTCCAGATTTTCAAAGACAACCGAAGAAGTTCCGAGTCTTGTCCCAACTGCAATGCCTGGAGATACAAAGACAAAGAACTAAGACGATAGCCTGAAGCTTCTTTTACATCAAAGCACCTTGACATTGAAAATTTGAAACGCACAACTTCTCCCGAAAAGACACTAAGTTCTTCTCTGCCAGGATTTGACAATATATAAAACCATAAATTATTCTCCAACCTTCATATATTATTATTTAAAGATTGATGGTAATAACAAATACAGCTTTTCTAAACATCCAGAAAAGTATAGATGGAAAAGTTTCACTACCAACCTCTTGTCAGCTGCAGCAGTTCTCAGGAGTTCATCCATATCTCAATATTAAATTATGTACCCCTTCATATGGAAGCACAACCTCTTTCAAATGTTTGATGTTATCCTTTAAAGGGATTGCATTAAATTTGAACCCTTAACAATTGTGTTTGCAACTTCAAAAGCCAAAATTGAAATTTTGTTCCCTTTTGTGTAACCCCAAAGGTAAAACCACTACTAGGGTTTCAATTTGTCATGCTACTGCCAAGGGTGTCCAAAACTTCCACAGCCTTCCCAAGTCCAGCAGTACTAGCACTGCCCAAACGAGAGCTCACTTCTGATACCTATAATCAAGCATAATAAAACAATCAAATAACTATAAGAGTAAAAACAAAATAAAGAAACAAAAACATGTTATTATATGTATTTAGAAACAAAGCAGTACCATTTACTTCACTACTGATTCAATATCTACTTCAAACACCGACCAACAAATTTTATACTTATACAAGAACCCCAAGTAGACAAACTAATATTCCATATGTATTACAGGAGAAAATTAAAACACCTAACCAATAACTTGAGGACTTACATATCATGATTGGATCGAATGTGAATTGGTGTCGGCATTCTAATAAGAGCGTAACTTGAGGACTTACATATCATGATTAGATCAAATGTGAATTGGTGATACTCACAACTAGATAGATGCATCTTAGTCCCCTCTCTTATGGTTTTCTCAACTTAAGTTCTCAGTAGGTTGTCTCATATGTACAGACAGAATTCCTTTCTTGGCAGGCCAATTATTACCTATTGCTATTAACTGGTTGCTCTCTTTAGGGTGTAGAATTCACTTAGAACTTAGATTTTATGTTGAACTCAGGTTGTGCGCGATTAAAAACCAGATGAGGCCTTCTAGTCTAACCTTTCACAATATAAAGCGTACTAGAAGTGCTATGCTCATTCTAATGACTCCACTATTAAGAGTACCAGTTCCATCAACTCATTATCAGCGGCTTTGTGGTTCCAAATTCTATAGAAAGAAAGATGTGCATTCATACTGTCATAAAAATAGCCATTACAAAACAACATAGGCAAGAAGAAGTAGAATTACCTTTGCAACAGCCTGCTGAGACTTGGTAGCTCTACTTTTTTGCGATAAGGCTCTAGACAACTGAAGATGATATCAATTATGGTCTAAAGATTAGTTTTGGGATGATATCAATTATGGTCTAAAGATTAGTTTTGGATGGGGTCTATGACGATCAAACTCGGAGAATTTTTTTTTTTTTTTTAACTAAACAACAAAAAAGCTGAATGAGATTCAAAACTAAACCTCTTCTTTTCGTTTCCAGTATAACCTATCCCTCTGAGTGTCAAAAAACTTGGCTCTCTCAGCTTCTTGAATATATGCAACCTTCAAATTCATATGCAACCTCCAATATCACATCAAATGAAGCCCATAGCCTGAAAGCCTAAAAATATTAATCATTTGATAATGAAGAGCAAACCAATTATAAAGAAATTGACCATATTATACATTTAGCTGTAACTGCTCAACATTCATTGAAATTTTACTGACCTTCAATTTTGGTTTCTGCTTTAATCCTCAGCTAATAGCTGCAATGCCTTGCACTACATCGAAGCACCAGTTGTTTCTAAGGTGTCTGAAAAATTGAAAATGCATACTCAATTTATCATTATCCTTGTACTCTGTGACCACAGTTACAGCTGCACTAAACATGATCTTACCTCAAGAGACTCGGTGTTATAAAAGAAATGCCTAGTACATGCGCAGAATGCTCCACCAAGAAGGGAAACCTGCACCAACCCAATTTAATCACTAAAACTTTAATTATGAAAACACAAACATTGAAATAGTACTAAAACTAGAAAGCAAGGTCAACATAAAGTTCCTCCACCAACCCATCTTTTCTAAGGGCTATTTTCAAAACTTGGAAACCCAGCTTTGCAACTTATGGCTAAATCAAAATCCACAATCTAATCGCAATCCAAAAGGACCATTGAATGACACCATTTCAAAGCACAGCTGAATATGATCAAAGATTTGATGGGGGACCTAACAATGATGTCCACTATGTTGTTCCAACAAGTGATTTCCTAGCATTGAAACTGCTTTTACTTTTGGCTGGAGCAGGATGATTCAAGTTGTTAAAATTATTTTATTTTCAGTTTCTCAACAAAATAGAAAAGGCCAAATGACAAGCACTCCCAATCATGGATTCTCCTAAGCTAAATCTAATACTCACGATCGAACTCCGTCGACTATATTAAACTCTTAATGGCTACATTACCAACAGTTCATGCTCTCCACAACTCAATTATCAAAACTTAATCAAGTTTGCTTGACAATCAAAACAGTTCATACATTACCAACAATCATACTGTTGACAAATTCTAAATGAAATCCAACCCAGCAACTAAACACAATCACCTGTACTATAAACACAATCACCTGAAAATCAACCCAGCAACTAAATTTATAATGATATACTTTAATGACCAGATAAAAGTTTTTCGACTTTTTCATTGGCAGAAGCAGAGAGGAACTTCATACAGATCGGAGGTTTCCCATTCACAAGTGAAAGGATAGCAGCTGGAATACCCCACAACGATTCCCCAGAAAAGCATAGACACTTAAACCCAGAGTTATAATGGAATCAATTGGAATCATACCTTCAAATGGCCTGCTGCGAATCGAACTCCAATACCTTCAAATTGACTGCTGCGAATCAAAACGGTGCATTCGAACTACAATTATTGATAATCAATTGCGCAGCGCCTAAGATTTCTTTGACAGAACGGTGCCGGTCACCCCTGGGATGTTGTCTTGGTTCATAGAAACAATCGATTTCCCCAATTTGAGAGAGAGATTGAGAGAAGGATTCTTTGCCTTCTTTCAGTCTTCCGAGAGAGAGAGAGAGAGAGAGAGAGAGAGAGAGAGAGAGAGAGAGAGAGAGAGAGAGAGAGAGAGAGAGAGAGAGAGAGAGAGATTGCTCGTGGAGGTGATGGCGCCAGCAAGGGGGCGGAGGCGGTGAATGAGAGAGAGAGATAGTAGCGGGAGTGAGCGGAGGAGAGGGAATCGGTGGTGGCCGTGGAAAGAGAGTGGGAGAGGAAGGAGGAGAGGGCTAGGGTTTGGGGAATAGCAAGAGAGAAAATGGGTGGCCAGTTTTCAATTGTGTGAAAGTTAAGTGTGTTGGAAAAATATTAAGTGTGGGGAATGAAAATTTTGTTCCCTGCGTTCCTTAAAAGTTTGAACTTAGTGTTTCCGCGTTTTTGAAAATTTTAGAATCAAAATATAGACATCGGTCAACAGTAAAAAACGATGTCAGTTATATGCATACAAATCGGTTTTTGAGGAATCGACGTTAATAACATTGTTTTACATCTCGTGTATTTCTCACCGATTTAATTGTCGTGATGTCTATGAGCATAATTCTAGTAGTGCTAGTTGAGTATAATCATAAGTTCATTTTTTATTCCGTGATAGAGTATTGTATTATTTTGTATAATAGAAGTATCAGCATGGAATGCAATCTGAACATTAGAATTGTCATGGATCGATGTAATTGTTGCAGCTATATGTGGATGAATTTGTATGTGTTAAGACCACTCTTACCAGTACTAGTCTTAACGAATATATTGTCTATTAAAAGTATGAGCATGTTAAGCAATGTTACTTTTAGAATTAGCATCTATTTGAGTGTGTTTAATTTGTTATATATGAAGGAACCTATATATTTAAGATGGATAAGTCATGGATGCATGCTGATAGAAGATCAAAGAAGTTTGAGCTAGGAGTAGCAGAGTTTCTCAAGTTTGCCAAGTCTAATGCCAATAACAAAAACAAGATTTCTTGTCCTTGCTTGAAATGTAGTAACACGGAGGGATTTTCTGTTGGAGTTATTAAGGATCATATATTTTGGAATGGTATTAACGAAAGTTATAAGCATTGGAGGTGGCATGGGAAACCTGCTACATCTGCTATGAATGACAATAGAGTTGAATCTGACACTGTAGATTGGGACCCTGGGATGGGGGAGAATGATTGGGGCTTTGGGGAAAGTGAGGATGAGCAGATTTCCGAAGACTCTAATGAGTTTTTGAAGTAGATAGAGGATGGGGATCAACCTTTGTACCCTGGTTGTACGAAGACAACCAAGTTGAATAGTCTGATTCAGACCTTCAATTTGAAAGCAAAGCATGGAATGACCGATGCTTGCTATTCAGATATGCTTATCATGATTGGGGGTATTTCATGGATCCGCTAAAGAAGCGACTCATCACCGGTGAATGGAGAACTATTGTGGACAAGTAAGTGCAGCTAGCTTGTTGGTTTTGTTGTTGGTATTATGTACAAAACAGTTTAGTCCTCCTTTTTTTGGAGATGTTTATCGATTCTCAATTTATAAGTTGTTAGTTTCATCATAATTTTGTGTATTGTGTTGTTGTTGAAGCTCCATCAAAATATTCAATGCACAAAAACATAGGAAAGGCCGAAAGACAGTTGAATGGAAAAACTGTGCAGTATGTGTTCCCCATCTAGCTAACTATTTATGTTTGCATTTTTCTAGTTCAGGCAAGGTTTATTAGGTACTGAAAATATTTATTTGTTTCAAGGCATTCCGGAGCAGATGGGTGATAAGACTTGTGGATATTGGATTATACATTACATGAGGGATATAGTAGAGGACAAAAACCAAGAGTGGAGTGCTAAGGTAATCAGTAACTAATTTATTGTACTAGTGATTTATTGAATTAATAATCAATTGTGATGCATAACTAATTAAGCTTCTGTCCTTGCAGTGGGAAAGAAAAGCAAATCACTATTACACAATGGAGAATGTTGATGTTGTCCGGGCAGAGTGGGCAAAGTATGTTATGAAGTTCAAAGATAACTAGTGCATGTGTAGGTTAACTAGTAGTTGGAGATATGTAGCATCAACTTTTGGACATGCATAGTTGATATATATATATATATATATATATATATATATATAGGCCAGATTTTGATTGCAGTACTGCTAGCTATTTTGCTATGTTGTTTAGTTGGTTGCCCACATTGTGTAGTGCTTCTGGTTTATTAGCAAGTAGTACTGCATGCATATATTTTGCTGGCTGCCCAGATTAGTAGATATGGGCCGTTTAGAACTGATGTTGATGATTAGGTTCTGATGTTGATGATTAGGTTTGTGTACATGAGACAATGGTGGATTAATGGAAATTGCAATGAATGATTTTGGATGTGGATTTTATGGTTTCAGGAATAGCAAATTTTAATTTCCAGAATGCATGCATACCAATTGTACAGGGGACTACTAAAATGTATCGTCACAAACTGCAACCTACAACAAAAGCACACCAAAACGTGTGGTTGCAGCTGCATAGACACAACACAAAAATCAATAATAAGTCTATTGTCTTTTTGACAATGGGACAACAGAAAATTATAGTCTGAAAGCCAAAACAACAACATAAGTTAGTTGAAAGTATTGGCTAAAGTGTATAACAACAATAAATAAGTGTGATTGGATGTGATTACAGACAATATAAAACACGTACTATTAGTGGTCTTTGTTATATTCAGACCACAAAAATTTGTCGTCTAAATAATCTCAAACGACAGTAAATTGTTGTCGTAATGCGATTGACATAATAGAAAGAATATGATATCAATTGTCTAAACCATTTCCCAACATCACATATGTATAATTTCAAAATCTTTCACACAACACTTAAATGTCATACAAACCAACCCTAGAACGACACTTAATTGTCCTCTGATTCTCTTTACGACCACATATAATTGTCGTGTAAAGTAAATTAGCACAACCTTTAAGTGTTGTTGTATGAGAGAAGACATTACATACGAGTCTTCATATTTCTTATTTAAGGGTATTCAGACCACACAAATAAGTCTTGCAAATATGCTTCATACAATAGTATTTAAAAAATACTATCATTGTTTTGTTTATCAGACAATACAAAACTGTAGTTTGAATGCTTTTAAAGATACAGATCACAATGTTTCCAAAATACAAAACTCATCAGACGACACAAGACTTTTATTTTTTTTATGTCGTTTGAAAAATCAGACGACAGAACACTTCTGTCGTCTGATGCTCCCAAGAGACGACACCGTACTAGACGACACATTTTTGTTCGTTCAGACGACAGAATTGTTCTGTCGTCTGAAGGCCTTTTTGGCATGGTGAAATATCGCCTTTATATGTGAAATGTCGTAAGTTTTGTGAGTTGAAAACTAGTTGTTAATATAATAAAAAAAAAATTAAACATAAGAGTGGAGATTGGGATGAGGAAGCTCCATCACAACACGAGCGGCTCATCTTGGCCAAAAAACGATTAAGGACAAGTTGAGTCTAGATATATTAGCCCATCAAGCTATATTGGCTTTTCACTTTTGAGTCAATAGCTAATTAAATCTAGACATACACTAGAATCCATGACGATTACCCTAACTCAAAATAGCAAAAAAAAATTTGAGATCTAAAAAAAAATCTAAAAATTAGAGACAACTAAAACTAATAAACATAAAATAACAAAAGACAAAGTCGACCAATGGAACACCAATAGTTTAAAACTAAAATCAACGACAAAAATTAAAATCAAAACAACAAAAATTCATATTTTATAAAGTACTAACTATGACAATATTTTTTTGTCATCTCTCTCTTGCAAAACAAAAGAACTTACAATAAAAATAAGTTGACCCCAATTTTTAATTTAATTGCACGTAATATATTATATAATATATATTTAAAATATAACTAATATATTGGGACGAATATGAGGATAAGGATCACAGTACTATTTCCGCCCATACCTGATTTTGAAAAATGAAGATTGGGAATCCCCATCCCCTAATGCAAAACCACCATATAAACCTCCACTAGCTACATGCAATAGCCCTAAGGGGCGCGAGGAGGGTGACAAAGGGAAAGGCCCTAGCCGAGTAAGAACATGCTTAAGCTGGTTCATAAACTATGCGATTGATCATGAACTTTTTACGTTGATATATAAGAGTTTTAACTCGTCTTATATTCACTCCTTTTATGAGCAGAAGTCAAATGAGCCAAAAATAGCCGAACATGCAGGAGCTAAATTCACATTATATTGAGCTAATTTATAGCTCTAACTAGCTATTTCTCTATCCGAACTTACCGAAGATTGGAAATTGTTTAAGGAAAACTGAAATTGTGAGACAATTGAGTCGTACTTTTATTAATAATATAGGCCTCTTTATATAGAGGATTACAAGACATAGAATCAGAGTTCTACAAGGAAACGTAATATTACAATTGATTGGATATCTCCAAGATTCTCCGATATTATCTCTAATTCTAACCCTATTACCACTAGGTCAAGTAACCTAGAGTTTGGGCCAGACACATATTCTGGATTTACTTGAACACTCCCCCTTGTGTCTCCCAAATGTGTTGCTCCTCTCGTTGCCTCATTAAAAACCTTGCCGAGTAACAAAAACCCAGTGAGACAAAAATAATCTCTGTCGAGGGGGAAAAAGAGTACAACACACCCTTCACGTTTCGAGACCATACATGTAGACACCTCCCCCTAATGTCTGCATCTCTCCCAGACGACTACGGTCATTGGAATTCGGATAACTTCCGCAAACGATGCTACCAACATGTTTCTCAAAAGTGGAATTTAGGCAATGACTTAGTGAACAAGTCTGCCATACTGTCCTCAGATCGAACCTAGTTCACTTTGATCTTGAGGAGAGTTTGTTGTTGCTGATTATCCTTGTTGTTGTCTCTTTTGATGTAGCCTTGCTTCATTTGTTGAAAACAAGTAGCATTATCCTATATGCTCGTAAGCTCATCTATGGTAGACTTCAAACCACAATTATTCGAACATGCGTAATTATGGATCCAATCCATATACATTCACGAACCACTTCGTGAAGAGTAATAATCTCTGCATTGTTCAAAGATATAGCGACTAGGGTCTGTTCTGTAGACCTCTAAGATATCACGGTCTTTACCCATGGTGAACACTTCACCAGTTTGGGAATGACCTTTGTATGGGTCAGAGAGATACCCAATATCAGCAAAACCTTCCAAAACGCTTACCCTTTTTGGGACGAGGATAGTGGACGCAGGCCAGTGTTGGCGGTGTTCCTAGTGTGTGATCTCTCTGTAGGGATAGAACAAGCCCATATCAATCGTATATCTCAAGTATCGAAAGATATCTTTTTACACCAATCCAATGGTGTCGCGTTCGCGCAGAGCTATACCTTAGCTAACAAGTTCACTGCAAATGAGATGTCCGGTCATGTGCATTGAGATAAGTACAATAATGTGCCTATTGTACTTTAGTAAGGCACTATTTCCTCTAGCACATCTTCGTCATCATCCTTTGGACGAAGAGGATCCTTTTCAGGATCTAGACAACAGACGATCATAGGGGTGCTTGAAGGTTTGACCTTGTCAAAATGCCTAAGCATCTATCAACACGATGCTCAAGTTCCAAACTGAGACATAATCATGTTCTCCCAAAATCCTTCATCTCAAACTCGGATTTCAAGTGTTCAACAGTTTCCCTTAAATATTTAAGGGCTTCCAATGAAGATTGTGTCCAACATGAACACGATAGAATCCGAAACTTATTATGGAAACGCGTGGGCATATCCCTTCCCAATCAAGTAGTCACTTTAGTGAGTGTTTCAACCTCTTTGTAAACGCGCTCCATGGTCTAGAGCCACTTGACTTGGGTAGATGAAGTTCACCATGAATCTTCACGTATATTCCGTATCTAGATCCCCATAGAGATACGTAGTGACCACATTTGTAAGCTGCATAATCAGTTATTCGGAAACTACCAAACTGACACGGTAGTGGAGTGCAATGACATCAATTACGAGAGAATATGTCTCATCGTAGTTGATTCCAGGGCGTGTTATGAGAAGCCTTGCGCCATAAGGCGATATTGCCATCTCTTTTTCTCACCACGCTTTCTAACGAAGACCCATTAGTCAATAGGTTTTGTGTCAGGAGGTGTTGGCATCACTGGCTCAAAAACCTTCCTCTTCATTAGAGAATCCAACTTAACCTGGATCGCATCTTTCCATTTAGGTCAAATCTCTCTACGTTGGCATTAATTCATCAACGGAGCATGGTTCGATATCATCTGATTCAACAAACTCATGCGCAACTACATCATCAATTATGATGGTGTTTCTATCCCACGTCTCATGTACACTAGTGTAATTTTCATAGAGTTATATATTCTCAAGAATAGGTTCTGACTTTGAAGCATCCCCCAACGATAACCATGGTCCGGAAGATACTCATGAGACGGATTTTGAGTCTTGATGATCAAAGGATTGGAATGTGCCAAAGTATTCTTCGAACCCACGAGCCTCCCATGCATTCTGGCTGGGGCCATGACCTGTAACGCCAAAGTGCCACTTTCTATGGCATTAGTACCATGCCTACCTCCGTGTAGGGTGGCGCTACGTTCTCTTGTAAAGATATCCTTCCTTGCAGGCATGTTTGCAGCATATTTGTGTGATCTCGTCACTTTAATGCGGATCGAGATGAGACATAATGGGGACAGGACACCGTTCCTGCTAAACTTTCGTGTTCTTATCTCCCCTTAACGATAGGAAGGCTGTCTCATCAAAGTGACAACCAAATCTAGCGGTAAAGAGATCGCCTTGCAAGGGCATTAAGTGGCGGACAATTGTTGGAGTCTCAAATCGTAGTTGCCCATTCGTCTGTAAGGACCCATCATAGAGCGCTGCGGCGGCGCAATTGGCACATAAATGGCACACTCAGATATGCGTAAGTACGATACTTCTACCCAGTCACTAGCTATAACGCAGAGGTAGATTGAGTGGCAGTGGGTCGTAGACGAATTAGCATAGTTGCATGCAATATTGCATCACCCCAAGCAGATATAAGGAGATTGGTGGGCATTACCGATGTCCTGACTACCATCGTAATCATTTCCGCGAGACCATTTGGGTGTATTCATAGGAATATAATGTCCAACATCCCAATGCAATAACTATTAAAAGTCTTCGATGTAAACTCTCTAGCATCGTCAAGTCCGATTGATGGAATAAGTTGATCCAGGGAGTGAGCCCGTTGTTATATGATATGTGCTAGGAGTGTAGCACAAGCAGCATTACAAGTGGACAATGGCACAACACGTGACTAACGTGTTTGCGTGTCAACCAACATCATGAGATATTTAAACGTCCGCAAGTTGGTTGAATCAGTCCATAGAATCCCCATGGGTTCTATGTAAGAACAAAATGAGTGTTATCATATCCTTTACATAGGATGGTCTCAGTCCTAATTTCCTTAAGGAACGGGCTTTGTAAAACGAGCGAGAGGCTTTAGAAGCAACCAATGAGGATTTTGGTTGGGCGCGCCTGAGCGTTTGAAACGCTATTTGAAGCAAGTTGGTGATTGCGGCATGGTGCCATCACCATGATGGACGCCATCCAAGGCGTCATGGATAGGGCTGGCACTGGATGGAAGCGGTGCCCTAGACAACAGCATCGGTCACACTTAGTCTAGGAATCAACTTTTGATTCATGCTTCGTTTCGCTCGAGAGAAAATATGTCCGTGTGAAGTCTTTAGTAGACGGATCATCATATCATGACCAGGATGACCTATCCTGTCATGACAAAGCCAATATGTGTCTAAATCCAAGAGATCTTATCTCATAACTTTATTGGATTTAATAGCTCGAATAGTGACATAGAGTCCACTAGGGAGACACATAAAATTTTCTAAGATGTGCCTTTGTTCGCAATCATTAGAGGTATTGCAAAGGAACTCATTTCCGTTCTCTACATCGTTTTCGCATGGAATCCGTTGGCTATTCATAGGTGCGATTTGCCTTAGGAGTGTAGAGAGTTTCTGTGAAAATAATCAAGGTGCCATTTGGCAAGGGGAACTTGAGCTATTCCATGTCTTTGAATTAATATTGATGGACTAGCCATCGTAGTCACAAAGTCATATGCTCAAAATCAAAATTGAGTCATAATGAAAAGAACTCAAAATTTTAATCATAAGCCAATGTAGTTACATCATTGTCTCTTTGACCAAAGAAAATCTAATCCAAAATGCTAGCTAATGCAAAACAATGGTAGTCGTCTAACTTCTTTCGGTAATTCCAAAATAAATGTGACCAGATGAATAGAGAGATGTCGGTGGAGCAAGGCTCGCTTAAGTACCACTAATCTCAGAACCTTCTTAGACATCACACTTATTTTAGGTGAGCCTACTTTAAAGAAAGACTAAACCATTGGCATTCACTACAAAGTATATGGCAACTGCCTATTACATCTCTTGGAAAAATAAAGACTTAAAACAGAATTGGCGATCTATTGATCCCAGCTATATTTGTAGTCTTCAACCCTTCACTCTAGATCATCTTCTTAATCTTATTGTTCCACATAGTGAGCTTCTCTTGCTTCACAATATGCTTTGTAGGCGGTGACAATTTCTTCACGAGCTCTACAAATGTGTGCCTAATGACCTAATACTCCACATCGAGAACATACATCTCTTTGCTCAGACTCCATTGATTGAAGCGCTTTGAAAGCTACATTTAGATGGCTCTTAGTGTTGGTGGTGCCACCAACATGGCCAGAGGCGTTGCCTCCCTCTTTCTTTGCACGTTGACCTCTTCGGTTCCGTGTTCTCCTATTTTGGCGGTTACCTTCCCAAGTAGAGTGATTATATGGACCAGAACATCCAGAAGTATCCCTAAGATTAGGGTTTCGCTCTTGGCGCCCTCTCCTAGGGGCACGACTATAATTGGATTTCAGAATAAGCTCTGTTTCCACGGATCTCAAATTATAGTTCTTCACAAAGATGTTGTCATGCTTTTCAGCGACATTCATAGCTCCAATGAGCTCATGAAACCTTGTGATCTGTCCTGCAGTAACATCGATTCGATAGTTCTTAGTAACCATCAATGCAGAGACGGGGAAGGTAGAGAGAGTCTTCTCAATCAACATCGCATTTGTGATCTCTTTACCATAGAATTCCATTAAGGATTTAATGCGAAATGCTTCTGAGTTGTAGTCAAGAACTGACTTGAAATCACAGGAGTGGAGGCTATGCCATCTCACTTCTAGGTCAGGAAGCAGGGAGTCACGGACATTGCCAAATCTTTCTTCGAGTAAGACCCACAGCCTTCTGGGGTCTTCTTCATTCATACACTTGTACTGGAGTGAATCATCCATATGACGAGTCATTAGGATGATGACTTTTGCCTTATTTGCCTCTAAGGCTGCTCTATTTGCTTCCAAAGCTTGAGCTTGCTCAACAGTTAGCACGTCCTTGTTAGGCTCAAAAATCGTATCCAGGATTCCGTTGGCCTTGAGATGTTGGCGGACATCACGAACCCACCTGTGATATCCAGAGCCAATTGTTCCCAATGGAGGAAAGTCCAATTTGTTCAGGTTACTCATCCTGAAAGAGAACAAGAAATTAGGGTTAGTTTTGGAGCGTAAAAGGCTACCATAAAAACATATAAAATTTCTGAGAGTAGTTGCTCCCAAGAAATTATGAATTTCTAAGCGTAATCGCTTCCAAGAAATTCAATTCCTAGAGGTATTGGATTAGATCGAAACAATGACGTAAGTGGTCAATCATAAATTCTCTACAAACTCTAAGTTTGGAGATCTCAACAAGCTCCAAGCTTGGAGTAAGCACGAACTCCCACAGTTCGGCTTAATTTGGTCCCCCCTATGATGAAGAAAGGGGGATAGAAAAAAGGAGATTGCAAGTCCCCGAGAAAAAGAAGAAAAGAGTGAAAAACTTCAAAAACGGGAACTTCAATTTTAAAAACTTACTTGTTGTTTCGAGGCTTGAGAACACGCGCGTGTTGATGCATGCGTGTTGGAAAACAGGCTGCGGGGATGTGCGAGGCAGGCGAGCTTTGGGCTAGGCTAGCTGAATGTGGGGGTAGGCTATAGGCGCTGCAGGGTTACGGGGCAGCAGTGGCAGAGCGCACACGCGTGGAGCAGCGAGTGCAGGGGCGCGTAGGAGCTACGGGGGCAGCAAGCGAGAGTAAGGGTGCGGGGCCAGCGAGCGAGCGTAGGGCTGCGGGGGCAGCGAATGCAGGGCTCGCTCGCGGGGAGCAGCGAGCGCAGGGGTGAGTAGAAGCTGCGGGGGATTTGGTGAGAAGAGTTTTAGGGTTTTGGTTTTTA